>NC_088284.1:24638919-24946991 GCF_036013445.1 Caloenas nicobarica | reverse complement strand
TCCCTTTTTTCCTTTCCTTTCCTTTTTCCTTTCCGCACCTTTCCTTTCCTTTCCTTTCCTTTCCTTTCCTTTCCTTTCCTTTCCTTTCCTTTCCTTTCTTTCCTTTCCTTTCCTTTCCTTTCCTTTCCTTTCCTTTCCTTTCCTTTCCTTTCCTTTCCTTTCCTTTCCTTTCTTTTCCTCACCTTTCCTCACCTTTCCTCACCTTGCCTCACCTTTCCTCCTTCTTTCCTTTACTTTCCGCAACTTTCCGCACCTTTCCGCACCCTCCTGCACATTTCCGCACCTTTTCTTTCCTTTCCTCACCTTTCCTTTCCTTTCCTTTCCGCAACTTTCCTCTCCGCACCTTTCCTTTCCTTTCCTTTCCTTTCCTTTCCTTTCCTTTCCGCACCTTTCCTTTCTTTTCCTTTCCTTTCCTTTCCGCACCTTTCCTTTCCTTTCCTTTCCTTTCCGCACCTTTCCTTTCCTTTCCTTTCCTTTCCTTTCCGCACCTTTCCGCACCTTTCCGCACCTTTCCGAACATTTCCTTTCCTTTCCGCGCCTTTCCTTTCTGCACCTTTCCTTTCCTTTCCGCACCTTTCCTTTCCTTTCCACACCATTCCTTTCCGCACCTTTCCTGTCCGCACCTTTCCTTGCCGCAACTTTCCTTTCCTTTCTTTTCATTTCCTTTCCTTTCCTTTCCTCACCTTTCCGCACCTTTCCTTTCTGCGACTTTCCACGCCTTTCTTTTCCTTTCCTTTCCTTTCCTTTCCTTTCCTTTCCTTTCCTTTCCTTTCCTTTCCTTTCCTTTCCTTTCCTTTCCTTTCCGCACCTTTCCTTTCCTTTCCTTTCTTTTCCTCACCTTTCCTCACCTTTCCTCACCTTCCTCACCTTCCTCTTGCCACCTTTCCTCTCCTTTCCTTTACTTTCCGCAACTTTCCGTACCTTTCCGCACCTTTCCGCACCTTCCTGCACATTTCCGCACCTTTCCTTTCCTTTCCGCACCTTTCCTTTCCTTTCCTTTCCGCAACTCTCCTCTCCGCACCTTTCCTTTCCTTTCCGCACCTTTCCTTTCCTTTCCTTTCCGCAACTCTCCTCTCCGCACCTTTCCTTTCCTTTCCTTTCCTTTCCGCACCTTTCCCTTCCTTTCCTTTTCCTTTCCTTTCCGCACCTTTCCTTTCCTTTCCTTTCCTTTCCTTTCCTTTCCTTTCCTTTCCTTTCATTTCATTTCCTTTTCCTTTCCTTTCCATTTCCTTTCCTTTCCTTTCCGCACCTTTCCTTTCCTTTCCTTTGTTTTCCTTTCCTTATTTACCTTACCTTACCTTTCCTCACCTTTCCTTTACTCACTTTTCCTCACCTTTCCTCTACCTTTCCTCACCTATCCGCACCTTTCCCTCTCCTTTCCTTTCCTTTCCTTTCTGCAACTTTCCGACACTTTCCGCACCTTTCCGACACTTTCCGCACCTTTCTGCACCTTTCTGCACATTTCCGCACCTTTCCTTTCCTTTCTGCACCTTTCCTTTCCTTTCCCTTCCGCACCTATCCTTTCAGCACCTGTGCTTTGCGCACCTTTCCGCACCTTTCCTTTCCACATGTTTCCTTTCCTTTCCTTTCCTTTCCTTTCCTTTCCTTTCCTTTCCTTTCCTTTCCTTTCCTTTCCTTTCCGCACCTTTTCCGCACCTTTCCGCACCTTTCCGCACCTTTCCTTTCCTTTCTGCACCTTTCCTTTCCACACCTTTCCGCACCTTTCCGCACCTTTCCGCACCTTTCACACCTTTCCTTTCCTTTCCTGTCCGCCCCTTTCCTTTCCGCACCTTTCCTTTCCACACCTTTCCGCACCTTTCCTTTCCGCATGTTTCCTTTCCTTTCCTTTCCTTTCCTTTCCTTTCCTTTCCTTTCCTTTCCTTTCCTTTCCTTTCCTTTCCGCACCTTTCCTTTCCTTTCCTTTCTTTCCTTTCCTTTCCGTTCCTTTCCTTTCCTTTCCTTTCCTTTCCTTTCCTTTCCTTTCGTTTCCTTTCATTTCCTTTCCTTTCCTTTCCTTTTTCCTTTCCTTTCGTTTCCTTTCCTGTCCTTTCCTTTCCTTTCCGCACCTTTCCTTTCCGTTCCTCACCTTTCCTTTCCTTTCCTTTCCGCACCTTTCCTTTCCTTTCCTTTCCTTTCCTTTCCTTTCCTTTCCTTTCCTTTCCTTTCCTTTCCACTCCTTTTCTTTCCTTTCCTTTCCTTCCTTTCCTTTTTCTTTCCTTTCCTTTTTCCTTTCCTTTCCTTTCCTGTCCTTTCCTTTCCTTTCCGCACCTTTCCTTTCCTTTCCTTTCCTTTCCTTTCCTTTCCTTTCCTTTCTTTTCCTCACCTTTCCTCACCTTTCCTCACCTTGCCTCACCTTTCCTCTCCTTTTCCTTTACTTTCCGCAACTTTCCGCACCTTTCCGCACCTTCCTGCACATTTCCGCACCTTTCCTTTCCTTTCCTCACCTTTCCTTTCCTTTCCTTTCCGCAACTTTCCTCTCCGCACCTTTCCTTTCCTTTCCTTTCCTTTCCGCACCTTTCCTTTCTTTTCCTTTCCTTTCCTTTCCTTTCCTTTCCTTTCCTTTCCTTTCCTTTCCTTTCCTTTCCTTTCCTTTCCTTTCCTTTCCTTTCCTTTCCTTTCCGCACCTTTCCTTTCCTTTCCTTTCCTTTCCTTTCCTTTCCTTTCCGCACCTTTCCGCACCTTTCCGCTCCTTTCCGCACCTTTCCGCACATTTCCTTTCCTTTCCGCGCCTTTCCTTTCTGCACCTTTCCTTTCCTTTCCGCACCTTTCCTTTCCTTTCCACACCTTTCCTTTCCGCACCTTTCCTTTCCGCACCTTTCCTTGCCGCAACTTTCCTTTCCTTTCCTTTCTTTTCCTTTCCTTTCCTTTCCTCACCTTTCCGCACCTTTCCTTTCTGCGACTTTCTTTTCCACGCCTTTCTTTTCCTTTCCTTTCCTTTCCTTTCCTTTCCTTTCCTTTCCTTTCCTTTCCTTTCCTTTCCTTTCCTTTCCTTTCCTTTCCGCACCTTTCCGCACCTTTCCGCACCTTTCCTTTCCTTTCTGCACCTTTCCTTTCCACACCTTTCCGCACCTTTCCGCACCTTTCCGCACCTTTCCACACCTTTCCTTTCCTTTCCTGTCCGCCCCTTTCCTTTCCGCACCTTTCCTTTCCACACCTTTCCGCACCTTTCCTTTCCGCATGTTTCCTTTCCTTTCCTTTCCTTTCCTTTCCTTTCCTTTCCTTTCCTTTCCTTTCCTTTCCTTTCCTTTCCGCACCTTTCCTTTCCTTTCCTTTCTTTCCTTTCCTTTCCGTTCCTTTTCCTTTCCTTTCCTTTCCTTTCCTTTCCTTTCGTTTCCTTTCATTTCCTTTCCTTTCCTTTCCTTTTTCCTTTCCTTTCGTTTCCTTTCCTGTCCTTTCCTTTCCTTTCCGCACCTTTCCTTTCCGTTCCTCACCTTTCCTTTCCTTTCCTTTCCGCACCTTTCCTTTCCTTTCCTTTCCTTTCCTTTCCTTTCCTTTCCACTCCTTTTCTTTCCTTTCCTTTCCTTTCCTTTCCTTTTTCCTTTCCTTTCCTTTTTCCTTTCCTTTCCTTTCCTGTCCTTTCCTTTCCTTTCCGCACCTTTCCTTTCCTTTCCTTTCCTTTCCTTTCCTTTCCTTTCCTTCCTTTCCTTTCCTTTCCTTTCCTTTCCTTTCTTTTCCTCACCTTTCCTCACCTTTCCTCACCTTGCCTCACCTTTCCTCTCCTTTCCTTTACTTTCCGCAACTTTCCGCACCTTTCCGCACCTTCCTGCACATTTCCGCACCTTTCCTTTCCTTTCCTCACCTTTCCTTTCCTTTCCTTTCCGCAACTTTCCTCTCCGCACCTTTCCTTTCCTTTCCTTTCCTTTCCGCACCTTTCCTTTCTTTTCCTTTCCTTTCCTTTCCTTTCCTTTCCTTTCCTTTCCTTTCCTTTCCGCACCTTTCCTTTCCTTTCCTTTCCTTTCCTTTCCTTTCCTTTCCGCACCTTTCCGCACCTTTCCGCTCCTTTCCGCACCTTTCCGCACATTTCCTTTCCTTTCCGCGCCTTTCCTTTCTGCACCTTTCCTTTCCTTTCCGCACCTTTCCTTTCCTTTCCACACCTTTCCTTTCCGCACCTTTCCTTTCCGCACCTTTCCTTGCCGCAACTTTCCTTTCCTTTCCTTTCTTTTCCTTTCCTTTCCTTTCCTCACCTTTCCGCACCTTTCCTTTCTGCGACTTTCTTTTCCACGCCTTTCTTTTCCTTTCCTTTCCTTTCCTTTCCTTTCCTTTCCTTTCCTTTCCTTTCCTTTCCTTTCCTTTCCGCACCTTTCCTTTCCGCACCTTTCCACACCTTTCCGCACCTTTCCTTTCCTTTCCTTTCCTTTCCTTTCCGCACCTTTCCGCACCTTTCCGCACCTTTCCTTTCCGCACCTTTCCGCAATTTTCCGCACCTTTCCGCACCTTTCCGCACCTTTCCGCACCTTTCCTTTCCGCGCCTTTCCTTTCCTTTTCTTTCTGCACCTTTCCTTTCCGCACCTTTCCTTTCCTTTCCTTTCCTTTCCGCACCTTTCCTTTCCGCACCTTTCTGCACCTTTCCGCACCTTTCCGCACCTTTCCGCACCTTTCCTTTCCGCACCTTTCCTTTCCGCACCTTTCCTTTCCTTTCCGCACCTTTCCTTTCCATTCCGCACCTTTCCTTTCCTTTCCTTTCCTGTCCTTTCCTTTCCTTTCCGCACCTTTCCTTTCCTTTCCGCACCTTTCCTTTCCGCACCTTTCCTTTCCTTTTCTTTCTGCACCTTTCCTTTCCGCACCTTTCCTTTCCTTTCCTTTCCTTTCCTTTCCTTTCCGCACCTTTCCGCACCTTTCCGCACCTTTCCGCACCTTTCCGCACTTTTCCTGTCCTTTCCTTTCCTTTCCGCACCTTTCCTTTCCTTTCCTTTCCTTTCTTTTCCTCACCTTTCCTCACCTTTCCTCACCTTTCCTCAACTTGCCTCACCTTTCTTCTCCTTTCCTTTACTTTCCTTTACTTTCCGCACCTTTCCGCACCTTCCTGCATATTTCCGCACCTTTCCTTTCCTTTCCGCACCTTTGCTTTCCTTTCCTTTCCTCAACTTTCCTCTCCGCACCTTTCCTTTCCTTTCCTTTCCGCACCTTTCCTTTCCTTTCCTTTCCTTTCCTTTCCGCACCTTTCCTTTCCTTTCCTTTCCTTTCCTTTCCTTTCCTTTCCTTTCCTTTCCTTTCCTTTCCATTTCCTTTCCGCACCTTTCCTTTCCTTTCCTTTCCTTTCCTTTCCGCAATTTCCTTTCCTTTCCTTTCCTTTCCTTTCCTTTCCTTTCCGCACCTTTCCGCACCTTTCCTTTGTTTTCCTTTCCTTATCTTACCTTACCTTACCTTTCCTCATCTTTCCTTTACTCACTTTTCCTCACCTTTCCTCTACCTTTTCTCACCTTTCCGCACCTTTCCTCTCCTTTCCTTTCCTTTCCTTTCTGCAACTTTCCGACACTTTCCGCACCTTTTTGCACCTTTCCGCACCTTTCCGCACCTTTCTGCACATTTCCGCACCTTTCCTTTCCTTTCTGCACCTTTCCTTTCCTTTCCTTTCCGCACCTATCCTTTCCGCACCTGTCCTTTCCGCACCTTTCCGCACCTTTCCTTTCCACATGTTTCCTTTCCTTTCCTTTCCTTTCCTTTCCACACCTTTCCGCACCTTTCCGCACCTTTCCGCACCTTTCCACACCTTTCCTTTCCTTTCCTTTCCGCGCCTTTCCTTTCCTTTCCTTTCCTTTCCGCACCTTTCCTTTCCTTTCCTTTCCTTTCCTTTCCTTTCCTTTCCTTTCCTTTCCTTTCCTTTCCTTTCCTTTCCTTTCCTTTCCTTTCCTTCCCTTCCCTTCCCTTCCCTTCCCTCACCTCCCCTCCCTTCCCCTCCCCACCCCTCCCCTTCCCTCGCCTCCTCTCGCCTCCCCTCGCCTCCCCTCTCCTCCCCTCTCCTCCCCTCTCCGCTCCTCTCCGCTCCTCTCCGCTCCTCTCCTTTCATGTATGACTTGCTTCTGATAGAGTTGGACTTAGGATACTGAGGAAAGAGATACATATTTATGACTAGATTCTCAGATCTGTCATATTAAATATTAATAGTAGTAATAGTAACTGTATCTGTATAGATAGTAGTAGTACTATTAGGAGCAGTAGTGCTAGTATAACATGTTGTAGAGGTGAAACAGAACATAAGAATTGTGCAATCACAGAACATAGAACTATGTCTTGATCCACTTATACTCTAGGACAGGAGACAGGGAGGCAGTAAAACTAATAACCTGGACCAGTAGTCTAGCTCTGGGACTGCATATGTCATTTGGAATTGCATACAAAAACTTAATTTCAGACCCATTATACTGGGAGTCATGATGCTTAACTTCATAGGATGTTTCCCCTGGAGCAAAGATGTAGGCTGCTCAAGCAAGAAGTGGAGAGAATTTGCAGGGGTATACTGTTCTCAGAGGGGGATCTGCAAGGGTGAGTAAGTAGCAGTTGCCTAGAAGTAGCCAGAAAAGAAACTCTGTGAATGAGACTGCATCTTAAATCCCACTTCTCTCCTGGACTTAGTCCCTGTGACTATGAGATTCAAGTAAATCTAATTGCCTGTTTCATTTCCCTGGTCCAGGACTGCTGAGAACAACTACAAGGCTGTAGGGAGATACGTCTATTCCTTGTAGACACTAAAGTCTCCACCTGCTTTGGAAAAAAAAAAAAAAATCAAAGGTCATGCCACTCTTGAACTCTTGATCTTTTGATGATTCTGGTTTATAAGTAACTTAGATCTCAGAAAGCCATTTTTTTCCTGCCTGAACAAGTTAAAATTCACATCATCCACTTCCTGGTTTGAGGACACTGGAAGAATTAGCTAACCCTTAAAAAGTCTTCTGAAGAAGAAAAATACTCTCCAAGTGATGTGCTGAAGCACCGTTGCTGACATGGAACTACCCTCAAAATACTGTCTCTCTGTTACACTTTGCAAACAGCTATCAGTAATCAAGGAGCACTCTTAATGGCCTTCGCAGATGCCAGCCCTTCAGTTATGCTGAATTCTTCCTGCATCACTGTTTCAACATTTTTTAATAATCAACTCACTTTGCTTACCAGCATCCATGTAACACATACAAGTATATACACTTGCCCACTGAATTGTTTTCTATTTACATATAATATACCTACCAACCTACCCATCTGTTTCTCCATCCATCCACTGACATATCTTTCCACCAGTATATCCATCTGTCCATCCATCCATCCATCCATTCATCATTCATGCTTTAATATAGGTGGCATTACTCTAACACTCAGTGTCTTTACAGGCCAGTGGATTTCTCCTGCCAGTATCAAGAATAGGGAACAAGTTTTACCCACATTTTGCAGTGGCATGGAAGTCACATAAGTGACGGGAAAAGCAAGCAAACTCTCTTGTCAAAACCTAAGGGAAATTTATTGTAGAAAAGAGTTTCTTCCACTAATTCAATGTGTCTTTTCTTAAACTGTTGATACAAATTTTCTTAGAATCCTTTCGTGGTCCTTGTGCTCTCTTAATTCTTTTTTAAGATAAGAACACTTCAGGCCCATTGGCTATTGCTGTCTCATACCACATTCATAGGCATCCTAAATCAATACATCTTCCTTGTCCTAAATCAGAAACTTGGAAAGAATTTCCCTGCAGGCATTTATTCCAGGCCTATTCTGGTTTCTTTTTCTAACTATTCCAATACCGGCCATTTCAATTTATGTTTCTGACTGCAAATGTCTGCATTCTTTAAACAATGTTTTTAAATAAATGTCAGAGTTCATTTCACCTAGTGGCATCACCTGACGCCAACTTTTATTTTCTGCTCTTTCTTTTAACTCTGCTTTGAAACACTCTTGTTAATTAACACCGAATCTTTTGCTCTGAGATCATTCATATGGTTCTTGAAACATCAAAATGAATTCTTCCTAAGATGACAGTATTTTAGGTATTTTTCCATTCATATGATTTTTATGTGAAGTCTACTGGTTAATTGACACAATTTTAAAATCTGTCACCTTGAGTTTCCCCTCTCCCAGTATTTTCAGTAAAGCTGGAATGGCTCCACCATTAAACCTCAGACCTTCTGCATCTCACTGAAGCTTATGAGAGGAAGAGAGCTGTCAAATTACATTACTCTCATATCCAATCTCTCACTTCACCTGCCTGGATGACCATAATAACTGCATCATAGAAGTAATCCTTGCTCTTCTAGATTCTGACAACTGGGGAAGGCTTATTCACTTTCTGCTCAGTTGTAATCATTGCCATGTACAATAACAACTTAGAGATGAACTACAGTAGGATGAAACAAATGCTGAGAACATCAGGTGAGACCCTTCTTGTCCAGAGACTAGTATTTCTATTAAAATATTGAAAATATTAAGATATCTCGTATGATAGAGTCTTCATTTATGGCTTCAAATTTAGTCTTTACTTAACAGACAAGCTCTCATTTTCTCTTTCTCTTAGGACAATTTAACCTACAGCCAAACAAATGTTGCATTACATGGAAGGAAATAAATATGAATCCAAGCCAGAAAGAGTTTTTACTCTCCAGAAACAGATTCTTTCTCTTGAAAAATAATTAGATTAAATTCTATTAAAAGTTATGGGCTATTTTTACTATTTATTTGGCCTGAAATTTCAAATCCAATTAATTCAAGATTTTGACACAAGGAATTTTTAGGTAGTTACAAATTTTCAATGTGTCTTGGGAATATAACAGTTGGATATATTAACAGCTTTATGATAACAGATAGAAAAGAGTCAGGAGAAAAAATATTGATTCTAACATTAGCAAAAGGGAAAAGTTTCAGAACAATCTACCATTATGAGGAAGGCAGGATGCTGATATGATGTTTTTAATTAAGTCAGGATTCAGCAGCAGCATTAAGAAATACTTTTCCTTTTTTGTATGCACTGTCCACCTTACCAAGTCCGAATTATCTATAACAAGAATTTTGAGATCAGAATTAGATACACTGAATTCTTGTACAGTTTTAGGATTTAAATTCTCAGATTTTAGGCTTGGTTTAATAAGGTAAATTGAATTTCAAAATTTCTGCCAAGAAAACTTATATAAGCTGGGTAGAAAATATGTATAGGATAAAAAAAAACAATGAAACCTTTATGTTATACTTGCAAAGCTGTAGCAGCAAGAAATACGCTGAGCAACATGCTCCTTGATAAAGAGCCTTTAAAACAGAGAAAAGCTGTAGTCCAGGAAATTTGGCCATAGCTTGATATTTTATGAAATTTACATCTAGAACAACCATGCACAAATATATCCTGAGCAGCTAACCTAAGACCTGACAGCAAAACCTATGGCTCACAGTGGTGTATAAGCTCAGGAAACCATAAAAATTTTGCTATTATGCACAGGATCTGGTCCAGTCAAAGGCAAAACATAATGAAATTCATTAAATAAATGTAAAATTCATTAAAAATCATTTTAAAATTAAAATTATAAATTCATTAAAAATTCATTTAAAAATTCAGTAAAATTCATTAAACATAATGAATCACATGAAATAAGCCTCTTTAAAATAAGAAAGTGCATGCAAATTTGCAAAAAGTATGAAAGTAATGTTTTGCAAGAGAGTATAAAAAATTAGTAGCCCTCTGCTATAAGGAATATGATGTTTTACGTGACCTCTTCTACTGACGTAGCAATAAATCGAAGAATTTACATGCTTATCCTTATACACATGATCAAAAAAGTTATTGATCCAATTAATAATTTTGTATTATGAAGATTGTATAAAAATAAAAAATTAAGTTCACAGTGCTTCACCATTCAAAGTTTTTTGTTTAAATGTGGTAAAGCTTTTGTGAAAACTAAACCACTGCTGGGCTTTGCAATTTCTAGTCTATGATTTCTTAATGAGAGTACAGCACACAAACTTTACACATACATATGCACACACAGACACAGAGTAACATAAACCCACAGGTTGTTGGGGTTTTTTGTTGTGTGTGTTATTTTCGTTTTGTTTTGGGTTTTTTTTCAGAAAAGGATAAAACCACATTTTTTAATCCATCAAAATTAAACTGTCCTTAAGTGTAAGTGAATGTCTGGTTTCATATAAGAAACATTTTAAACTTCTTGACAGTTACAAGAATTGTAATCCCTAGATATTAACACTTTTCAGAGAAAATTCATATCATGGATGGCTTTATTGTAAGAAACTGCAGTATGTTGTATGCAATCGTAAGTGAAGACATAGCATAGTCATCTCCATAAGCTCACTAAAACTTCATCCTTTGACTCAGTAGAAAAAATTAACTGGAAAACAGAATGAAAAATACTACTAGAGTTTCTGTAAAGTCTCCAGACAGATTATTAGCAGTATTTAAAAAAAAAAATCACAAAGGATAAAGTCAACTCATTTCTTTATTTCTATGGATTTCCAATTATAGTTGTCATTTAACAGTGTTCTAAGTCAGCTTTTACAGTTACTAGATGGAAAATAAAATCAACTTATAAAAAAACAGGAACATGTAAAATATTCTATCTAGCTTCTTTAGCCATTCTAAAAACAGTATGTTTAAATACCCATCTATGGGTTGATTCTGCTCTCACTTAGCTTATCACTTGAGTTACATTTTGTATTATATTTTGAACTGAAACAGACTATAAGGTGTGGGCTCACCCTTCTTCAGGCACCAGGGTCACAACCAATTGCTTTTCCCAAGAACTGACCGAGTGTTCAGCACACTCCTAGAAACTAGGAGCTCCCTCAGCCTCTGCCAAAATGCCCCAACTCATCTTTAACATTGCCTTCAAATTACACCTTTTCTCTGTCTTACAATAGATGAGCTTAAACTATAGTGAATGTTACAAACTAAAAATACTTTAATATTAATTCTCATGCTGTGAGACAGAACAAAAACTCAGCAGCACTGAGTTAAAAGAACAGTATTGCTAAATTGGTCTAAATGTGTGCTAGTCAAAGTTGGATTCAAACAATAAGACAACTGGTTTTATTTTGATAAATTCCCATTAGACAACAGCCTTAGTCATTGACTTGCTGCACTCCTTTTTAAATGTGTTCAACAGCTCAATTTCTCATTTAATTGAATGGCAAGAGAGCTTGTTCAAATCCTACCAGTGTCTTATGTATCTTATTAATAGTGCCAGCATAAATAAGAATTACTGAATGCAATTAAGTTCACTTCTTTAAAATATGCAGTAAATCAAGGTAGCTGTCTCCAACAGGCAAGGAAATAAAAATCCTCTGGGACAGGTGTATAGAAAATGTTATGTGTGAAACTTGTCCATGCCTCTTTAAATGCATCTTATTATCCTTAACAGTAAAGATTATCCTTAATAATAATGATTATCCATGAGGTATATCTCTGTATGTATAAGTATATTGGTGTGCAAGCAAATCCAAATGAAATATGACAGTCACACAAGGTACTACTCATCAATTGAGTTGCTGCGATTCAGCTGACAAAGATCCTTACGAATTATGTTAGGACTTTGACATTTAAACACTTACCAAACAGCTCTGGCAGTTGAGGATGCTACTTCCTCCAGCTTACTTGTTATGAGTCTCCTCCAGCAATTACACCACATGAGAGCTGCCAAAACGAAACCTGAGCACTTTGGTGCAATGTCTACCAATTTGGTCCTGACAGTTAAAAAAGCTAAATCAAGATACTTGGTATTTTCACTGAAACACCTAAGAACTGTCCACACACTTCGTTTTACTGAACAATTTCCGGTTCTGGAGTACAACATGCTAACTACTGGTTGCTTCGTTTATCTGAATTTTAAGCTAATGAAATTCATCTCCCAGCTAGAATTAATAAGAAAGTACATGTAGAAAGTTATGCAGCTAACCTCAGCTACCTAAAAGCTGTCTTCTAAGTAATTTGATTATGTAAGATGGTGTTCCCACAGCCTGAGACAGTCACAATTCTTTACTGTAACTAAAATCTAGAAACACTTTTTGTAAATTGGAAACTTAAGTTAGTGATTCTGCATAAGCATTGTGATGGATTTTCCAGGTCTCTTAGAATTCTTTCATCTTCTTCTTGCCTTCCTAGGTGTTAACCATTATGTCTTTTCAAACAATCCCCCTGGTGACACAGAGAATTATTCTGGTGGGTTTTAGTCCTTCCACTGCCATATGTTCATAACAAATTGTTTTACATGGGCAATTGCTTCTTACAAAGCGAGAAAATGTAAATGTACAAGAACATTTCTAAAGAAAAATCAGACAATTTCCTGGAATTCCTCACCCTTCTTTCAACCTCTGGTTTTTTTGCTTGCTTCATGTGAATGAAAAATTCAGAAGTTATTCTTCAAATCCCCTTTTCCACATCGAGTTTGTCTTAATAATCTTATGTTCTAACATTTATTTTTAAGGTTAAATTTCTGTTAATCTCTATATTTTTTCCCTTCAGTATACACACAGATAACTCTCACTAAGGGAAAACAGCAAATGCCAGAATGAGGAAATTTCTCTCTCCTCGTATGTTTTCTATGACATGAAATGCAGCAAATACAGTTTAACATATTTTGCAAAGGCACAAGGCTCCATACTAGGCACAACTATTGATGAGAGACAGCTACAATGCAGACTGAATGACTGAGACCAAGAAAAGCATAAGTTTAGTAACAGACAAATGAAAGAAGGTAGGCTTTGCAACTTGTTAGTCTCGACTATCAGGAGTTAGTTCTGTAAAAATTAGCCTAGTTCACTCTCTATGTCATTGCAAAAGCATGTGCAAGACCTCCTAAGTTTCACCTAAGGGTGACTGTTCACTTGGTCTCAGTCTGAACTAGAGTTTCCTTCCCTGCTGTCTTGCTGAGTTTCTCCACATGTCAAACAGGATCAGTAAGGTGGAAAATAAGGGAAGGTGTGCCTGCTGAGTTCCACATGAATACATGCCTGCATCCTCAGCAGGAATAAAGCAGGAAAAATTACAGCAAATTAAAAATAGCCTTAGAATAGGCCACCAAAAATAGCCAGAACTAGCCAAATGAACAGCATGTTCCCCATAGCTGTAGAATAACCTATGGTTACTTCTGAAGAAGAATGTTCACCCTCCACACCCAATTTGCAAACAGTGATAAACTTCTTTTCAACATAGTCAGGTTTCTGCTAAATATTTCCCTTTCTTTCATTCCTGCCTTTAGTTCAGCATTTTATTTAAATAGTCCTCGTAATATTTTTTAAAATAATGTTTACCATATTATGTCATTTTTTCTACCATTTTAAAAGACAGTAGATGTGTCTATTGCCACCAGAAATCACGTGAAATCTGTAGACATTATCCTGCATTCATGGCTCTCTTCCCACCTCCCTGGATTACATCATAGTGTAACAACTGCTGTAGAAACAAAGAGCCTGTCCTGCTCACTTAACGAGTTTAATTTGAGAGTATCTACTAGTTTTTTTGGCTCAATCAAGATCATTTCTGTATGTGGTGCTAATGTTATCTTTGGAGGTGGCTGAAACAAAATTGTATTTCATTTTGTCACTGGAACTGAAATGTCATGTCCAGTAAACCAGAAATGTCATGATCTATGCATTGGAATCTAGATTTAATGTCCTCAGACCACTTTTTGATTAGGTAATGAAAACCACAAAGGGATGGGTTTAGTGTTATTCTTTATTTCTCCATTTTACTCCATAATCTGTAGTTCTACACTATACTATACCATACTATACTATACTATACTATACTATACTATACTATACTATACTATACCATAAACTCTAAAAACTTTCCACAAATACAGAAAGTACAATCCATCTATAAAAGGCTTGACTTCTCCTCACTAATCCAATAGATTTACTAAGTTCTTTTGCTGGAACTATGTGCTGGTGTGATTGTCTACAAAAAGGAGTAGCGATAATGTCTCAGTTTGCAAGGCACAACTATTTTCCAACCATGGAGATAACTCAGCACAGGTGGACTCAATCTGCTCCTACAGCCAAATTCCAGCATGTGCTGTGGTCCAGCTGGTAGCCTTAGGACCTCAAGATGCAAAGTAGCATACTCAGTAATACAGTGATTTACACGGTCCTTACAGACAGATGAGATATAGCAGTTCTATGTTTTTTCTGTATATATTTTTATCTAGTGTTGCCCTTACACTAGGAAAAGCCATAAGTTGCAAAGGTCTCATAGCACTGCTTATTGCTTACCTATCCTAATGTTACCTATACAGCATCTCAGACTCAACTTAACAGGAACCAGCTGTGTCAGGGCATAGCGATAACTTGGCCCTCAGTAGTTCCCTGTGGAGCACTGAGCCATTGATGTACTCCAAATCAATTCCTACACAGTTACAGTTCAGTGAGCTATTTAAAGAAACAGATGACTGTGTAAAACTAGAGGGATATTCAAAGAGAAGAACAGACTGAGAAATAAAGAACTAAAAGCAAGGCAAAACCCTGAAGTACTGAAGATAGACGTGGCACAGAGGAGTTGGGGAAAGAGTACTAAAGATGCAAAACTTTGTGGTGTAAATCCTCAGATAAATGAGAGAAAGATTCACATCAGCAACATTATTTGATATTTCTAACATTTTAATGTGGAAAAGCACTTCAGTTGTTTAGCATAAGTTCTAATTTCTCTGCCTATTCACATGTGCAAAACTTAACTCACCAGGATAAGCCAAGTTGTCAGGAAAACCAGAAATATATAGTAAGTTTCAGTAATTAAAATAATATAGCTAATCTTTCCAGTGAGGATTTCTCATATTGCCTTAATAACTATATTATAAATGTAGGCATTACTGAGATTAAAAATCTGCCAGTCAAAAGAAATACAAAATGCAAGAGGTATTCAGATAGAATATTATTAAAATCTCTGTTGATCATTTCTATTTCAATATAACTATAAAGTCCAGATAACTTCTTGTCCTTGGACTGGTTTTAGCATATTTCTTAAGCATGTATTTTTAAATGACTTGCAGAATTAAAATATACTTTTCAAAACACATATTACTAGAATTATTTCCATTCTTTTAGTACCATTTCCATGGCTAATTAGAAAAGCAAACCAAGGTCAGGCTTTTTTTGCCAAAATTCAATGCCTGAATATAGAAATACAATGTTTTCAAACATTAATAAAAATAAAAATAATTTTATTTTTTCCTCTTGCGAACTGAAATTTATTTTAATTTATTAATAATATTAAAGGAAGATTTCACTCTTCTTTTCTTTCCTTCTCCTATGATATTAACACTTACAAATATTTTATTTAATTAGCTGCAGCTTTACATATCCAAGCAGTTTAGCAACTTCTCTTAACCAAACCAGTGAACAGTCACTTTCAGAAGCTGTTTTTAGAGATCACAGTGAAATTCTAACACGCCAGTGCCAAAATGCAATAACGCACAATATATATTTTGTTGCCACAAGGAGAGAAAGCATGAAGAGCTGAAGATGAAAAGAAAAAAAAATATTGTGGAATTGCTGTTGAAATGAACATGTCTTAAATATCCATGGGTTTTTGAACCATTTTTTAAAATGTCCAAATGGTAGCCCCTGTAAGTCACAGCCTTTTCAAAACGTTCGGGTTCTGGTTTGAAGAGGTTCTGACAGCGGTGCTAAAAGAAAGTATGTGAGTTCAAGGCTCTTAATACTGATGCTTATGGGAAAAAAGCATTCTTTTCCAGAAATCTGTAGTTTAACAGAACCTTTTCTATATACACTAAAATAGAGCCAAAGTTCAATTTAAAGTGCTGTTGCACACTTTACCAAAGCTCTTGACTTCAGAATTTTTTTCTCAACTGGGCTTACAAATCCTGTATCTGTTGACCTTCATAACATGGTATAAGACCATTTATTCTCTCAGCTTTTTGCTTTTGTGCATGTGTCTGAACAAGGTGAGGAAAGAGGAAGTAAGAATCGTCTCGGGAAGTCACTGGTGTTTAAGACAGATGACGTGGATGAAAAACATTCAGCTGAAACTGCTGGGGAAAGACAGATAGGCAAGATGTCATTAATCAAATGCTATTACCACAAAATGGGATATTTTTTTCTCATCTACACTGTTTATAGCAAGTATGCAACAACAATATTGCCTATATTTGGAGAAAATAAACACATTTCCATTCCTGATTACAACTGGGATTTAAAGTCTTCAGTTTCCATAGTCAGTTTAAATTGCTGTTAGTTAAGAGAAATGCTTGTTACACATTTGGAAAAATATTAATCATTATGTATTGAATGGCCCAGTATCTTGCTAATATAGCTAGACACAGCAGTGTGACTGAAGTATTCAGTGTTAGTATCAATTAGGATTTCTTCGCTCAAGTCAACTCCTCTGAAACCTCTAAAGCATATTGTTTTTCTAATACGTAGGGCTTCTTCATAATCATGATCCTGAATTTTAATTATCTTTAAAATAAGATATTAATAACACAAAATTACTGCCAGAATGCTGGAGGCATATGGTATAAAATCAAACACTAAATTTCCGACTGGCCTATGTCTTGAATGAGACTACTGCTCAAAAGGACCACAGGCACCTACGTTGTGTTCAGTTATGTCGAATAATGGTTTAAAAATTAGCTGCTTTTATGTCTGCTTTGAAAATAGAATTAAAAATCAAATATTCACAGTTACATTAAATATATAAAATGTATTTGTGTATGTTCTGGTGCATTGTCAGAGAATATTCAATCTGACACAAAAACTGAAGAAAAAATATTTTATTGTCTTAAATTACAATAACATTTTCACTTCTCATCATTTGACTCTGTCTCTCAAGGTTCTTCCTGGAGGCCACGAGTCATGATTCAAAATAAAATCAAGCTTCTTGTAGAGCACTTTTTTCAAATAACTTGTTTCCTTGTGATCCTGTGTTTTTCAGAAGATAAGATGGGTTGTCACACTTAGAATTTCACAGGCTTAAACTGCATTTTAAAAATATGCAGATGCATATTTCATATACTTGGTCTTTTAGAGGGTGGTTAGGAGTGTGTATCAGTAGTTGAAATCGAATTGTTCCAAGCAGCACCATCTATTGAGAAAGCTGTGTTCCTTGAGAGCACATAAACAATTAAGTAAGAAAGAGAAGCAATGTGAATTAGTAACACTGTAGTTCTTTCATTGACATCATAAATGGCTCCTTTGAATGTTTTGATGTTGTTTTGACATAGAAATCTTACTACACATTGACACGTTTTTCTATTTGCAGTTGCTTTGTGTAGCATTCTTTGTGTGCCAAATCATGGTAAAAGGTTGACATTATAAAAGCTAAAATTTTGTATCTTCTCTTGCTCCTACCTATCCATATCCATTAGGGCCTGATCCTACAGATGCTTACAAATAGGAACCATTCTGTGTTATTCTTTGAGAATGTCTCACATATGTAAATTTAAGTGGCTTGGGATTGAAACCTGAGCTTGTATTAACGAAAAAATTAGCTTTCAATTTTTAAGGTCCAGAAGCATCCAAATGCTCTAAATGAATTATGACTGATTTGTCATATCAATTAGCCTTGTAACTGAAAACATTTTTACATGAGAAATTAATTCTCTTGCACACATATTGTATGTAACAACACCAGCTTTCTGAATTGCTAAAGAGGGAATAATAATTTGGCAATGTCTTAGTATTCAGTTTCCTTGAAATACTAAAAATCTGAGTGCAGATTTACCAAGGAGCTAACTGGACTGTAGCCTTCTTGATCATTTGTACGTACTCCCATATGGATGCACATACCCTGTTTAGAGCACTACTGCATTAGTCCCTGATATTTGACTCCACTGTTTATGGTGGAGTGGAGTGGCATCTGTAGGGATCCCAAAGTGGCATCAAGGGATTCCAAAGATTTTCAAAGCAAATAGCACAAAGTAACACAAATTTGCCTGGAAAGAACCTCTGGAGGTCCAGCCTCCCATGTGGTGCAGTACTACCATCAATGGTAGTTCAGAGTAGTCATGTTTTTCTCTAGCAGAATCTCATAAAACATACCAGAGACTCTACTACCTCCTTAGGTAAACTTTTTAGTGAAAAGCTACCATTGCCCTTTGTTCTTGGTATTTTCCACATGAAGAGCTTGGTTCTGTCACTGGGAACCTTTTGGGTAGCAGTAAAAAGCTGTTAGCTTTCTCCTCGGCCTCCTCTTCACCGGATTAAGCAAGCCCAGCTGCCTAAAACACTCACCTCCCTGGCCCTTAGCCATCTTGGGAGCCCTCCACTGGATTACGTCAGTTTTCTGAGACACTTGAACTGGGAGGCCCAAAAGAGGACGCAGTATTCCAGGTATGGCCTCATTGGTGCTGAACAGAGGAGGACAACACCTACCTTCAGTTTGCTTGCTGCACTCCTCCTGATACAGTCTAGTGTGTAGTTTTCCTTAACCATGCAATTTGCCAGTGATTACCATAAAAAGTCTTCTTGTCCTATTGGAGCTGTGGGTGGGGGTCCAAAGATATATCTAAAAATTTCTCTTGAATACATATTGTAGGCCTATTTTAATTGAATAAATTGAATAAATCCCCTCCTAGGAAAAGTATGAAAGGTAGTGATTGAGGTTTATTTATAATTTGCGTTAGAATAATAGACTCATAAAGCTTAAGTCCAAGGGGACTAATAGATCATTTGGACTGACCTCCTGTATGTCAGAGACTAATAATTTTCACTCCATGATATACTCTGGCCACTATCACAGAAGTCCTTTTGTTAACAGAGTAGCTCCCTTGCAACTGGTTTTTGAAGAAGGGTAAAACCAAACCACACTTGCACCCAGGAAGAGAAGAGAAAAATAAATAAAATAAAAAGAAAAAAAGAAGGACTGCTTGCTCAGGAAATGAACACAGGCCTTGCAAACAGTTAAAACTCCTGCTGAGAGGAACTTGGAGATTTTTTCCTTTTTCTGCCTTTTCCTTTGAGGAAAGAGGATCTATCCTACCTTAGAGAGAGGAGAAAGAGAGACTCACAAGGTCAGAAAGCCGAAAAACAGAAACTGTGAGTGGGAAGCTCAGCTAACCGCTGGAGAATGGAAAAGGAATAATTATCCCAGTTTGCCGTGATACTAGGTGTGAGCCTAAAAATTTTTATTCAGCTGAAGCATAAATTCTAATTATAATGAACAATCGCTTATACCACTGAAAAAGAAATGAAGGAATTGTGTGTTATTTCATTAAAAATGCAGCAAGAAAACAGGATAAAAAATCAAGGTGAAATTCTATACAGAAGTAAAGAGAGACATGGAGTATTTCTAGAAACAACACTGTTTTCCTTGTTCTTACTAGAATAGT
Organism: Caloenas nicobarica; assembly: GCF_036013445.1. NCBI lineage: Eukaryota > Metazoa > Chordata > Aves > Columbiformes > Columbidae > Caloenas > Caloenas nicobarica. The sequence continues at coordinate 24,927,729 of NC_088284.1, read as the reverse complement.
CTTGTTTCCAGAAATAAATGCCTTTCATCATCACCTTGTGGTAGAATGCCCTTGGGAAAAGGCCAGTTGTAGAAATATAAAATGTCAGGACTCATAGGAAAGACTCATTTAAACTGGACTCAGGAAAATTTCTAGTAGAAGTCTGTACTTAGCTTTTAAATGAAACTTTATATTCCTCTAAACTAAAACACCACTTGGTGCAAAGGAAAGAAAAACAGATTGGATGGACCATCAGAGTTGACAAAATAAATATCAGATGTTTTTTTCTTCCAAAGCTATTTTGTGAAATAAATTTTCATCATTACCTTAGATGACCAAATTTAATATAAACACTTTTTTGCCTATTTCAAGTATGTGGTACGTAACAACCTATAGCTGCTTTGTGATATTATTAGTTGCTTGAGATCAAATCTCATAATAGCTAGGAATTGCACTGAGTATCTGAGATGCTCTTACAGTCAGCACATTTGACAAACAATAAAATACACTAAAAGGTCAAATTCGTGATCTTTTAATAGATTTCAGTTTTGTTAGAACGATCGTATTTCATTCTTAAAATATTCCTTCTTTCCAAGTATAGACAGATTTGCTAGAACATGTATCTATCTCTGTTTATTTACAGATACATACAGCTTTAGGTGTGAAATCATAAAATAACTAGATGTACTTATTGACTTACTTTTTTCTGGCAGAGGCTGATCAGTCTGGCTTTTCTAAGAAACTGTCAGTCCTTACAACTAGTCCTGGTACTGCTTTGATTTTCACTGGTACATGGCTGCCTTTAAAAAGTGATCTTGATGCAATATGACAGGTACGAAAGCATGAAGTAAAAGGTTCCAATTGTGATTTTTTAAAATTTTAAAGCTTAAAAGAGAGAAGGAGAGAGACAGCTCTATGACTCAACGTTGATAGAGGCTGGATGTTGTACCCTGTGACTGTACAGCTACATGGCTAATGACCAGTGTTGGATCTCTGGTTGAGTGTTCCCTCCTGTTAATGAAATATATACTGAAAACAAAACCACTTTGACTTAGAAGAAGATAGTTACAGATATTGAAAGATGTGGTGAACCTTCCAAGTGTTTTGAACTGAAGCTTAATGATCAAAAAGAATTAATATGTGTCATAGTATCCCTTAAAGACTGGGCTGGAGGATTGTGTACTCCAAACTCAACAACTTCATAAATATTTGAATGCTGTTGTCACGCAAAGAAGAATCAGTAAAGAAATGCAGGTATTCACTCCATTCACTTGTGTATAAAATGATTGACAATCTGCATATCTAAATGAACTATAAGGTTCAGAGTCTAAGGTTTTCATATCAAACATATGGTTTTAGCTTTGAAAAGCACTTCTTTTGCATAGGTAAGTAGAAGAGTAGAGAGGCAGAGGAACCCTCTAGGTTTTGTATAAACAAATTGAATATATTTTTCTTCTACAACTGTATTTGTCTCAAGATAGTAAGCAGGTCATCTCTTTTGGGTTGTAAGTGAACAGTTCAGCACATTTTTAAATTGGTGTTAAGACTGAATTTAAGGCAACAGAATGAAAGGGTGGTCTAGTTCTTTGTTACAGTGATCTATTTCTTTGTTACAGTGATCAGTAAAAAAATTCGATTTCCAAACTTATCTGGGCTGTGGATTCAGATGATGTGCTGTGTCTCTATTTGACTGTACATAATGGCTTGAAAGCTCATGACTGATAGCTGATAATAGCATCATAAAGTGTGTTTTGGTGGCCAAAATCAGCCAGGAAATCTTTCTTGCATGAATCACGCTAACGAGGATAAATTTGAATACTTATGGTTTTCAAGTTTAGTGGTGTGAGACTAAACAACCAAGCAATCCCCCAGCTCCCCACAAACACTTTTTTCTTGTGCATAAAGGTGTCACAGGTCTGTTTCAGAGCTCTGATTCTAAAGCACTGATTTGTAGGTTTTCAAAACTTTGAAACAGTCTTCCTGATAAATGTTAACATAATATGTCAAACCAAATGTTTACAAAATATATTAGCATATGGACTAAATGCTGTTTTACACCTGTTTCAGGCAAGAATGAATCACCTATATTATGTATGCCTTGAAGTAATAAAAGATACTTTTACTCATCTCGTCACTATGGTATGTTGCTTCAAGAATGGCCTCTAAAAATCTAAATGTCTTAGGCAGCTTCAGAAGATTCCTGATTTCTTTGAATCAACTTGAAAAATTAAGAAATCAATGTCTGTCTCTTTCTCTAGCCATGAAATTTTCCTTTTTTTCCCTAATTAATAAAAAAGTGGAAGAAATACTAACCTGTCTCTTCCATTAACTCACTTACGAGACTGACATGTCAGAGACAAAAAGACCAGTAGCTAGGCCGTGTTTAAGGGCTTATGAGATATGATTTGAAGTGAAATAATCAAAATTCCACAAAATTTGAAATTTGTAAACATGGGTGTATAGCAATTATGATAAGAATTTTTTTCCTAGTCCTGAGAGTAATAAAACCCTGTCTTTGGCTCAGCCTCAGTGGCAGGAATGCTTTAACATTCTAGGTCCCAGAAATGCTAGATTCTTAGTCTGAACTGGTCTACCCATTACAATGCTTGAGAACCATGTCTGAGATTTGGAAGAAAAACAGTGAACCCATTATGAGGGCAGAGCATCAGTGAATCTCCTTTGTTTAATTAACCATTGCACAGGGAAATTTCTGATAACCTTTACATTTATATGTTTACAATGAACAATATTCTTGGCCTCAAGTACATAAAGCTGCAGGCCTGCAAAATCAAACCATAACACAGCAGTATGTTTTATGTATAGCAGAGCTATTTTTGGCTGAGCATCTGCTTTAAAACCTTTCTCCATTTTTTATTTTTCTCCTTCTCAATCTCCGCACAGTTGTATTCATGACAACTTATTCACTTGACATTACAGATGGAGACAAACAAAAATATTCATTTTAACATTCTAGAATTTGCCCGAAATATTTCTGAGAGGATCGCAATAACGTACATCAATACATATACAAAATACATGATTGTATGGGGTGCTAGAAAGGTTTTCCTGGCATGAGTATGTACTGACCTACATAATTCATGAACAGTGAAGAATAGGACCATTATACGCAGCACAATGAAGACCGCATTGAATACTACCCAACTTCATAATGTGTCTGTAGCAAGCTTAGCTTTTCAGAGAATCTAATAGATTTTATTCAGAGCTTAGAAAGTACAAGGTCAACCAGATTATTAAAATGAATATACAATAAACAGATAAATTCATGCCCTGTGCTGAAATTCATACAGAACTTCATTGGGTTAAGTGGTAGGTCCAGCTGTGTTAAAAATGTCAGCATTTGGCCCCTTGCCGCAAGTCATTTTAGGAACATCTCTACTATTTTTCCAAATGCTGCCAGGGCAGTTCACAATACAGTGCCAAATGATCCACCTTTTCCACTTTATGTTGTGCACCAGATGTTGATACTTTTACAGACACTAAGTACCCTTTATTCCATAAGGATATAGTTTCACAGCAATGTGGCCCTTAGTGATCTTTCCTGTTGTGCATCTATTTACTCCAGATAATGTCTGAAGAATCGAACTTTCTAATTAACTTCTCAGATAACAAATTGCTGCTTTTTGGTGGCTGCAGCTGGAAAGTCTGCCTGTATTAAGGCATTAGTAACATATTAGTAGAAAACCTAAGTTGATTACTGTGTTTAAAAGAGCATGGTCTGGCTATATTTCTCCTTAATGTGTCTTTACATTGTGGTAGAATAAAGGCAGTTATTTGAAAATAGTTTGGGGATCAACCATGCCAATTCAGTTGTAACTCCAAAGTGTTTTCCTGCCAGCAGTTACTGTCTCAGCAGCAAATAATAAACTATAATAAATTAGCCTGGTTAGCAGTTTGAATTATGCATCATTCTAACATACAGATTATTGTAACAGGTATATATGTATAGAAACGACTGCATTCTAGACTGAAAAATGTCCAGGCTTCACCATATATAGTAAGGAGTTTTACGCTTTCTTTAAACAGAGAGTCATTTACTAACTGGTCAAGTGCAACGGGGGGAGTGCTGTAAAGAGAAACATCTACATTAATATAGACAGGAAAGAACTTTATTCTAATTAAAAGCCAGTATCCTAATAAAACGGTGAATTTAGAGAGAGATTCGTAAAGAAATATTAACCAGGCCTTAGATTACCTAGGAAACCCTAAAAAAAAAAAAAAAAAAAAAAGAGTTTGGCTGTAAGAGCATCTTTGGATAGGAACCTTTGCTAGGACAGGAGCAACATGCAAAGGTTGTTGCCAGGCTTGTCAGAAAGAAAACAGTGAGTCATCTGACTGATGGAAAAAGGAACCTTCTGATCTAACCTTTGTGTAAGATACGTACCATTTCCCTTTGCCTTCACTTGTGTCTTTTCTAAAATAAAATACAACTCTGTTACTCTGAATATGACAAATGATAGCTTTACGTGCTCAGCTTTTGTTACGTTAACTGGAATTCAAGGTAACTAAGTAACAGTTATCAGCAAAAATTCATTGATTTATGTGCAGCAAATTCAGGTGCTGGGACACCTGAGACACCATAACCCTACCTCCTCACTCTAAGAAAGTGAGTGCTTCTTCCAGGTGCATGGGCCAAGTGCAGGGAAAGCAGCACCAAAGTTGATAAACAAAAGGTAGAAAAGTCTTGAAATTACTGTTGGTGAATATGCAGTAAGATATTGGGATACATGCCTGGACTACAAGACTCACAAGAAGGTCATAATAACAGTCCTTGTGAAAATTTTTCCCCACTATTTCTAAGCACAGCATGCTTTGCTTCACTAATAATCTGATCGAGGTTGATTTAAAAGCATCAGAAATGAATAGAGTCTTTTCCCTTGACTGTAGTGTACTCTAAATCCATATCATCAAAAGTGGTAAAATATATTCAGCAAAGTCAGAGAGATACTACCTTCACAAGCAAGACCTGAAGAAGCAGAAATGTTATTTAATCTAATGATCTACCATTCAATGTTCTAGAGTTGAATCATGTTTGATAGAAATGTAGCTAGTAGAAAGCTGTATCTTCTGGATCTGAAAACATCAAAACATAGAGGTTTTGTCAGGGCAATTAGTGAAGGCAATACTTTCAACTTCATATTTGTCCAAATTAACATTCATCTACCAGGCAGTTCTTGAGTGTCCTGAGAAGTTCAGCAATTCTGCATCAGCAATATCAAAATCATCTTTAAGAAATAAACATTTATTTTAGAAATATGGATCTTAGTTCATAGACATGAATAAGGTATATACTTCAGACCTCTGGAAACAGGATTTCTTAGCTTGTAAATACATTACACTTCTTAGCTTGGGCAAATTGTCAGTTAAGTACAGTCTGTGGGTGAAAATACAATATTCCTTATTTTAATAAATAAAATACCTGGCCTGGAAAGGTAAATAGTATTCCTTAATAAAAATATTACCACTCAGTTGCATAGAGATTATTTTTTGTAGTGATGGGGTCAGAAAGTCCAACATTCCAAAGGTCATAGATCTGTGGAAGCCTTTCAAGCCTTCAGTATATCATGTTCAACAAGCCTCCTAACATGATCACAAGCCTATTTTCTTTCTATCCCTAGCTTGATTTGTTTATTATCAGAACAGGTGTTTTATAACAATTAGAAGTTCTGATGCAATCTTATCTCAGAGAGGTAAGCAAATAGAGCAAGTACACTATCGATTCGTAAAGGACATTTTTCTCTCTTAGAAGGAACATCTGGTAACTCAAAAGAAAATGTAGCTGAATGCTTCATACTTTTCTCTGAATAGAGTGACAGAATTAGTGCCACCCCTTGGAAGTATTAGTGTAATATTAAATGGATTTTCTGTACTTTTGTTTCTTTTGTGGGTCTGGAAGAGCAATTTGACATTTCACCATATGCACAGTGTATTATGTATCAAGGAATCAGTGGATATTACTGAAGGGTTTTAGCTGCTTTTGTTTTTCAAAAGGGAAGATAGCTTTGCTGATCCTGGTTTCTTTCACACAGGTTTACCAATATGTTCTTTTATTCTCCTTTTGCCTTGGAACCAAACCTAAGTTTCATATCTCCGTGCAAATTAATTCTTTGCCATCACTAGCCCAGGAAGCCCTCTGAGGCCAGTTATTTACAGGAGTGCAAGCATAGCAACCACGAATAGATGACTAGGGAAACTGATAAATGGAAGTAGCTGTAAGGTTGAATATTTTTTGTTCTTTACATGGCACATATGTTTTGCGCGAGTATTGCATCATCTTTCTTTGTTTCTACTCTTTATCATTTCAGAACTAATTAATTCATTGTACTAATTCATAGCAATATTTTCATTCACATTAGTCTGCACCGTCTTGCCAGAAGTAACAAAACAGCACTCTAAACAGAAGAAATTCAGGCAGGTACTCCTTGTAGGATTCCTGGAATAGGCCTGGGTCTGTTTATGGGGTTTCTTTTGGAGCAGGTTCTAGAACTGTAAAACCACCCAAACTTTCTGTCTGGAAGGGACCTTGGGAGGACTTCTGATTCCACCTCCTGCCTAAAGCATGGTCAATAATGAATTCAGACCAGGGCTCTGTCCATGCTGGTCTTGAAAACTCCAGGAATGGAAGCTCCCTAGTCACTCTGGGGATCTTGTACCAACATGTAAGATAACAGGGCATGAACTTGGTACTCCAAGGAGGGATTCTGCTGGAAATACAAATTCATCTATCTAGACATCATTTGCTGGCTCTAGGAAATCATTCTCCAGCAGACTACAACCAGAAGCTTGCACTGATATGGATCTTGATACTGAATTCTGCAGGGATTATGAGCTCCATCATTAGTTTTCTCTGATTGTCCTTCCTCAGGACTAAAGGAGAAAAGAAATATGGTTTTTGCTTTCTATACATTATTTTTTTTTCCATACAGGCGATGTTATATATTTGTAAATGGTAGTTACACAACCTGAACAGGTTTTCTCCCTTCCCTCAAGAACATACGGTCTCTGAATTTACTCAGAGTGGATCAGCTTTTCTCTGTTTCTCTGAAATATGTTTCTGTAGGATAAAATGGTAAGAATGCCCCAGATTGAACCTGAATGGAAGGAATCCGTGCCTGACCACCCAGATGATATTGGCAACCTGAGTTTTATTTTGTTACAGGAAGAATACAATCCAGTTGGAGATTGATCGGAGACAAAGTTAAAATTTAAGAACTTCAGGATCTGTTTCTCCATTCTACATAACATCAGGAATTAACTGAGCCATTTGACTGAATAACCTGCACATCCTGATCTGCACCTACAGGCAAGAGAAACACATGAACGTCACCAGAAATTGATTCAGTTTTACATAGGCTTAAAAATGACCTTCGTGAAGGTGATTATTGTTCAGAATTAAGGGCCTCTCTTAAGCGCAGTGAATGAACGTTGTGGTCGAATCAGTTTATCCCTCTTGCTGTCTAGTCAAAAGTCGTCTCCTATGATGCACCACTGGTGATGTGAGCTGATAATGCGTCATTATTTAGGAGAAAACTGCTTTTTGTAATGAAAGATATAACACTTCAAGGAAATCTGTCTATAAGCTCAGGCTAAAATTTCCTCAGTTCTATGTGCTCAGACAAAAAATACAGCTGGCTGGTTTATTGGAACAAAATATTTGGCATCAGTTCAGTAAATAAACATGCCAATTTTTTTTGAGCTGATTCAAAACAAAATACTTGTCTTGAATTTGTTCATGGAGAAAATTGTCAAAACCGAGTTTAATCTGCAAGAGAAATAAAAAAAAAATGATCAATTTTCAGCAAGCCTTCAGTCTTGTTCTTGGAGCACTGTTCTGTTTCCAGTTCTGTTGTAATCCCTCATCATTGTTATAAATCAGACCTGAGGCTCTACCTAGAAAATCTCAGGTTGTGTACACAGAAAAACAAGACTATGCCCAGCCAGCCATATATGACCATGTGCCTGCTCCATCCACAGTGTGGCTAACTGCTAGAAATAGCAACTGGACGTAGTTATCCAGGAGAGTGTTTCCATCAAAGACTATCCTTTCTCTGCTGTATTCCTCTATCTTCTTTACCGTATAGCTTCCAACCTGTACAGCAGAAGCAAGGGCTTAAAGGCAGCAGCTATATTTTACTTAAAACTATCTTTTTCCTCTACAGCACTGACATGCAGAATATATGTCAGAAAGCTTTTGCAATAAGCACTCTGTGTATGATCATATAAATTTGAAATTTAAGATCATCACAGATCTCAGTATCATCATATCATCTCCCGTATCAAGACAAAAAGGCTCTTTCTTTGACATGCTGTTGACAAAAATAAGCATAAGCAGTATGTATGTGTTTTAAGAAGGTAGACATCCATTCCTTTCCAAGAAAATAAATTAAAATCCAGCTAAATGAAACACTATGATGAGTAGCCAGTTCACCCACTCAAGAAAGGTGACAGTACTATTAAATTGGTAAATAGCAAGGAATGGAATGGAATGGAATGGAACGGAATGGAACGGAACAGGATAGAATAGAATAGAATAGAATAGAATAGAATAGAATAGAATAGAATAGAATAGAATAGAATAGAATAGAATAGAATAGAATAGAATAGAATAGAATAGAATAGAATAGAATAGAATAGAATGGAATGGAATGGAATGGAATGGAATGGAATAGAATGGAATAGAACAGAGTTAGTTTATTCTATCAATGTCATTGTTATTGACATTTGTTTAATAGCATGGGAAATCTCAGGAACATATCTAAACAACGGTAAGGCAGAAATTCTCAAGAAAAAAAATCTGTATATGATCTAATATTTAGTACCTTCCCCATGACATAAACAAAGAAACAAAAAAATTGGTTTTACATACACATCCCATTTTGTAGCCTTCCTCTCTGATTTTATGTCCTTAGTAGCCAAAACAATGTATTCCTTTCTACAGCTAGAGAACTGTTAAGTAGTAGTCTTTCTTTTTCTTGTAAACATTTCAACATTTCTCATGTTGAAATAGGCATTTTAAAAAATGAATACTCTAAATTTAACTTGGAAAAAAAAAGAGAAAAGAAAAAAAACAAAACCATACCTCTCACCCTTTGCAATATTAAAAAAAAAAAAAAATTCTTGTGTTAGAAGCCCCAACCTAGTAAAATCCCTGACTATGATGCACTGCTGGTTTTCTGTATTGTGATCCTCCTGAAAATAGAAACTTTATGTTTAATTGATTTATTTGTAATGATTCTGGCTCAGGGAAGAGACTCTTTGAAGCTGATTGATTACTGCAACAAGCTTAAGATTTCATACCACAACAAACCTTTTTGTACTAATAAACAGTGGGACAATAAAGCTCTGGGGTATGGTGTTTCCCTTCACATTAAAGTGAGGATTTGCAACATAAGTATGTGAGGGACATAGTTTATGTGCTCCCAAGAAGCAGACATAATGAACTATTTCTTTTAATGGCAGATTATCCCTGTTTCTATTTCCTGGAGTGAAGACCTCGCAAATTGATGTATCTGTCCTCTGAGGTTTTCAGAGAGGCATTATGGCATTTTAAAATATTAATATGAGAGTACATTTAGCTGAAAGTAGCTAGTCTGGTAGTCTCTTGTGGCTGCCATACAGGTCACCAGAGACCTCCTGTCTCTCAAGGCAAATGATTTACTCTAAGTGTATCATTAAGATATACTTTTTTTGAATTTATGATAGTACTTTCTTCCAAAGTTATACCTTTTCTATAAAAATTTAAGCATTTTTATGCTATTTTCTCCCTTCACTCACTGTTCCTTAAAAATCTGGTCAGTGTCACAGGCAAATTGAAAGTGCCACCCCCTGCACTGCAGTAGTGGGTCTATGTTGAACACTGATTAGCTAGGACTGGATGTCACATCTTGTTATAACTTTACATAGCTGAAAAATTTCCTAGGAGATTTGAAAAGAACCGCAATTATTCCTCCAATGGAAAAAGAAAAAAGAAAGGAAAAAGATAAGCTCAAATGCAATAAATGTCTAGATGGAAGAAAATGAAAAATATTAGTCAAAAATCTAGTACCAACAGATCTGCTCAAGAAGTTTTCTATTATGGAAAACCTAATACTCAATATATAGTAATATTTGTTTCACATTTTCTTCTAGGTTACAGGTGATACAAAGGATGAATTTGTGACTTTCAGAACTTCTAGAGGAGTGTCATCAGCTCAGCCTAGTGTTATTTTAAAAAGTCAAGAAAAATAGACCTCATTTCGATTTTTTGAAAGGGTATTGGATTCAGAACTTACACATGCATGTACGAACACATTTTCTTTTACCTTTTCACAGGTTGAAAAGAGTGTGGCTTATCCAACAGATCCATTCTTTACACATCATGGAGATAGTTAAGGAGATCAAGTCTTCACAATAAGCTTGCTTTCTGGAGGCCAGACCAATGGCCAGCTAAAATCAGTGTTCAACTTCACAAGTACGGGATCATGATCTGGAAGATTAGAGGAGCTAACTTAGATACTAGTCTTTGTTTTCTGTCTTGAATTATTTAAGCCGAAACTGATCGAAAGCAAGGTAGCACTGTAATATATTAGCTGAAGTGAAGCTTTTCTATATTTATAGTACCATGTTTGAAGCATATTTGGCAGACTTCTCCTCCATTTCATTATTCTATTTTGGTTTAGTCATGCACAGAAAGAGAGAAATACAGAGCTTGTACTTTAATTCAATCAAGAAACTGAAGCCTCAGAGATGATATAATGAGTTCAGTGTTACAGCATTGTACTTGCATATATAATGCATCTCAAAACAATAATAATAACAATATCAATTCATTTTTAAAAAATACTTCCATTTCTGGCATTGTTTAAAACCATGTTCATAACCTGAGACAGACCCTAAAAATGTTGAGAAAAAGCACAGTCTTCTCAGCTTCAATTGATTTATGTCAGCCAATGTTTTGGTCCCAGGTATGTGTGTCACAGTTTTATTGCCCCTCTCTTTAAGCGCTAGTATCCTTTCCAGCAGTGGAGAGCGGAGAGCAGCAGATGGGCCTGTGTTAAAGGCAGAAGACCCTGGGGTGTCTGCATGCAGGAGAAATGCATCCATGTGGCTTCATAGCAAGGCATTAGATAGCTGCCACCTGCTCCTTCGTACCAGCGCAAGGCTTAGCAATCAGCTGCAGCAGAGGATGGAGAGGCAAGTGGGGAATAGTTAGAGCCAGCCATCCTAGATGATGCATCCTCTTTCCAAAGCCGTGGGATTTTAGATAGTTGTACTGTCAATGCCAAGTCCACATTAAATTCACATCCCTTGAACCGCGCTGGGGGAGCTCGCCGTGGGCACAGCTGTGGCCGAACACCTGCTGGCGTTTTGGTACCCGAGGCGGAGGTGGCACAGCGCAGGCAGCCTGAGCCTTGCAGAAGGGCAGCATGTGGAGCCATGTGCTGGTTTCCCACTGGTTCTCCCCAGTGTAAAACCCACCTGTGCTTCACTTCATGTGTTTTCTCATCTGTAGTTAAGACAGATTGCATGGCCCTTCACGTCTGTAGGGGGAAACCAAATTAATTTTTAGAACTGCCTATTTTGAGATCTGAAACAAGGTCCATGTTAATTTTAAGTTAATCTACAGTAAATTATTTCCTGTTTTCACTTACCATCTTTACATTCATGTGTATAAACAATGAGACACAATTCACATGCTTAAAATGACCAGGAATTCTTTTTTTCTTAATACTTATAGCTATTAATATTGACATGGTGTCAAAAATTGTATGAAAAAAATGTCTAAAAAATCATGTCTGCAAAATTAACAGAAAATTAATAGCTATTTTCAAAGTAGACTTTTGGCCCAAAAATTTAAATTTTGGAGAATTTTCAATTTTTCAGATAAGTTGAATATTCTTTTTTATTTTTAGTTTTACAGCATGCCGACCCTTCTAACTTTTCAAGAAACAAAGACTTTCCACTTTCTCAGTGACAAAACATATTAAAGAAATAGGGACAGAGGGAGGAAGAGAAAGACAAGGAAAATAAAAGGTATGAAAAAAACCTCAAAGAAAGGCTGGAATACTGAATAATGACCAAACCCAAACTATTCATACAGTCAACATTTTCACCAAAAAAATCAGATGAAATAAAAATAATGAACTCTTTACAGTTACACTGAATGATTTGCCACATGCATAATCTTTTAGGAATTCCATTGATTAAAATTATTTCAGATAGCTAAATAACATTTCAGGTAAACATGCTTTATAATGGCCTTTAGAAAAACTGTAAGAGGCAGAGTATTTGATTTCTGAGATTGTTTTATACTTAATTTCATTTGCTCTGTGTTAATTCAAATGGTTGGAATAGACCAGCAAGGATTGTAAGCGTAAGAGAAAGCCCTGAATAATAAAAACAGCCCTACCCTTTCATTTACCCTTGTTTGGTTATTTGTCAGAAACATTTCTGAGAATGATATTATTAAATATTTCTAACTAGCTACGTATAATTCCATAGCTAGAGAATCCACATCATCAAAAGTGTAAAGCCTGCAGGATACTCCTGTGATTCTTCCAGTTTTCACGTACGGATTTTTTTTTGAAGTTAATTAAAAACAACAACAACAAACAAAACAAAACAAAACAAAAAGAAATAAACAGTCTGTTCTAAATTTGGCTAATGGCAGATACATATATATGTTTTATATGTAAGTATGTAAAACTTGATGATGTTGTTACTGCACAACAAATCACAAAGAGGTTCTGGTAGCAAACATTACAAATCATTTTATCTTTCTCTGTTTCATCAATGTCAATGATGAATATAAACAACCATGTTTAATTCCACATTTAAATTGGGGGAAGAGGAGGATATCCTAAGCAGCCTCGTTAAATACGATACGGTAAAAAGTAACAGTGACAGCTCCTGCAATGATAAGTGTGAGTGCTCCACTTACTGAACAGATAATATAGGGATCTTGTCAACTGTAGCATGTGGGACAGCAACATCAGAGTGCTTCCAGCCTCTTCTTGGTGTAGTGAGGGAGCACTTGTATTTTATCCTGCCCATCAAGTGCTTAGAGTACATACTAAGTGATTTTGAAGGGATTTTTATCAGTAATCAAGACAAATAAGTTAAGCACTTTCCTAAAAACTGATCTTAAATGCATCTTTACATTTAGCCAGAAGGCTGAACGCTCTCTTAAAAAAAAAAAAAAAAAAAAAAAAAAAGAAGTAACTATGATAACAGAAATGAGAATTAAAGGAACTCTTAAAACTTCTTTTTGTCATTATTCTCCTCATATTTCCTAAATACTAGCAATAAAAGTAGTTATGTCTGAGGATAGTCATATTTTCTTAACAACCATATTTGATACCCAAGAAGAAAATGCAAACAAAACATTTTTTTAATTCATTTGTAATGGGAACTGTGCCTACATACATACAAAAACCATTTGCTCTTCATTAAGTCCTTATTAGTGGCCGTTGTTTATCAACCTAATGGAGAAGTTAAATATCTTCAAATATCTGCTCCTTCAGTATCAGTCCTATCTTGCATCTGCCCATGGAAGTCTGCTACTAGTTGAGCCCAACAAGTGATGCTGCTGTTGCAGGACCAGAGCTGCTTATGCCATTCCTTAGGTGGTGCAGCCAGATGTTTCTGGGCTTGCAGGGAGCTCTGTGTGTCTACCTAAGAGCTAAACTTTGTCCTTAGATGAGATCAGTCAAGTCTTTACTCATAGATTTGAAGGTTTATAATGGAAATATTGTATGTTTGGCAAGTCATCTTTAGTTCAACTATACGCTACTGGTTAGTGCTCCCTCAGTAATAGAATAATTCCCTCTGTTGCAATAGTAAGTGTGTTAAGATCCAGAGCTTTCAACAGTCAGGAGGTCAGGGTCAGGGATGAATTCATCACCTGCTTTCAGTTACTTTAAACTAATATAACCTGTATAAAACATCTGTTTGTTCTCTTTGATAGTCAATAAAGAGACTCAACCATCCAAATGGAAATCTACCCATGTGTCTTTGACGCTGATGTTGTGAAAGATGAATCTTTGTCCAGGCATACTGATTTCTGTGGGGACTGCAGCAGAAAACCAGAAAACTACCTTAGATCAACTTGCAGCAGTCAAAGGTAGGTGGGATGAAGCTCAGTCTTGGGTATTATAATGATGTCTTTTGACCTTAAACCTCTGCTTGCAGATTTTTGCCAGTATCTTTCAGTTGCAAGTTTTACCTTCCTTAGAGAAAATTCCTGCAGAATATACGTCAACACTCCATCTTGAAGTCAGACTCCCATTAACACCAACAGAGAAGAATATTACTGTATTTTTTTAATGGTGCAATATTAACAGCTGAATTTTTTTAAAATACTCATTTAAACTCCCTTTAAAGATGAAGAGATACTAAATACACGGCCTATGAGACAGATATGTACCTATTTCCAAAGTTACATCTGGTAGTGGAAATTAATCTTCAAGCCTTGAGTCTATTGTTTCAAATATACCAATCAAAATCTGCTCTAGATTTAGTTGTTGTCAGTGCAACTGCTCTTATTTTGGACCAAGACATGACAGAAAAATCAGTTAATCTCACTGTTGTATGCCTACTTATTCTTATATGGTGCAAAATGGAATTTCCCACCACAGCCACTTACAGATTGGTCTTATAACATAAGCACTTTTCTCATTATGTATGTAAAATTAAATTTTAATATTATGAGAGAGTGAAAATTGTGATATGAGTGTATTTAATACAGGATCAGCCACACTTATGCACTCCATATATCTCTTCTATGCAAATTGTCTAAGAGGGATATAAGTAATTTTTAATAAATGTGGGGAAATGTTCTGAGGTGAAATGGGGTTGGTGGTCGGGGCTCAGTTTCTCATAAGATAAATTAAGACTACTCATTCAGCTAACATTCAGTGACTTGTCAGCAGTCTTGGTTTTAAAAAGAAAAGAAGATTGAAAAAAAGATTTAAAGATGAATGAGTCATGTAGGCTAAAAACCCCACTTCCTTCAATAGACCGTGATTGTGTAAGGTCAGATCTGAGGAGTGATGGTAAGAAGAACTCTAGCAGTTTATAATGGAGATATATTCTCACAGGCATTAATTACATCTTCAGAAGGTATAAACGTGGATTCGAAAGAACATTTTTTTCTGGACATTAGCAGAGAGCCTGGCCTGATCCTTGAACCTAACTCAGAATTTTCAAGTTTCCAATAAGCTTCCAGATTTCTGTGGACACCATTTATTCCATACAGTCCTTTAACCCATTCTCATGCAGACCTCCACATCACTTCAGAGAGTTACATACATGAAAGGAACACGGAACAAGGCCTTTAATTTTCAGATATCGTATTTGATAAATTATACCACTGAATCCATAGTATTAATTTTCTACAGTGATGTTTATAGAGTAGCTGGTATAACATACATAGAGCACTGTAAATAGGTCAGGTTTTATTGTTTATTTTAACAAATGGATAGGGTTGCATTAGCATTGGTGAAAATGTATAAATATTGATTTGAAAACCTGGCATGCACAATAAAAGAGCAACCCTCGTAACCCTTTTAGGGAAACCCAGCCATAAATAAAGTTCATCTCTGTTTTTTTCAACAAAACAATTAATACATAATTCATTCTGAAACTATTATCATCCCTATTGTTAGCAATACAGCTGAAGTATCCTAACACTGCTAACACTACTCTGTGATGATTAGATTTATTTGTATATCTGAAGAAGGGATGTAATGATACATATCACAACGACATTTTATTTGTGGTGGAATCTACGAGGATAACTTTTAGTAGTTCTGCCTGGGCTGAGTGCTAAAGGATGCAGCTGACAAATGTTTGTATTATTCTGACCATGGTGAAAACAAAATCAATAAATGCATTTTTGGAACTAAGGAAACAGTTATGTATCCTCTTAGGTCATGTCTTGTTCGTTTACTTTATATCTTCCTGTATGCAGAAAGCTCTGTCCAAGAATATTAATGCTATACAGCTGTATATAATTAAAGCCATTTTTTATTAAGTAAACTTTGTTTAAGTAGGATATTAACTGGTTGACTACAGCAGATTTATATTCACAGGGAACAAAAATATCCAGAAGTTTAGAAGATTAATTTCATTTTGGATGGACACCAAACGTTATCTAAGTCTTCTGCTCTGGAAATCGGGTTTGAAATTTCACAAGTCAAGCTTCTAGCTATATAACCAGCACTGTCCTACTCTACCAGGACTGAATGCAAGTAAAAGATAGGTAGCAACTCATGCACTGTGGAAAAAAAGAGGTAAAGGGTACAGGGATGTTTTTTCAAAGCTTCTTCCCAACCATTAGTAGCAGATTGTTTAGATGGCTTTCAGGTAGCTGACATATCACTGCCCAGGGCAGAATGGCAAAGAGAATAGCAACCACATTTAGTAAATCTTCAGGGTCACTGACTACTACATATATATATAGATGGTAACATGCTGGTTGGAAGACCAAAAGCCAACAGAGAGATTCCAAAATATAAATACTAGATATAGATAGGGCTGAAGGCAAAACTTTGTAATGATTGGATGCCCTAGCATCATTTGACTTAATTTGACATTTTGGTTGATAACACCTCTAAAATAGTAAACTGTGATGCAAAAAGTGCTACTGAAGTTTGAAAAGGAACAATTTCTTCATTGAAAGGCTCTGCTTTGTTTTAACAAGAGATATTTGGGAAATAGTTCTTTAACTATTTTGGTTTTGTTGAACAAAGGCTTCACTACATGACTGCATTTTATTTTCCACTTATTTTATAACGTAAAAGTTCAAATTCAGACCAAGTAAATCAGAATTTGCTTTTCAGCTATCACAAAATGGATGAGAACAACATTTGCTACACAGTGAACCTCAAAGCATCAAACTGGGTGTAACAGGAGATTTTTCATCTCTGCATTCACCAAACTAAAAGAACTATATGCTCTGCTTTAACAGATCCTTGTAGCACTTTCATGCCATACACAGAAACAGAAAGATATCTAAAGGACATTTGGGAAAAGCTTTACATTTAATAAAACAAGTAGCATTTTGAAATGTTTAAGGTGAGGAGATGTTAGCACCCTTCTATGAAAGCATATACTGAAAATCTCACATGCAGGATAGTTAACTAAAGAAAGAACGACAATTAAATGTGTTAACAACAGAATGTGATAAAGTTACAGCTTTAGATTTAAACTCTGAAAACTTTAGCATAATTGCATGAAGTGTGAAATATTGATGACCATATACGTTAATGTTTGGAACTGAATCTTGACTGTATCTTTTTCAGCTTATACTTTGCAAAAATATCCTTGAAAATAGTAAATATTAAAAAAATATAGTTGGACTGCAGCCACTTTCATTTGTCTAGAAATATGAACATTAGATTTGGCTTGATTTTATGGAGATCCACAAAGCTTAAGATTAAAGAAGAATTGAACAAGAATGCTCTTTCTGTATGACAAATGATGCAATTATATTTTAAATTAGTTTATTTATTCTTATCTCTAATACTTGAACTTGAGTGGTTTGCAGTGTATAAATAAGTAGTGCAATTTCTGGCATGTGCATTGCATATCTTAAGTAATTATTTTTTTAAAAATGGAAGTTCTACTATTATTCATATAATAACTTAATTTTTGAGCTCTTTTTAAGCCAAACACTGATCAGAAAGTGTAAACCAACCACATTTGTACCCAAGACCTGATGCAAGTTACGGAGCTAGCTCTTCATGCCTTGAAAGTTACCCCTGGGGTGAGATGAGGTTGCTTGCTTTTAGTCTATAAGGAAATGTCTAATAAAAACCCTATTTTTTAAACGTGGGATTGTTTCTTTTTATGCATAAACAGAGACTGAAGAATTTTACCCAAGACTACTTTACTTCAGGGAGGAATGAAACTAATTAAGAGGGAACTGAACATAGATATTTTTAAAGTGTATTTCCATCTTAAAAATTGTTTAAAATGCCTATAAAATCCTTGAAAAAAATGGAGTACTTGATTCAAGATGAATGAATTTCAAGAATGTGAAAGATTTTTTTACCTGAAGTGTCTAAAGAAGACTCCTCCTAGACATGAGATCTTTTCTCAGAGAGATGCCTCAACTCTCACCAGATCATCTGCTTCTTGTTTTTGAAAGGGTTCCTGTGGTCATATTTCCAAAGGAGACCTATATAAGTAAAATACAATACCATTCTTCTCACCACCAGATGGTCTTTTCTGTAAAAAGCACTCTGTTCGTTACCAGTACTATTCTCCCCCTCCTTTTACATACATTTTTAAAAATGCTTCTACCTTCCATTAAAGCAATATAATTCTCCATAAGATGCTTTATTTACAGTCTTCTGACCTATGCTGCCTAAATGGTGATATGAGAGACAAATAGCTTTAAAAACATTATTCCTTCCCTACCAGAAGAAGAGTTATCTCTGAGATCCTTCTGCACCTTCATATCCAGAGCTCCCTCATATCTAGAGCAGTTCAGTAACTGCACATTCTCTGTCCTTGTGGTGGTATAGGGGAATCTCCAATGCTCTAGAAGAGTCCACTTCAGGCAACCTGATCCCCTAGACAAAGTATGGAACCATCTAAGTTTTAATTTTACAGTTCACCGTGATTTTTCTTTTTCTTGAAGCAGTGACTGGATAGTTCCCTTCTCCTTGAGAAAGGCACAGAAGTATGATTCCTTTGTTCCCATTACAGAAACAGTCACTGGATTTCCCTCTAGGAAAAATTTCAGAGTACTTCACAGTACTACATTCCATAAGCCTTTTTTTGCTCTGAAAGTTCACTAGATTTTTAGTACCTAAAGTCAGATATTTGAACCCTTTTTTCTTCCTTGCAGGGTTGCCAGACTGAAAACATATCTCCAAGTGTCCTGCAAGGCATTATTGCTTAGTCTTTTGTGTTTGAATTATAGCCACAGTTTGCAAGAAAAAAAAATTATCCTCTCCCTGTTTTGATAGTAGGTATATTAAGTTAAAATTCAGCCTAGAAGTAAAAGAATGAAATTGAGAAAACATATAATTAAAAAAACCCAATACTCTCAAGTCTGTCAGATATGGAAAAGACTCTCTCTAGAGTTGTGATGGAATGCTTTTAATCATTTAAAACTCATCTTGAGGTAACACAGGAAGATTGTATCATGAAGAATGACACAAAGAGATAGCTAAATTACATTCTAGGTGTTCCCAACTCAAATTTCTCGTTGTTTATTTGGCCAATTTTTATTCAGCCATTTCTGTGAGAGTTTTGAATGATTAGGGTCAATATTTAACACCCTATTTCATCCTGGTCATTCATAGCAACAGCATGATACCATTAAATGTTATATAGACAATTTCTAAGAACCTATTGTGATGGACATTACTAAAAAAAAAGGTAAATTAACCAGTAATCTTAAATTAAAACTTAAACTGAAAATTAGCTGGAAATTTTCAGAAGAAAATATTTTTGGTCCGGCACATGGCAAACTCAGAACTAAATGTGAATGCTGTAATAACTGTGTATCCAGTTATTATTAGATGCCAGGTCTTCAGGTGCAGTGATATTTCACAGTAAAATTTGACCTCAGTTGTTGAGATTTTTACAAGCAGAGGATTTTTCTTCATGTATGTCTGTGCAGTTCTCACAGTGCAATCAGTAATAACAGTTATTTTTAATGTGACTGTGTTTATCTATGTCAATACCTATGGGACTTCTGTCAGCTTCTCCCAAACAGGAAATAGAAATGAACTAACCAAAAAAATCCTGAAGCTACAACAGTTAAAAATATCACATTAAACAATCTAATATTAAGAGGTACTAATCTAGTTGCTTTAGGTTTCCAGTTCAGTCACATCTTTTTAACAGAGGGCAGAAGACATACTTAAATACTAGGCTTCTTCCTCAAAACATGTCTCAAATTGAGTTTTAAATAACAGATACTTCCAGTATCATTTGAAATCTCTGTGATCTAATGATCAGATCTGCTATATAGGGACAATTAATACAGATTTATGTTATTACTTATATAAAATTCTTATATATGTGCGATGTGTATAATATAGATATCATATAAAAGAATGTATGTACTTTTAGAGGTAGAATCTGTTTTTAATATTTTTTATCTCTGAACAGTTTCTGAATTTTTACTGGCTGAATTCTTTCATAATTGAAATGTTCTTAAAGATTTAGCCTGTCACCTTCAATCTTCCTTTTGGAAGCGTTACGATCATAACTTAAGATAACATTTCCTCTGTGATTTTCTCCAACAAGAGCCTATGTGCTTGTCAAATCAAGTATGTCAAAGCAGGTTTCCATAGGATAAACTCAGTTGTTTTCAGTTTCTCAAAAAAGGTGCTCATACAGACTTTTCTTTTACTAAGGCACTTCAACAATGAAAACAGAGATATGGCCATAAAGATCTTTTATATGTTTCGCAAAAGATAAACTAGAGGATTGCATACTACTTCCTTCATCTGCCAGCAATAAACGGAAAAGTGTAGTGGGTGCAATGACTGCATACTGATTTAGAAAATAACATTAATATCTTGCATGCATGAAAGTTACATAAATAAACAAATAAGTAGCAAAAGAGTGGATGGCAGAATCTGGAAGACAAAGAATTTATTGCTTTTTTAAGGAAGACTTGGATTAATACATTAATTCGGTTCTACTGCAGCTCAAGTCAATGGGAATTTCACCACTGATGTTCAGATCGACTTCCATGCAGCCTAAAAATATAAATTAAAAAAAAAATGAAAGTGGGTTAATGAGACAAATAGAAATCAACACATTTAAAAACTAATTCCAAAGTTTAGCATAAACCATTTTATTTTCAGCTGAAAATCTAATGAAGTTTCTGAGCAGGAAAACAATTTTCACATTTAGTGATAAGCCCTCACATTGCAAGGAGAGCAACACAGACATGGTTCCCTTATGCATTCCTGATGCCTTGCTGTAGTCCCCTGGAAGAATCTTAGATTGGGTTTCCTAAATCATGACAATTTCATATAGGAGTCAATATGCTGCAAGGCCTCAATTCATATTCTGAAACATGATTTAAAATGATCATATACTGAAAATGCATAGTATATACTTGAAAGTGTTGAGAAACAGTAGTGAAAAAGTATTAGCTGAAGGGTCTTATGTATACGTAGTAAGTTAAACATATGATGGGGGAAGAACCTTCACAGCTGTTCCTATTCCACAATGTGAATATTGAATAATCTGACTCTTCTTTGTTTGGGTCATGAAGTTTGAATAATTAAACAATAGGTCATTTGAGCTCTGTTGTGTCATCAACTAATTACTACATTTCTGTTTGTCAATAGCAAAGCCACAGTAGTATTTTAAATTCCATTTATCGTGCTTTAGCTTAATGCTTACTGTTACTTTTCCTCCCCATTTTTTCCCGTCATGAAAATTAACCCACAATATATCTTTCTGGAAAGAAAATAAACAGCTCCCTTGCCAAGCCTTTCATTACACTGCTTCTTTCCATCATGAATTGTGATCTAACTGTAGCCTAGTAAAAAGCCAGGGCCTTTGAAGTGTTGTGCTAATTTGATTAATACGTAGCTACATCCTGTTATGATGCACTTTGCCTTATGCATTTTAAATGGAAAATGCAGAGTGGATTACATTTGTGTTAAAAACACAGCATACTAAATGAACAGCATTGAAAATGGGCTATAATAACAAGCACTGCAACCACTTTAAACATGCGAAAGGTTATTGCTTGTAGGTTAATGATAATTGTACCAAAATACATGTTTTTATAACAATTAAGAGGTCAATATAAATACTAGTGAGATTCACACAGCTGCAGTGGGAAATACCTGATTTAAATTCTTTGATTAAAACCAAAACAAAATATTCAAAAGAATCCTCTGAATTGATGCCCTTCTACTCATCCCCATAAGTACCTGGGGTCTTGAAGTTGCTTCTAACCCAGTTTCCATCCAGCCTGAAAAGAATTGAAGATGCTTTTTGCTCCTGTTTAAATGAAGAGTTAAATTCAACTTCTCTGTTGGCACTATGTATAAGGTTTCCTTTGCCTAGCAAGAGGCAATACTGCACAGCACTGTTGTATATAGAAATATTTTGGTTTGTTTTTTTCCCGTATCTTTTTAAAATAAAATGCATTGTTTTATCCTAAGATACCATAAGACACTAATAATCACCACAGGGAAAGGAATACATCACCATGCTTCATTATGTTTCATGTCTACAGTAAGCAGAAGGTGTACCAAATCTAACCTTGTGCTTTAAGTGTGCATAGGTATGCTTTAAATAGTTACAGTTATTGCATCTAAAAATTTTGCTAACAATAAGGTACAGTAAAACTGCTTCCATAGACTTGAATAAGCACCTCATCAGAACACAGCCCTTTTATGTACTTGTGCTAAAACAGATAAAATATCACACTATCAGTGATGACCCCAAAACCTGAGCTTACATTTAAAAATTACAGATATTGATTACAATTTGCACAGGAACAGCACACAGATTGTGTTTCACTTTTAACAGCTCTGCTTAAAGGCAGAAAAGTGCTGTTCTATTAGCTGATCATGTTTTCATATATTTCAGTCTTTAGTGTCATTATATTTCTAGCTTGCTTGCTCTTAGAAGCTTATCTGACATCTCTCTTTTTTGGTTTTCAGTGAAAAGAGATGTATTGTGGAATGTAGCCTCACATACTGAAGGAGAAGTGTGACAAAGGACAAAGAATTAGGTTAAAAAAAACCATTAAATTACTAAACAGTACAATAAAGTGTGGGGTCTATTTCTGCCTATTGCATTGATTTGTTGCCAAATTCAAGGTGGCAGACACTTGTTATTCCGTCTGCCTCCCTCCAGGGAGAGACAGCATGTCTGCATTTGTTTCCAATTTATTTTTAAACAGCTTAATTAATGTTTCTTACCTACTCATTTGCAAAACTACAGTGATAGGTTTCATTTTCATTTGTATTCTTGAAATTAAGTTTAATTGCTTTCTTTCCTCAGTACAGACATCTCAGTTCTGCTTTTATTTATTCATTAAATAATGCATTCTAAACTTTTTTCATAAAGTTTTCCTATGTTTGCAGTTTACTTATACATCATCCTCACTCTTTGGTTAGTATAATCTACCATATTAAGTATTACCTGATCTCATAAGACATTTTTGTTGTCATGTTTTAAATCTTTTTCTAAATTTCCTACTTTTTTCAGTATTTCCTAGTAACACATGATGCAATACTGGTGGAAACCATCTGTGAAGCTGACTGAGGGCATACTTTAAAAAAATTACATAATGCCAATTATTTATATCAGGCCATTGTAATCTGATCAGACTGCAACATCTGCAGTAAAAGTGCAATGAAGTCAGCTGTAAGATCTTTCTGTTGGCCTACATGGGCTTTTGAATCCTAATTGCCTTGTCCTATCATCTCCTTCCCTATCATTTACAGTACAACACTGCACTGACAGTACCTGGAGGAAAAAACCTCACTTTGAAAAATTTTGGATCCAGTTCTACAATAAGGAAATTAAATTTGCCCTTTTTTCTGGTTCTTCTTGTGACATTAGATTGAAAATTTATAAATTACGTAATGACCTTGTATATTGATAATTTTGAGCATTCTTCTCAGGGTTCCTTTATTCACAAATGTTTGTACCACTGCTTCTTATGTTTAAACATAAAATTTCTTATCAATTTTTGTGATTAATATGCTAACAATATCCTCTGTACTATCATTGGTATTTACATATTTAAACATAGCTACTCTTTCAGATGCAGTCAGGTTTTAACCTGTGTTTGCATTTATATGGTTCTACACTTTCTGAGGTTTTAATAATAAGCTAAATCTGTCTTCCTAATATACATCATAGTTACGCTGGCATCATAGTTAAGTATTTTAATATCACTCAATAGCAGCACCCAAAGTTAATAACACTTACTGAAAATAATGTGTCTCTGCCTCAGATGGCAGCCCTTAGCAACTAATTTTAAAGAGTAATACTCAGTGGAGACTCTGGTTCACAGTTTGAATGAATAGCACGCTTTTATAATACATTAATATAGTGTAAATTGCTGTAAGCCAGAACCAATGCACTTCAGAATTTAACTGAGATTTTAATTTTTCATAAGATCTTTGGAAGTTATTTCAAGCAAGTCATTAAGCATAACCAATCTGAATAGAAGAACTGCATTTTTAATTATGATTATTACCAGCAGAGAGATCTGAACAGCAAAAGTTTATTATTTTATATAGTTCGATCTTTATAATAGGATTTTACCTTACCAGAAGCCACACTGGTTTCTGACCTTGAACCAGAGAAGATGAGATGAATGTGACTGATAACCTGAGAAAAGACTCTTCTCCTCAAAAGTTCCTGTTCTGTCTCCAAAGGAGATTCGGAATATGCCTGAAGAAACAGAGCTGAACTTGGAAACCATCAAGAGTATTCCCAAACCATCACTGATAGACTTGTTAATATCAATTAAAGGAGGATGACACTTTGCTGGTCAAATAAATCTCCTGGACAGTGACCCCACTTCCAACTGAAAATTGTGAATATTCACCTAGGGAACACATCATTAATTATTTGCTTTATATGTCTAAACACAATACCAGTCTTATTTTAAAGACATTTGGAAGCCCACACGGAGTAGTACAATATTTCTAGGCCTCTGCTCACATTCAATATATGATCACCACTGCAGTTTTCAGTTTTCCTCGGGTTCTGAAAGACTTGAAAACCAGATGAGTCACAATATTTTGTGCATCGTCAATGAACAGATGTGATTGCAGTTACTTATATCTTGGAATTTTTCAAACCAAAGCCTTTAAAAACTAGTGACTTAACTCTGTAGCATTTCAGCAGTGAAGAGAAATAAGAAATTAATTCTGAGAACAAACATAACTTGCTGTAATCAGATAAGATCTCTAAGGCAGGTTAATAATCCTTCATAATCAAAGACAGTGTGATCCTTCTATAATGGAAATTCTATGCTGAACTATTGAAATACAGATATAAACAGGCCACAAATGCATTACGCTCATTAAAGATTTATAGACTCAACCGGATCTATCAACATTCTATCCATATATCTGAAGACTAACTAAAACAAACCTTCACAAATTAAAGTTTGCATATCCGATACATCTGTCACATGGCTTATTTTGCCTGTAATTGAGTTAGACCCCATTTCTTGTATCCAGAGAAAGAGAGAGCACCCACTTTGGGTTGTGCTGCTTCAGTATAGCTCACCAGAGGTATTGCAAAGCTGCAAAAGAGAGGTCTTATCTGTTTCTTCATTGATTTGGGTTGATGGTAGCCTATGTGAAATGCTCAGTACCAAATAATGCAGTTAATCTACATCTTCCACCATAAAGTATTATAAAGGTAGGCACGAAGAAGAAAGGATTTTCAAACTTGTGCAAGGAAAGGGTTATTCTTAATCTTTCAAGATGTATATGAGCTGTAAGTGAATACGAAAATTGGTACTAAACATTTTCTGGGTAGTTAGAAATATGGGTAAATGCTGAATGTTTTCTTACTCCTTTCACTATAAGTACAAGCTTAATTGTAGTTACAGCTGGCATTGGTAACAGGGAAGGTATAAAAGAGCAAAGAACCAATCCTTCCTCTTGGTTTTTTTGTAAAGAAACTTCAAACAAGAAATAGAATATAGCACCCTAGCTCTTCATTAGCCTATAGCAATAGCTTTCTGAAGACTGGACTAAGAGTCTCCCCCCAAAGCTGTTTTCTTCTACCTCTATCATGTGGAACCAGAAAAGGAAACAACCTTACTTCTAAAGTACATCAGCATTTAGCTAAGCTATTCAGGGAGAACAACATGACACAGGATTTTAAAACAAATTAATAAAAGTTGGGTGGTCAGTCGCAAGTTCTTGGTGCCAGTATTTCTCAGCTCAATTCAAATAGCAAAAAATGCAAGATCTAGAGCCTTACATTTTACAGATGAATACTTGTAAAGCATTAGACTCACACTGTTTACTTACATATTGCAATAAATATAGGAAAGCTTTACACAGAAAGTAAATTCAAATAAAAGGCCTTAAATAATCAAATGTTTTAAATCACTTTGATTAATCACTAGAATATATTAAAAGATATGGTTTGCACAGCAAATGTCTTTAAGTCAAAGCCTAGTTTCTCTTTCTATCTGATCCATGTGTAATTCATGAATCTTTAAACATTATGGGATTATAGAAAGCTAAGCTGACATTTTTACTTTCACTTAGCAGCTTGAATAATTGGTACACTTCAAGCATTTTAAATACTAAAGTCATCATTGCTTTGAATTCATCTTGTGATGTCATAACAGTTGACAGCTGACATAATAAATTCCAAGAATAAGAAAGCTAAAAAAGAATGTTAGAAATATATTATTTTTAATACGTAACAATTAAATGGTCTATAACTAGCAGTATATTCTGATGTTATCTTTAATGAAATGCTTTTTAATGTATGATGTATTGGTATTGGTTTTCCACTTCTGGGCAAGATGAGAATTCATTAAATATTGTAGTGTGTTTTCCTCAAAGTCAGAAACAAACGTATAGGCAAAAATATCAAAACTATTTAATATCAGGAATAAAAATGGGAGTTCAGGGATGCAAATCAAAAATTTTTCTTTCAATGTAGAAAACTGCAAGGAACTGTGTCATTTTCTGCTCCTCAGGAGTTTCTCTGGAAGCCAGTCACAAGCAAGTGACAAACTACTACAGATTGCATCAACTTTAACACAGGAGATGGCTATAAACTACATCCAGCCCTAGCTGGCAACCGATTTCCTGGGAGATGCTGAAGGACCAGTAGCCTCCCAACAACCAGTCCATGATGCAGATCCTGTTCCCACAGTTCAGAAATGTCCACGTGGCCATGCAGCCTTCCTTGAAGTCTTAGATTAGGTCTGTCCTAAGCTAAACAATTTCTGGAATAAAAGCCCATGATTTGGAGAACTGCAAATCAGTTCTTTCCAAGGGAGTCTTCCTCTGTTTAGTGTGATTTGAACATATTGAATATCTATATTCAATAACTATTGAATAAAAGGAGAAGAAATCCACCAAAACAGATGACCAATAGTTGAGTATTGCCTTTGGTGCTTCCTCAATAATGTGAGAAGTGCTGTTGTCAGTTAAAAGGACATCAGCAAAATAGGAATTAAGGGCAAAGGCAGTCTTTTGATTTAACTAAATAACCCTTCAAGATCTCATATTTTTATTTATATCCCATATAGAGCTACACATTTCAGCATAAAGTTAGTGACTAAAGAAATGAGCACAGAGATAGTTTATGTAACATTGTACTTCTGTAGAATGTATCCTTATTATTTAATCTTCATTATCTCCTTTAGTAAGAGAATAACTGTTGCATTTACAACTGTGCTTGCCAAGACACATAGTCTTGCAGTATATGAACTAGTACTTCCAAAATCATCACCAGGTAAATGGTAGTATGTATGAATTTGGGCACCTATGCAATTCAGTTTCTTTACCCAGAGATTATGCCACCCTCCATAGGCTACAAGGTACTGAACACCAACACTTTGGAATGAGAGGAACAAAGCCCAACGGCCCTTCTCAATAAACCTTAATCATTTTAGGAAAAAGACAATAGCTTAAAAAAGAATGACTGAGAGAGGTTGCTTTTCCCAGCCACACAACCACATAGAGGCATGGATTGTATGCAAAAGCAGTTAACAAGACACTTCTTTTGGACTGAGTCCCATCTGCTGTTCCAAGTTTGTGATCTCTCATGATGGTCATTTAGGTGAATGGCAGAAGCAGCAATGGGGAGAGGTTTTCTTTATATTGGGGTTTTTTTGGAATGAATGCAGAAATGAAGACGAACTGCTTGGACCTAGTAGTCTTTCCCCAAAAGTGGGTCCATAATTCATAAAGCCTCAGAAGTTTTCTCTTTCACCTCCAAACTCAGGTGCCTTCTTGATCTTTCTTTTGCCAGTTCTTGTCTCCTCTCTGGCTTTTTTGGATTTGTATACTAGGGCAGGACTTCTATACAGTTACAAATAATCTAAAAAGTAAGTGGTAAAATATTTAGGACTGCAATGTCAAAAATCTTTTTAATGGATGCAACTAGCATAGTGTTGACAGTGCATAAGCCACAAAGTTAGAAGCTGGTCAGATCTAACAGCTATCTCAAGATAAACCTGTGTGAACAATGCATGAATATGACATTTTATTAACATTACATTAGCACCAAACATTCTCAAGAAAGACTGGCATACCATTGATTTGGACACATCGTAATCACTGATAATAGAAAGCATTTTCTTAGAAAATAGCATGTTGCATCTCAGAGGAAATACCTTTACTTATTCATTTGTATATGTAAGGACAAAGATGAATCAATCAGTTAAGCTTTTAAAGCTGTATTACAGAAAGTAATGTAATTGTTGATTATGCCATGTTCATAGTCCAGATTTCGAGTTTAAAAACCTAAGGTTGGTATTCCTCATATCTACGTCTCCCTGTCCAAATGTGAGGCATCTCTCTAAACTAGTTGTCTAACATCCTTTGCAGTCTATGGCAAAAAGAAACTTTCACAGAACAATTCTATCTGTGCCTAGGACAAGTGGGATAAATCTTTCTAGGGATGTCTCTTTTTATTAACTTTAGGGCACACCTAAATAACTAGCTTTAGTGGGAAAGGTTTTTCCTTTCATGTCGTATCAACAGCACATGCAAATATATTGCTTCTTTAGAATTTCCCTCATTAAAACACCTGTTTGACCCAAAAGTTTGATATTTAACTTTTTACCCAGATGAAGAAAAGCTGGATATGAAAAGAGAGGAATTCAGCGTCTGAAAAATTAGTTAGTGACCATGTTCACAACAAATACTTGCCAAATTGACAGGTATATATCATACAGCAAAAGTTCCATAAGTGTGGTATATAGGCTCAGGCTTTAAAACTTAGTATCTGTAGGTAAAGGTAAAACTGTTAGAACTGTTAAAACAATTCAATAAGATATGGTAAACATTCATGCCCACAGAAAGTCTTCAAGGAAGTAAAACTAAGTTTATGTTGTTGAAGCAACTTTCTCTGAGACATCTGGTTGGTTGACTTCTCAAATAACTGTTGTTTACTCAGTGCCCATAAAACATAAGAACCTGGCAGTATAAGCTTTTCACATAAATTCCTTAAACTACCAATGAAATTAAAAGTGTAATACTGAAACATATTTTCAGAATTCTTTAAGGCTACCTGAAAGTATTGCAATGAGGATTTCTCTGCATACACAGCTATCCCATATTTAAGATTGTTTTATTCCAGGTTTCTCTTCAGTTTGATAACAGATTACATAGGAAGCAGATCTGTAAAATACATACACTGCACATGTGCCAAGCAGTGATCATGATACCAGCATGATTAAATTGCAGTCCTACATGAAATACTGTAGTAACGAAAACTACCGTGATAACAGTCTATAAACAAGACAAGTTCTCTACTGCAGAAGAAGTGGGTTTACAGTTTCTAAAATGAGTGAACAAAGATTTCTCTATGGATAATTACCATAAGGCTGAGTGGAGTTTATGCAAAATAAATCACTCAAAAATTCCTGTCATTTCATCAGATGAAAGGCAATATGAAAACGGATTTAATCATAAAGACAATTCTATCACAGCATCTAAGAACAGAAGTACCGATATATTTTTAATGTATAATAGTTTTGTTGACTGGCTTAATTGCTAAGGAATTCAGAGATCAGCAAGATGGCTTCTGCAGAAGAAACAGTGTGCTATCTCATTAACTACAACAGCAAATTGAAGTGTTGTTCCCCAAGTTTCACTTGTAGCTAAAATGACCCATCATATTAAAGTTGTCTATATTGCCATCAGTGTAGTAATTCTTTCTAGAACTGAGGAAACAACTAAGGAGTTGATTGAAATATTTGTTTTCTGTCATCACTGATACTTGAAAGCATAGAAATATTAAAACATTGATGCAAGTCTTTTGTTACTACAGAGCCAAAAGGGCAATAAGTCACTTCTGCTTCATTATTTTAAAGACATGAAACTCCATTAAAAATATTTGCAAATGTAAAATGTATACTACAATTTAAAAGTTTGAACTTTATTTGCAAATTATAATGTCAACTTTAGGAGAGAGCACTCTCTTTACAAACTAGTGGAATATGAGAATGACTTCCTGCTAATTATTCAATTATGTCATTCTTTCAATTTCAAATATTTCAGTTATTTTAATTTCAATTACTTTTTTCCGTCTGTCAAGAGAGTTTCAGAGTATATCATTATACCAACACTAAACACATGAAAATACTGTGGTGTAGCCACCAAAAGTTATTGATCTCTATACCTTTCAATTAAAAGAAACCAGAGGAAAAAACTTCATCATGTTTTCCAACATATTAAAAGTTACTTTAGTATTTTAGCCGCGTATTGCCCTGTTGAAATAACTTGATTCTTTAAGGGGGAATGCAAAGACACTTCTCACTGATGAATACTGTATCTCAGGGAAAAGGCTTTTTTTATGATACAGTCTTAAAATTAGAATGCTCTGATCTGATGTGTGATTCAATTTATAACATAATGCATTTTGCATTATTGATTATACTATCCTTTGTCCTAAATGTAAATCTTTTCCCAAAATATATCACAGCAAAGCTGAAAAATGGAATGAAATTTCAGTTTTATTTATTGCCTCTCATATAATTTCAAATTATTTTTCAGCAAACAAATTACTGAAGGCCAATTCTGCCACTTCATCTGAAAGAATCCAGACTTTTCAGAAGACAGTGACACTAGTGAAGGCTTGAAACACAACAAAAACCTGGATGCAAAAGGAGGAATTGTAAGAGGAATATCATGTACTATTAAATTCCATGGAGTGTTTCATCTTCCATCCACCATTGAGTATGAAAGTCTCATGATGCCCTTTCATGCTGTAGTTTTTAAAGTTTTTTAAAACTTAGAGGTTCTGTTATGTACACCCCTCACTCAGCTGTATTAAAAAAAAAGGTATTTTCTGCTTGCGGGCATGCTAGGATAGGTTAGAGACATCTCCTGAATACCAATTTGGTTGTGAATTTCCAAATAAATTTAGTTTCAGTTCAACATGCAAATAATTTCATTAATTCATTTCTGAAAGCAAAAGCTTAATATATAGAAGCTGATCAATACAATTTGGAGTAGTAAACGGTAGAATCTCACAGTTGCAATTGTATATTCGAAGATGGTATAAATGTACCTTCAGAGTAGAAATACATGAAATTTTGCTAGGATCTCTTTTAAAGTATTGTGCCCAGTTTTCATGTGTTGGCTTTCTGATGAAAGAGAAAAGATGACTGCTTTGTACTTTTCTATCTGCCATTCACAATCTGCATGAAAAATATCACCAAGATTATTAATAATCATTTGATTTTAAAACAATAGTTAGTTACTTTATTTGCATGATCAGTGATCCCATGGACAGGACATCTCTTTTTTTACTGCTTCTTTGTGAAAAATGGGCTGCTCAGGTAGCAACCTTACTCCAGTATCAGTTATTTGAAGTTTTGCTGTAAAATTGCGAGAACTGGCAACAATGCAGTGCAAACACAGCATGAGATTTTATGAGAGCTGAATCTTGATGGGGAAAGACATACAAGTCATGGAAGATGTCCCAAAGGACTGAAGGTTTTTCTGTGTTTTGTTTTGGTTTGGTTTTTTCCCAAATGTGGAATGAAATCCTAAAGCATTTGTTTCTAAAATCTCTGCTATAAACTCTCCCTTCCCTATAGTCTCATCAGCTCTAGGGCAACAGAATCTCTAAGGTCAGCCTTGCTGTAAACTACAATGCTTACATGTCTCCTCTGTTTCATGCAGTAGAAAGGAGCGGGTGATTTATTTTTAGTGAGTTGCCCAGCCCTACACAAGGAACTTAATAAGTGACCTTTTCTTTTTTTCTAAACTGACAGGATTGCCAGTGATAGCACTATTCACAGTAGTATTAACTACATCTATAAACCCCAACACCACTTCTCTTTCCTCAGTCACAGTTGTATGTTCTTCAATTTTTCTTCCTGATATTTCAAGCTGTTTTTTTCACATGTTGAGTAATGTGCAAGATAAATAGGCATGTGTTGTGAGACCAGTGCAGCATGCGTGGGTGAGTTAGCTCCATTATCAGCATAAACAACAGAAAAGTTTTCTGACCCATAGCATATGTTTGGTTGAGAAGAGAGAGGGGTAAGAGAAAGCAATAATAACCTGATACTGTTATTCTGTCTTAAAACAGATGTTTCTTTTAATAGGCCAAGAATATTAATAACAACAACGAAAAGTTTAGTGTTCAGTGTTCTTTTCTTGAAAAAAAAAAATCAAGTTGGTTTCTTAGGGAAATTAAAACATTTTAAAGGAGGAGACCGAACAGTTTAGACTTTCATCATCCTTACCATAAGTGAAATTTAATCACCTAAATCTACCCAGCAGTGATTGCAGAATAGGTACTATAGTATTCATATCAGAAGTCTCTCTTTCCACAAATAAATCTTCAAAAACCAAATAAAAATCTGTAAAAGCAGAACAAATATTAGAGCAGAACCCAGAAAATGATGTGGCGGATGCTTTAAGTGATGCTACAGTAAGGATGCCATTAGGAAGTTTTGTGAATATACAGATGATTCTTAACCTGCAGTTTTCTACAATAATATTCTATAAAAAAGAAATAGAAAGTAAGCTTTATTGTCTATGGAAATCACTCTTTAAAATGTTCTTTCATTTACAATATATTGAAGCTTGTCTCTAAATGCTGACTGCAGTAGTAAGTTCATTTTACAACCAACACATAAGAGCTGCAACTGTTCATCCCAGGCAGCTGAGAATAGCAATGCCATTTGTTAAGTCATCAAGCAGGCACCTTTATGCTTTCTCTCTTCCTATCTTGCAGATTTGCGGGAAGGTTTACATGAACAGCCTGGAAATAATTTCACTATCATTCCTCAAATCTCTCCATAAAATTCCCTTTTGCTACAATGCCTCCATAGCACGTGATGGAAACCATGCTTCTGTTTGGCAGGGCTGCCCTGCCGTGGGGCTGCTGGCCAGGGGGTTGCAGGGCACGGGGACACAGCACTCTCCCTGTACATGAGATGGGTCATACAGCAGCCTCTTTTCTCTGGAGTGAGGGCAAAGTGGATGGCCTGGATGGAAATGTAGGTGCCTCGGTCAGAGGTGCAACACCTTGTCCCCCAACTCTCCCTCTGTTCCTCTGCTCTGACTCATTCATGTCCTTGTGCCATCTTCTGTTTTTCTGCTTGAGCTGAGTCGTTTGGGATGGTCTTTTCTCTTCAGGGTCCTGCATGCTCAGACCTCAGCTACTCTTCTGTACTCTAACAGTAATGAGTATCACATGGATATCCTCTTGACTTTGCTATTGCTACAAGATGGGACCTTTCCAAAAGCAGCACCCTGTGCTCACTGGGAGCCCACTCACCCGTCCAGTGCTGGGGTCCCCGCTTGTCACACGGGAGGAGCCAGGGCTGTGGCACCAAGGTAGGCAGCAGCTGCATGTGGAGCAAAGCAT
This sequence comes from Caloenas nicobarica, assembly GCF_036013445.1. NCBI lineage: Eukaryota > Metazoa > Chordata > Aves > Columbiformes > Columbidae > Caloenas > Caloenas nicobarica. The sequence continues at coordinate 24,894,198 of NC_088284.1, read as the reverse complement.
GATGAAGGACAAGGAAGATGGTGTTTCACTGAGGGCAGAGGCTTTCAGCAGGTAGGTCCTGGGGTTGGTTGTTATTGGCAGAGATTCACAGACTCCGTGTGGGATTCCTGATATTTCCTCATTTCATCCCACCAGGTTTGGTGTGTAAGCAAATAAATAAACTATAAATGACAAAGGGAAAGGCCAGGAGAGGGTTCTGGCTGTCATGGTGCAAATCCAGAATGCTTTTGACTCCAACAATGTTCTGTTCTTATTAACGAATGAAAATACAAAGCCATATTTGTGCAAAAAATACTAAAGAGCTGCTCTGTCAGAAAATTATTCTCACAACAATAATTTATGCTGTATTCTTTCTCTACATAACTTGCAATACAGTGTCAGCAGAATGTTTCCTGTATGAGGTAAGGAATTTATTTTTTAATTATTTTTATGTCACCAATAAAAGAGAAAAAGGAAGGTGGGTAGCTGTCATCAGATGTTATTCCATTGCCTCTTAGTCTCATTGAAGAGCAATACAGCCTATTATGTTAATTATTTATATTGAAAGACTCCATCATGTACATACAATAAATTTTGAATAAAGTAGGCTGAAAAATGTAATTGATATTTTAACATCAAAATAACTGGCCTAATTTTTAGATATGAGAAATATCTCCACTATTACTGACATGAAGAGTGCAAACAAACTTCAGCTGGTAGATCTAAATGTTGGACAAGGTCTGATTCTGATACAGCCAGCTAAAATGAGTTCAGCCTTCAGTTCAGTAAAATAGCTTTTTTGTTAACAGGTCAATAAAACTCAATAATGCACATGCACCCAAGTTAGGTTATCTATTTTGATATTCAGCTCAATTCAATATCCCCTGTTTTTCAGTGTAAATCATCTTGTTTGAACTAGTGTTGTGCTACTATATCAAAGAATTTTAAGATAAGACTTTTTAGAGCCAAGAAGACACCAGGAAGACTTTTGTGAAATACTCCATTATCTGAGTATTCTTGCTGAAAACAAGCCATGAAACAGTTAGCAGCTTCCTATTTAAATCACTGTGGTTAGACTTCGAAGTTTGTATCCACGATGAAAAAAAATGGATACTTAACTAATCCATGTCCCAGTTCTGCTTGAAGTTTTGAGGTCTGTAATGCAGGTTTTCCACAATTGAGCTATTCTTGTGGGTTCCAATGTGGACAAGAGTTCAGCCTCTGTTTTTGTTTCGTGCACAGTGATAAACAACAGGCAGTTTAGGTGACTTGCCATTTGCAGTCTAAGCGAAGCCTATTTCTTCTTCTGGAAGTATAACGCTTATTTACCATAAGATATGTTTCCTGAAAAATAATAGCTTGCACAGGCCAAATGTTTCCTGCATTTAATATATAGTAAATATACTCCTTAAAAAAAATATCAAGCCAAAAGGCCTCCTCATTTTAAAATTATACTAGGCTAGTTTACATAGAGACTTTACAATCACATTATTTTTCAATAACTTATTTTCATTGATCGGTCTAACAGTTTGACATGTTATTTATGGGCTACTGTGATGAATCACATCCGTTTCCAAGGTAAAGTAAGCAAATTTTCTGTTTATAGGATTAAAGTTGAAGGTCAGACTTTGATTATATTTTCTATTCTACTACAGCAATATAAAGCAAGGCCTTTAGACTTCAGAATTGGCAACCAGTCATATGAGATGCTTTTATACTTAAAAATTGACCACAAATCTTGAGTAAATCATAATTAACATCCAAGAGGCAAGAAACCTAGCAGATGACTGTGATAGACTTTATGATAAATTTGTTTTCTGGTTTGAATATGCATTTTATTTTTTTTTAACTTGCAAAGAGGAATTATTTATTTTTTATCTGCTTTAAGAGAAGAGTTTATGCCTACTGGAGTGTGAGAGCTGGGAACACACTAACCTTCAATGCTTATGGTGTCATGTGGTATTTATCTAACTCACTGGCCCACTGCTGTTGAACTTCTATCAGTGTATATTTATCAGTAAGCCATTGGCAGGTGCAAGTGAAATTTGCCGCGTCCAGAAATGTAATGTATAAACAACATTTAACCCCCTTTTTTAGCAACACATTATTAAAGTCTGAGTTGGGATCTTGGAGCTGCTGAAGTACTAGCAACCTTAAATTGTAAATGATGTTGTTGTGCAGTGTAATCATGAAAAGTAATTACCCGAATGCCCTCCACTCCAACCACACACAATGCCCAGCATGCTCACATAGCTGAAGCGAGGGGGAGGAGGTGGGGGAACCATTTGTGTTAAAAGATAAACGTGTGTCGATGAGAATCTCGTCCAAATTATCCCTACTAAATAATTTATCAAAGGAAACATGAAAGGGAAGATTGTGAAGTGTCTGATTTCAGCAAGCCATGGAAGGTTGCTTAGGAGGGTTCTTGCGATGCAATGTAAAGATTGTTGCATTTAAATTGGAGGTACTGACCTTGCTTCATCACCCAGCTTTAGAAACCTGTCTCTACAGTGCATGCTTTTTTTGTCTGGGAGGGATTTATGTCAAATCTTTTGTTATCACATACATTGTACAAGACTTTGCAAATCTTTGCTTGCAACTGCAGCCATCCTTTTAGGTCAGGATTAAGGAATATTTTTGGAGTATCCAAAGGGAACAGGCAGGATTCTTCCTTCATACTAGAACTCTCCTTTAGCGAGGTCTGAATTATGCTTAAAGATTTTTGTGCAGGGAGGCTTTGCTACGGGCAGGCTCCCTCTCTTACAAGTGTGGGAGGTGGAAGAAGAGCCCATTCACACAGGATCGTCCATACTCCACAGGACGTCATAATGCTCAGTATGTCCAGGGACATGTCCTGGAGCTAAAAGGGAAATCCTTGAGCTTAAGAGGAAGGGATTAGTACAGAAACTGAGAAACATGGACCATGCCGTGGCTCCATGAGGAAGCAGATTGTGCTAGAAATGAGTGAGGCTGTGCAAACTTTGCTGTATGTAACTACTATTGACATAAATCTAAGAATCCCTCTAGTCCAAATTCTGGACCCCATTTTGGCACTTTTTAGCTGTCCTGCCACTCTCCCATGGATGAAAGGGATTGAATCAACCAAGGAGACTGAGCTACTCATACCTCCTGGGTGTTACATCTTTAGCTATGTCAAGGCAGGGATAAGGAAGAGCTGAAAGCATCATGATCACACACAGTCCCAGAGAGCTGGCTAGTGACGCAGGATTTCACAGCTCTGGAGCCCCAGAGTTTGCCTTTGAGCTCAGCTCTGAGGAAAAGGAGGCGCCCCAGTCCAGGAAAAACCTGAAGAAGCACAAACTGAAACAGTTTCTCAAGGACACGAATTGTGCCACAGCCCATGCCTACAAATTGCTGTGTCCCTCTACGCAAATGACCTGGCTGGAGCAGCAAGTTCACCATAAAGACAGACATAAAATTGTATCTGTTTTCTTCCCTGAGTATTTGCTGCCTTATACAGGGGCAAATTAACAGCCCATAGCAAAGCCAAAAGTGAATTTTGTGGTAAGGGAGCAGCTGGACCCCATGCAGCTCCTGCCAGCCACACTGCAGATGCCTCCTACCGTCACCTACACACTCAGTTTAGCAAGGCTTGACCCAGAGTTTATGCAGCTTGAACAACATGCAAAGTGGAGCCCCCGCTCTCTTTTATTCTCAGGCAGAGATATGGAGTGTCACACACAACCTTATCCTTACTGAGTAAAATTTTGCATTGTCTTCAGCAGTTCGCTCCTTTTCTCTGTGTTACAGCACTCACACTATTAAATAACTCCATCTTTGATTTAGCATACAAAAGCTTTTATCTTGTAAAGTAGGTCTTCAACTTTGAAATTTAGTGCAATAAAAACTAAATACTGCTAATTAGGAACCTCATGCCTCAGCTGTTACTCAAATGAATTCTGTTATCATGACTTAGAACTACTCACATGAGCAAGAATTTTCAGGATGATTTGATATTCGTTAAGGAAAAGGCTGCTTTTTTTCTCTATGCTGCAGACAGCACATGGATCACAACAGGATCCTTACACAGCATAAAGGTGAGCAAATAGATAATGATTTACAGGATCAGAATCCTCCTGGACACATTGCTTGCACTTCACTGATTTCTGCTAACAAGGATTAAACTGTGCTCAGTTTTCTTGTGTGCTGTGACTTTTGGCAACAATAAAATGTTCTGTATTGCCATATGATACAGCCAAGTCCAGATGTGCTATTTTGGTTTGAGATGGTTAAACTTTTTTTGTTACTATGGAGATTATCTACTGAATGGTTTACTTACCACCCCAAAGCTGTCATCGCGTACTGTTTAATTTATAAAGCCGGTCCAAATCTCTGTGGAAAAAAAGTCACCAGTATTTCTCACAACTTTCTTTGATTTATTTTTCAGTGTCAGCCAAGACATAACATTTATTATGATTCACCTTAGCACGATGACATTTCATTTTTCTTACTGAAGAAGATGTTCCTGAAAAAGGAGATCAAAATCTCCTTAGCCTTCTGGATATCACGTAATAAATGAGGGGGTCTGCTTTTCCTCAGTGCCTCAATAGGAAGAAGTGTTTATGTTTCAGGACCAAGCCCCCACAGAATATTTACAAAATTTGTTGCAAGGTGTTGAGTCATAAATCTGAAGTTCGAAACCTACATCAAATAGAAATGAAGACCTATAAAACACAGTGTAAAACAAAAAGTCAGAAGAAAAAAATGTAAATATTTTTGAGAATTATTGAAATCCTTAAGTGTCTTCCCCATAAATAACACATAAAAATTTATTTTATCAAATGGACTTTGGTGCTAACATTCTAAATATTATAAATGAATTAAATATTTTCATTGCAGTGTGCTAAAATTAAAAAGTCAAACATTCTACATTGCCATAGATAGGCAACCAAAGCCCATTAAACTCTGCCTTGAGCAAGAAAGAGAGGAAGACTTAAAATAGTATCTGCTTTACATAAGAAATTATTATCAGAAGATAAAACACTAAACTGAAAGTTACTTTGAATTTCATTATAGTAAATGAATATGAATTTATTTTGTTAAGGGGAAAATTGTCTTCCAGAAAGCTCTTGGAAAACAACTCACAGTAGGATATGATAGAAAAATAAGACTAGCCAGATGATCTTGCCGTTCACTAAATAGACTATAGTTCCTTAGAAAACAGCATCACCCTCATGATAATTTCATAACACTCACTTTATCTCATCCCACGATCTGAAGACATAGTAAGATTTTATTGCCTCTGGAAAGACTAAGAAAATTATCCTGTTATATTTGTATATGACTGATATTTGTTGAAACATGCATATTTACTCTTTGGTATTTTTATTTATTAACATTAAGAAATTTGTATTATTTAAATTTATACTGAATAAGGACAAATATCACCTTATATTAAGCACTGTATGCAGAGTGAAACAGAGTCTTGGAGGCATTTCTATTATGGGGCTCAGATTAATTCTCAAGTCATACAAAGACAGATGTCACAGGGGTCATATAAAGGTCTCTGCTCAGATACTAGCTTTAAGGAGACCCTCTGTGGGAACACACATCAGAAGACTGTGGGCTTTAAAAACATGTAGCTTAGCCTGACTGCTAGTACATTAGTAGTTAGACAATATAAAATTCTTACAGGATAGCTTCTGGTGGTCAAAGAAAAGTATTCTGCAAAACAAACATTTCATTGCTGCAACCATGTTCATGCAGGAGTGTGAGGTGCCAGTGCATCATGAACCTTAGAAGCATAAAACTTTTCATTTCTCCAACCTTATATTTTCTTAGTCAGTCCTGCATCTAAAAATGTCCATCCCTTGCTTCTACTGAGAGTCATATTCCTCTCTTCTTTCTTATTTTCTCTCCTGCACACAGCATGTCAAACAACTGCATATTCCCCTGGATTTTAGGCTGGTGCCAATGAAGTTTGCTAGCTGTGGCCACAGCACTGGCGATTCAGTGACTTAGTGCAACTGAAACATTGCCATGTATTTAGGGTATGTTTTATTGGTCGATTTTTAGCCAGGGTATTCACTGTTCCAGCTGCCATTGCAGTTGCACAAACACATTATGCCAGAAGAAGAGAGCAGAAGAGAGGTGCAAAGGTGGGAGTAAGAGGCTGGAAGAACGGAGGCAGAGGAACTTTCTGTAGTAGCAGCAGCAGCTTCAGTTCGCATCCCGTTACAGCTTCACGTAGTCTTCCTTGTCCAGTACTTTGCTCAGGTTTATGTGCCTCCAGCTGCAGCTTCTATTGTTTCCAGCTATTTCACAGCTAGACACTTAATTGTGCCTTTCATTTCACCTGAAGGAAGGAAATTCAACACATCTGTTGGTCTTAATCTGTTCTGTGGTCTGCCAACAGTTCAAAGGTTCACGTCATGGCTGTTTTAACCACCAGCAGGGTAGCAATACAAAAGCTCTACAGTGAATGGAGGGGTTGTTTTTAATTAAATAAATATGTATTTCTTTGTCTCAGCTGATCCTGAGGTTCTGTATCAGAAGACAACATCTAATGTGTCCAGAACACGTATGTCCTGCTTCCGCCCATGTAAGTCACAGGTTGGAGCCACTAAATGGGAACTGCCTTGTGTGTGCTCCCCACCAGGATTTCACATGTAGGAAGAGGGAAGCCCTGGGAACTTCAAGCAACTGGGATAGAAAGCCAGCTCAGGCTCAGAGTGCTGGTGAGTTAGGAGAGTTGCAACAATCCAGGAAGAGAAAACAGGAAACAAGCATGTGAAGTCTATAATTAGAGCTTGAAAATATAAGAAAGAAATCAGTCAAGGGGCTGAAACAGTGGAGCACCAATGGCAGAAGGAAGAAGGGATGACAGTTTGCAGGCAGGTGGTGGAAGGACTGGTGTGTGGGTGGCATTGGATCCCACCGCTGCAGCCTGTGGTGGCTCCACTGGGCAGCTAAACCCATCGGCGCTGGAGCCCAGGGGCTCCCTCCATGCAGTGCTGCCCCTCCGTAGGGCTGACTTGCTTTTTGAGCTCTGCGGCTTTCGGCATGGAGATCTCCGTGCCTGACTCCCTTGTTTGCTACAGATTGGCTGTAAGACTCTTTTACGTCACCCTGGGCATAAAATACAAATGCGTCCAGATTAAGGTTTGCTCCTACTGCCAGCATGGGATAAAGCTTTACTTTCTCTGATATGTGCACACTCACACACCACAGATGCACACATGGTCCTTCCACAAGCTTGAGTTACCCTCATTTTATGCACTAGAAAAACAGACTTATGAAAGTTTCCCTGTTGTAACCATCTATGCTTCATCTCTGCCTCTGATCAACATATATCCTGCATGTAACTTGTGTTGCCATTTATGTTGCAGCTGAATTTGGCCCAGAAATGTCAATAATATTAGGCTGGGTTTTTTTACATTCCACATTTGTCCAAAGATCTGTGGTAACAGTATAAATCACAGTCAAAGCTGAATGCTAATCTCCTGAATTTTGAAAGCACAACAGGCAAAGTCAACCTCTGAATACATCCGAAACACAATCACTTGGGATACAAACATTCACAGCAAATAACAAAGAAAGCCCTGCCATTTCTACAGTCAAACAATAGCACTAGTGCTGAACAGAGAACAATTTTACAGAACTAAAAGGTAGCAAGATTAAAAATACACCTGATTAAGAGAGGCTCTTTGTTTTGCCAAATGCTTGGGCTTTTGTTAGAAACAGAGAATTCCCTTCAATTGTATGGATTGAAATTTATGGGAATAAAATCAACAGAAAGTGTAGGACATGATTTTCTGCAACGGGTGGCCAAACAGTTATTTATCTGCAGTGCTGCAACAATGAAGACTTGGTTTCTATTTGCTGATGAACGAATTACAAGCCAGGAGGGGAAAAAACTGCAATGATCTCACTCAGGTGCACCTCAGTCTTCTGCCAAAACTGAGGAATACCTAAAACACAACTTATTTTCAAACAGGCCCTTCCTTTTGCACAGCTCAACATTGTTCCAAGTGAATGGCTGTGTCCTCCTGCTAAGTATGATGTCACATCTCTAGTAATCCTTTCCCCATTTAGTCATACATTGAAATTAAAATTGCATCTAGACAAGTGCACACAAAACCAGACCTATTTCCAGAATTACATCGTAAAATTAGGAGTTTATTGCTTGACAAAGCAAACCTCTCACTCTTTTATTTGTTCATCTTTTTTGTCAATGAGGACATATTATTCTGTATGTAATCAAAAAAATATGTCCAAACAATGATTGCTCCCAGCAAACAACTGAAAATCTGTCCCTGGTGACAAGTGATAGTAAGCAAGGAAAGGGAGTTCAGGCAAGATGGGAAAGATAACATTTTCAGCTGATCTGACCATCATAAAACACTGATGCATCTCTTCACTTGGTAAACGTCAGAAATCTTGGTGTTCACAGTGTTTCACATTGCCTGCCTAGCAAATGATGGAGAAACACTGCGCAGAGTCTCAGACCAGTGCTCTAGCCTCAGAGCTGTCCTCCACCCACACAGCGTCAGGATCTGCCAGGATGTCTGCTCACTGCATGGTCCTCCCAGAAACACCAAACCTTGGTACAGCTGTTTTCTTGCCTCTGTGTGTGACACAAGATGCTACAGTTCCCAAGCATCATGGGTCCAGGCTCACGCACCGTGGCAGCTGCATAGCCCAAATCACAAATTAGACCTTTGCAATGACTCATGCAATAGAGCTTCACTTCACTTACACCAAGCTTGTATCAGTAGAGCTGCACAGACCATTACTGAGCTGTATTTGATTTACCACAATGTGATCAGGAAGCAGCTTTTCTCAGTTAGCTTCCAAGTTACAGGGTTGCACTGGCAAAACACTATGAGGAAGGGTGCACCAGCTACCTGAGGGTGCCCTGTCCGCAGCAGTCCTAAATGCCACCAGTGTCATCTGTTTTGTATTATTCACGAGTCTTCAAATCATATTTTTTAAAGGATACAAAACATACAGTTAAGAATCCAGTCCTACCAGCTGGTCAGTCTCTTTCTATCACTCACCAGTCATGATGACAAACAGTTACGTGATGTGGGGCATAAAGAACAATGTTGAGGTTTACCTGGCTAATTTACAAGAAATCAAACTTAGATACCCATAATCCCCCTCCATCTTGGTACTTCACTCTTCTCTCCTAGCACTAGCAGAACTACTAATATGTTGGCACAAGAAGTTGTTTAATCGAGATCTACTGAGAAGCAGTTCAAAGTATGTGTGCGGTATGTATGTGTGTGCATACAGAGGTGAGACTGAGAGAAACATGATTTTAAAGAGGCAAGAATCTGGACTAGTTCACTTTTACTTGAAAAGATACTCTTCACTCTGTGCACTGAGACTTTCTTCCTTCTCCCAGTCCTGTTCTTGGTGTAGTTGGTCATAGCAGCATGGGGAGTCCATAAAGATTTAAGAGACAAGAGGAGATGGATGATTGCTTGGTAAAAGAAAAATATTTAATGTCAAGATCCTCTGCCTTCTTTCTGACCAGTGCTTTTCATCATACCCATTTTTTCCCTGTAACACCTTTTTTCTCTTTCTTTATTTTCTCTCCCATTTCTCTATTTTTTTTTTCTGAGCTTTACCTCAGAAGTTTTATCTAATTTGTGAAATTTTTAGCTAATTCTGCTGCACTTAAGGCTCAGCTGCAGTGGTGCTGCTAGCATCAGAGTCACAAGCAAACAAACTGAAAGAGGAGGCAGGGTTTCCTTACAAAAGAAACACCAAGCAGGGACCAGCTTTCTGGTTCCCCGTTTGGATACTTCCAGGCACAACAGGGCTTGGCCACTGACAGAATCAGCAGGAACAGCTGCAATAATATTCAGAATATATTCTCTCTTGGAGAAGAGGAGACTGAGGGGTGACCTCATCAATGTTTATAAATATATAAAGGGTGGGTGTCACGAGGATGGAGCCAGGCTCTTCTCGGTGACAACCAACAGTAAGACAAGGGGTAATGGGTTCAAGCTGGAACACAAGAGGTTCCACTTAAATGTGAGAAGAAACTTCTTCTCAGTGAGGGTGACGGAACACTGGAACAGGCTGCCCGGGGGGATTGTGGATTCTCCTTCTCTGGAGACATTCAAAACCCTCCTGGACGCCTTCCTGTGTAACCTCACCTAGGTGTTCCTGCTCTGGCAGGGGGATTGGACTAGATGATCTTTTGAGGTCCCTTCCAATCCCTAACATTCTGTGATTCTGTGATTCTGTGTGATATTCTGTCAGTTAATTATTCTCTAAAAGCCACTCCACTTGTCCATGACCACTCTGGAATCCATGTGCAGTATGGGGCTGGTCTTCAGCTAATGTGAGCAAAAATAGCTCTTCTTTAATGGTGACAAGTTTATATCAGTAGAGGATCCTGCAGCCTGGTTTTGTTCCATCTACAAAAAATTGGGCCAAGATATTCCTTGTGTTAGTAATTTAAAAGGGGCCTTAAAGAGCAGCAGATTCTGGTCTTTGTATTTTGTTATTCAATATCACATTCCTTTTCTCAGCCCCAGAGTTCCCAATACAAGGCATGTGCTGTTCTAAAATCATATATGTAAGCAGGAATTCAAGCACTTCACTGATGACACAAAAGAGCTTTAAAATTGGTATTAGCCCACACCAGAGTGGATGCATTCTGGAATCCACTGCATGCCCGACTGGAATGTCTTGGATGCATTTTCCAAAGATTGTGGTATACAAATAAAATATTAAAAATAATGGAAAAGTCTAGAAAAATGCTTTCTGCCCACTGCAGCCTAAAATCCAGATTGTATTAAACAGTAAAGATGAATATATTTACCTTTTCATTTCCACAAACTGAATCTGTCATCATTTTAATTTAGTTTCAATATTGTTGCTTTAAATAGATGTTAAAAAGTTAGTAAAAATATCTATGGTAAAAAGCTCCAATGAAAAATTAAGAAACCTTAAAATGGAGGAAATCAATTTAGGGCACTCCATGTTAATCTTCAAACATATTTCATAAGAAATTTGGGCATGTATAAAATAGGATTTAAGATATTAATCATCTTCTTCATTCCAGAAGCACAAGTTTGTGCTGGAAGCCTGTAGTGTTTTGAACTGCACATGCGCGTAGTAGAGAGACACTGTGACCTCCAAACTGTTGCTGTCTCCTACTGGCCAGCCCATGAATGTATTTTGCAGCCACCCAGTATAAGACTCTCTATTTCAGAACAAAGAAGGACCGGAATGATCCAAACTATTTGTTTTATTACAAACATCAGAGATTTCATATTAAAGTAATAATGCAAATGTGTACCACTTAGAAGAAATGCAACTACGCAATAAACTGAAATGCAAGAACAAAAGGAACACAGGCCTTGATGGCAGGGTGGAAAGGATCTGGTCTTCTAGATTCTTGGGATTCCCAGGTCAAGTTTATGAATTTTTGATCTGAAAATAATCTCTGAAGACTAGAAAAGAAGGGTTGTTTGGAACTGGGGAAGATTTTGCATAAATTGCTTGTTTACCTGTTTGTTTGAATTATATAGGCTCAGAGGTGGTAGTAGGGCAAACTAAGAAGACTTTATACAAGTTTTCTGAGATATCTTCTTCAACAGTGATACCTCCTAATTCTACCCTCAACTCTTGCCCCAACTATATCTAATTAAGTGGCTAATTCAGACTAGATTGTTACCATTAAAATCAGGGATTTTTTGACCTAGTAACAACTTCGGTGCCTGATGTGCAGAGATAAAAGATTAGTAGAATTAGCCCACCTAGCACTATAAGAATTAAGGTTTTAATGTCCACTAAAAAAAAACCCAAAATAAAACAACATATTCTCAGAGACAGATGCTATACTGATGTGCTACAAATCATGAAACTGCTGCACAATACTGTGGTGCGTGCTTCGTGTTTGTGGATGAGAGACATAACAGACTTCTTGGGCTCTGCCTTGTTATTCCCACACTGTTACAATGGTGAAACTCAGGAGCTGTTAGACGTTATCTCCCTGTAAGATGACTGTCACGTAAAAATGTGAACGTTACAAATTCACTGCTGTGAATTTTAAGCAGGGCGTCAATTTTCTGTAATTCATGAGCTGCATGCTAGTCACCCTTTGAGTCATGCTTCGGGTAGTTGCTACCGGGTGGTAAAACAGCTTGTGCAGAGGCAGACACAAGGCTGAACCTGATAGCACTCGAGAGCCCCACGGCATCCCCTGGCAGTGTCCCTGGCAGAGCCGAAGGCAGTGACACTCCTCTGTGGCCGACTGTGCTCAAGATGCAGCGTTGCTTTCAGCTGGGCTGAGGCGTGTTGTAATGCCTGGAGGTACAAACTGCTGGCATTTTCCCCGCACTGGAGAGCTAAAGAGATATGCTTTGCTTTAAATGCTACGGTCACAGTCAAGCAAGGCATAAGGTGTGTGTGGGCAGGAGATACATGCTTAGGCGCAAGGAGCTCATAAATGTGTGCTTCTGTGTGCGCAACTTGCCTGCCATTAATCAAGGAAAGCTTTTAAATTAATCGACCCGGTAAGCAAACTAGAGGGATCCTCAACCAGAGGGCCAGCCGGCACGGCGGCCCCGACAGCTACCCGCCCGGCCGGCGAGGGGGAGCCCGGCGCTGTGCGAGCCCTGCCCGGCACAGCGCAGCCGGCTGCCTCCCCTCCGGCGGCAGCTACAACCCATTGATGCATTTTGCTCCACGCTCAGAGGCGTGGGTGTGATGTCTAAAATTATGCAGACTCTGATTTATTTTTTTTTATACCAGTTTAAATGACTGGTAAAATAGGGAGGAGGGAACAATACGACTTTGCCGTGCGGGGTGATATGCTGTGGAATGGGATTATGGAGGCCAATAATTATACGGAAGAATCTTGTTTCCTAACCTCCTAAGTGATGAGGTGTAAAGTGTAATTGTAAATTACAATTAGCCGGAGAATAAAGGTTTCCCCGGAGGCGAGGTGGAATTTCGTCGCGGTGTATCGATGAAAATTAAACCCAAGCGGCCTGATCGGCACCACCGGCCTGCAGCTCTGTCCCTCCGTTTATGCAGAGAGGCTGAGCCGCGGCTGTCGTGAGTGGCGAGGAGAGGGAAAGCAGCGGCAGGGGGTCGGGGAAGCGCTGGCCGCACAGCGGCGCGGAGCGGGGTGCGGAGCGCGGTGGGGAGCGAGGTGCGGAGCGCGGTGGAGGGAGGCCGCTCCCGGCACGGCGGCGGTGGCGTCCGGGGCTCCGGCTCTGTCGCTGGCAGGAGAGGGGCAGCGACTAATCGGATTGGGAAGGCTCCCGTAATCCCAGCCCGATCGGCGGCGGCGTCTCCCTCTCTCCAATATCACTAATGTCACTTCTATTGGCTGCATTAGACAGATGTTCAAAAGCTCCCTCTCGCTCGCTCGCTAAATCTGATCCCCCTGTAATACTTTCACTGCTATTAAATCCACATGCACCCACTCTTCTTCTTCCCCCACCCCCCCCGCCATCCCTTTTACTTTCCTGAGTGGACCCTAGCTGCGTTTGATCGCCTTTTCCAGGGCAAAACGAGACCTTCTGGCGAGCAGACAATGGGATTGTCCTCCCTCCCCGTCTGCTTGTCTCCCAATGAACCCTGTCTCCTCCACAAAAAAAAAAAAAAAAAAAAAAAAAAAAAGAAGTAACAAAACCAAACAAACACAAAGTCCAACCAAACTAATACTGCCTGAGATGCGACTGTTGATGGCTACTCAAAACGTTTGGTTCTCCATTCAGAAAAGAGACAATTATGAGACTTACCTTCTCGACGCACGATTGCAATTAGAGTGGTGGGATGCTCTAGATCCCCCCATTATAAATGTATAGATGGAGAAACACTCGCACATCTGTGTAGACAGATCACATACACATTTTCGGCAGGTGCGTCTTCCCAGTTTCTTTATCCAGATCGAGCTGTCTTTTTCCTAACATTCCTTTTAAAGAAGGTTAGGGAACATCTAGTCGAACTGGCTTTTAACTTCTTGTTCTTGATCAGTTTTCCCTGACACTCTTTCCTGCTTCACTTCTACTGTTCTCCCTTACTTTTTGCAGTCTTTTTTCGTTGTACTCGCCTTTTCCTCTTACAGGGTCACAATCCTCTTTGTAAGTGTGTGTTTTATTCCCCCTCCTCCAGCTGTCCTTTTGTTGTTTTCTCTGACTAACCCGCAGAAATGAAACACATATGCAACACTGTCTCCTTGCATTTTCAGATGTTTCGCTCACTATTGTCTGCTACAGCTCATTGAAAGTGCAAAGTGAAAACAGATGTATAAAAGATAAAAAATATACACAACCACACACCATGGCACAGAGAATATATCTGATAAGTCCCATCAGAGAGAAAGAAAGGTAGAGGGAGAAAGAGAAAGAGAGGAAAAAATAAAGCGGAAATATAAAGAGGAGGAAAGAGAGAGAGGAAGAAGGAAGCAAGGAAGGAAGGAAGGTGGAAAGAAAGAGAAAAAGAGGGAGGGAGAGAGGAAGGAAGGAAGGAAGGAAGGAAGGAAGGAAGGAAGGAAGGAAGGAAGGAAGGAAGGAGGGAAATATTAATATATAATGCGAAAGAAATAAAATATTAATATTTTATATAATGCACATCTAGAGTTCTTAATTAGCACAAAAGGACATTTTCATGAGATTTGATCATTCTCCTCTGCCCGGACAAGAAGAAATCAATGGGGTAGGAATCTATAAATCAGCCATCATGTCAGGACAAATCAAAATAATGCTTCTATTATTTCAATCAATAAACCATTTTTATACCTAACATCTGATCTACACAATGTGTTTGTGTTGGAAATTTGCAGAGCCCCTTTGCACAAAAACAAACCATTAACATATGTGTCAATCACATTTGCAACTGTTTGAAATGGCCGGAGATTTCAGCGCGGGGCTCACTTGAAAAATGCAAGTAGAAACAGAAATGTATGGGGGGACGGTTGGCGCTGAAAACGCTCCCGAAAGTTTGACTTTTCTTTATTCTGTCCCTCTAGCCCCGTAAACCCAGAACTTTGCAAGAGGTTGAGTCGAGTGGGAGAGGGGGGAGCTGGGTGGGTGTCACGCACGATCCTGTCAGGTCCTTGCCCTGTGAGTCGTGTCCCCTCGCGCCCACAGAGGTCCAGCTATGCGGAGACCGGCACCCCTTCCACCCCCGGCACCCTCGGCCCTGCCGCAGATACAGAGCTCAGCCCCGAGCCCCGCCGGGGCCGGGCAGATCGGACGGGCTGGAGGTTCTTGGCTGTCGGAGGGAAGAGCAGCCAGACGCTGGCGGGTTCTTTCCCTTCGGGCCAGGTCTGTTCAGTGCCTCTGCCGCTCGCTACCTGTCTGGAAACCCCTCCAGCCCCAGGCAGGGACGGGGAAGGTGCCAGATGGGTTTCCCCTACATCTTGCTGTACAGTGCTGCGCCTTGCTTGTTTGCAAATCCTCCAAATAATTCATGTCAAACAACCATTTAGAAACCATTTTCTTTGTTTCTTTGAGACCCTACTGTACAGCTCCATCTGTCTGATATAAATGAATAATCCTTCTTGATACCATTCCTAATCCATTTCTTTACAGTCGAATTGGAAAGGGGGGTGGGGGGGTGGGATTAACCATCTTTAAAAATGGAAACCCCGAAACAGCCACAGATCCAGCGTATTTATTTATTGCTTCAAATTAAACAGATGTCCCCCCACCCAACCCCCTCCCTTGTGGTTGGATTTAGGACAAACAGGGACATTTCTCAGAACCAAAATCCCATGCAAAATTCTTTGGAGTTTAGAGCCTGAATTCGTTTTTTCAAGGGCTAAGTAGCATCAGGCATAACTCATGTGTCTCAATCAATCCTTCATTAGACAAGACTAGGAGGAAGAAGAGCAAGGAGGAGATTTTAGCCTGGCGGAGGGGGGCCAGTCCCGCTCTGCCCTGGGTATCCCCGCAGCGCTTCACTTCCCTCCCATGCCCGGTCTCTCCCGGTTTGTTCCGTGTCGCCGCGTTACAGCGGGCACGGGGCGATCATCTGTAACTCATTGTTTGTTTGGGAGGGAGTGAGGGGGAGGGAGGAGGAGAGAGAGTAGCAACTGGAAAGGTTGCAGATTTTTTTTTTCCCCCACAGGAATGATAAATAGGGTGGGGAGGCTGTTTAGCTTGTAATATACATCCCCCAAGATTTCATCTTTGCTAGTTTTTTTCCTTTATTTCTTTCTTTCCTCCTTTAGTGCTAATAATTTTTGACAATAATGATGATCTTCCACCTCGGAACAAAGAACATTTGCACCTCTTCTCTTGGACAATCAGCGCCTGTTCACACTAGGCACCTTTGCTCTGCCCCTCTCCCAGCGCCCATCGGCTTTTGTTTTTCTTCTTTTTTAAAAATTTAATTATTTAAAATATTTAAATTTCCTAACCGAATTGCTTGTTTCCCTCCACTATTTTCATAGGTGTTTTATTTCCCGCCTCCCCTTCCATTTCCAGATCTAACGAAAGCTTCTCTATCTTCCCGGGGTGATGGTGGTGGTGAATTAGCATATTATTAGAAAATCAGATTCGCCTGATCAAAAAGGAAGAGAAAGGGAAAAAATCTCTGGATTTAGAGGAGCCGGCACTTCTTGCAAAACACTGAGGCAGCCGGCGGACACCGGCGGGTGGCCCCGGGCGGTGCACAGAGGCCTCGGTCCCCCACGGGCGGCTGCAGCTCCAGCGTCCCCGCCGCCCCCCCGGCTTTCTTCACCCCCCATCAGCCCCGTCCCCGGGCTCACCCGGGGCCCGGGTCGGGCGGCTCTGGGGGCAGCGGAAGCGGCGAGGGCGCGCACAGCCCCCACCGCGCGCACGCATGGGTTGAGCCCCACCGTGGGTTGAGCTCCGTGCCCGTCCCACCGCCCGCTTACTGGGTTAGCACACACTTTGCACCTCTCCTTAATCCAGGCACAAAGAGGGAGACAGAAGATTCCTAGCAGATGCTTACTTCTCTAACTCAGAGATGATGCAAATACGTTTTCGGCCGAAAAAAAATTACCAGCTATAATTAATGGACGAACTAAATTATTATTATTATTATCATTATTATTATTATTATTATTATTACTACTACTACTACTACCACCCCGAGGCTGGGCTGCTCGGTTCTGAGCCGAGACCTAAACATTTCTTTCCATTTCGTAATTTCAAACCGACTTAAGTGCTGGATCATCAGTTTTTCCTTTTGTCTGCCCCAGTTGTAAATAATGGCTTTGAGATTAGCTAATTACGGTGCATTAATCACTGATAGAAAGGAAATAAATCAAAGCCGGGTTCGAATTTTCAAACTCACTAGTAGAGACGTGCATAGCAACTCTATCTGCAGCAGATAGGTGCTGTTTAAATTACTGAGGCTACAGAGTAAACCACATCCACGTCACTTTAAAAAATGAAGATTTTATTTATACATACCAGTTGTGCCGTTAAGTGGAGGTTTGGGGGGGATTTTTTTTCAGTCTAGTTTTCTAAAAAAGGGTTCCTACGGTGGTGCAGTCTGAAGCCAACAACGTCGAAATGTCGACTTAACAAAGTTCTTGTAATAAAAGCAGAATATGTCGGAGACAAACAGAAAGATGTACGAGAGAGAGAAAGAGATGTAGACAAAAGTATTGTAAAAAAGACCCATTATAGTATTTTTTCCTGTGACTAGATTACCTAGAACTCTGTGTAACAACATTCATGTCAGATGCTGCATTTTCAAGGATTACACTAGCTTTCACATCCTTCCTGCTGTCCTCCCCACTGCACAGTGCATTTTGAAATCACGTCCTCTCAGCATTTTCAAGCGTTTATCTTCGAAGGTGGGGGTTAAATAAGTATATGCCAGAAAGCAACAAGGCGGCTTCTAGGGGAAAAAAATCATGCAGGTCTTCAAAAAAGTAGAATCTGCAGGCGAAAACTCGGAGGCCCAGAGAGGAGAGCTGGAAACCCCCCACAGACACAGAGGGACACGCACCCACACACTCTACTCCCAAAAGCACTCCTCCACCTGTAAGGAGAGAGCGCCCACCCCCGCCCGGGCGCTCCCCAGCCCGCAGCCAGCCTTGCCCTCCATCCCATTTGCCCTCGCCTCGCCCTCCCGGGATCGTACCTTCGCCGGGCTTCGCAGCCGCTGCCCGCGGCAGCCAGGCTCGCCGACCCGGGCAGTTGCCCAAAAAGTGGAGCTCCAGGAGCCTCCGCGGCCCGGCCACCACCGCCGGCACCTTTGGCCGAGCAGCGCTGCCGAGCGCAGGTGGCCGAGGCCTTGAATACCGAACCGCTTAATGATACTGCCTCCCCCTGTCCTTTTCGTCAAGAAGCTTATAATTAATTTTAAGTTACTCTGCGTAACGTATCATTAAAATCAGGCTGGGAAACAGCGTCAGATCCCGGGAGCGGGGGATGGGGATGGGGAGGACGATTTGCATAAAGCTTTGTCTTTCTTGCGGGCTGAGCTGGCACGGGTTATAACGCTAATTGCACCAGATTAATGCGCAGATTGGTCTTCCACCGCGCTCCTAAACCCGGTTTAAACCCGGAGCTGCACCCCCCACACCGCCACAACGGGGCTGCGGACCCCCCCGGGGTCAGGCTCTGCCGCGGCGGCCGCGCTGCCTTTGCGGGGGGAGCGCTGTGCCCCGACCCCTCCGCCGGGGCGGGCGCGGGGCCGCGGCCCCTTCCTGCGCTGCGCGGGCGGCGGAGCAGGAGCGCGGCCGCGCGGCGGCAGCGGGCAGAGCGCTCCCGCGGGCTCCTGCTGCCACCTGGCGGCCGAGCCGCCGCCGCGCCTTCCGCGGCGCTTCGCCTCCTCGCTCCCTGCCCACGCCGCTGGTGCGCTGCTCTAAGCGGCCCCCACCTCGACCGCGTATCGGGGGGGGTGCGGTGTCAGCGTCACCTGGTGTACAGGCGGGTGACCGGGGTGCTTCTGCCATCGCCCTCAGGGTGACCCTAAGCGGGGCGGCTGGGCTGCAGCAGAGCACACGAAGTCCGCCTGACTGTCGGAGATGGACCCTCTGGACTGCCCTGAGCGGCACTGTGGGCAAAGGGCTGGGGAAAGAGGGGAGCCAGGGGCCCGGATTAGCACACCCGCGTTCCTCTCTGCCTCAGGTAGTACAGTGTGCGCTGTTAGTGCAGGCTGTTTTCTTCTGCCTCTGTTTTGGGGAGCAGATTCACCACATCATGCCTGCTACTAAGTGGTGCCTTGGCCCAGAGCTGCATTTTCTCCTTCACAGTTTCATTGGCACATGAAGCACCTCATGAAACACAGCTGTGATGAAGGTCAGAGATGGGGAGAGGAATGAGGGCAGACAAAACAGCACCCTCGCTTCCTCAGCAACCCATATAGCTCTGTCTTGAGGAATCTGATGTACGATGTTTACAGGGTAAGGGGACTAAAAAGACCTGAATTTTCAGTAGAATGGTCTTTCCTTAAGAAATTCTGCTTTAGTCTTGTGCTGAATGAGTAGGGATGATCGTCAATGTTGCTAATATCTACAGTGACCGAAGTACAATTTTATTTTTAAAGTAATGAGATTCTTCATACCTTCAGTATTTGGATTACTCTGAGGTTAGTTAGTTAATTCTGTTTCTTATCTCTCTCCCTGAACTGGCTATTTTCATAGAGCTAGTTGTAGGCTGTAGCTAGGTCAGTACTCTAGCTGTGCGTAAGCTCATCCCACTCTGTCCCGCTGAAGGAGTGCTGGAGTAGGATGCCTCAGCAGTTAACAAACCAGAATCTGAACACAAGCCTATTTAATGAGTCATTTAAGCTAATGAGGAGGCAGTGGTCATTTCTAGCAGGAGCTGAGGTGGGTAACTGGCAAATCACTGCAGTTAAAGCAGGGCTTACCTATCAAATATGTTATTGTGCAGCTATGCAGATCCTGATGGCAACCAGATCTCGGTAGGTCCCAGATCACAAGAATTTTTGTAAGAATACTTGTAGTAGAAGTTAATAATATTTTTGCCTAATTATTAGTTTGTTACAGTTAGTTGTCATTAGCTTGGCATGATCACTTATAATTAGCTTTGGTCTATGGCAGAACAAAAAGCCATACTTCTTCCTTCCTTTACTGTGTAAGTAAATGGCACCACCAGTTCTAACGAATGGTATGTTACACACTTCAAAGGACTCATTAGCCACAAATCCCATTACAAGTATCCAGTTGACTTTAGGTTTAGCCCATGCCGCCTTCTGCTAGTGGTTTATGTGTCCTTTCGTTAACGCTTTCCCTAAAATCTGAAGAGTTGGATTCACACATAAGTAGAGATAGAGCATGCTCAGAATTTTTACATGTATTTCCAGACACTATTAGAAATCCACAGGTCACAGGCACTTATGGATCAAATATTCTCACATTAAAGTACTTCAAAATTCGTGGCTGATTTGTGTGTAAATTGCACACAGAGCCATACTGCCTGTCAATATGTTATCAAGCTGAGAGCAAATGGCATTCTGTGCTTGGAAGACTGATAGCTCTTGTATCCCTTCTGTTACATCCCTCATCAACCCCTTTAAATTAAGAACTTTATTGACCCCTAGGAACACCGTAACAGATTCTTTCCCCAGGCAAGAAAAGGTATATCAGCTGACCAGACAATGAAGCAAATGCTTTCTTCATTATTATTGTAAAAGTCTAAAAAGTCCTGAGTGTGTTCCTTGGTTCTTAGAGTGTATCACAACAGGAATCGCTCCTAATTATGTTTAACTAGGAGTCATTTATTAGACTCATTGAAGACTAGCAACTTGAAACTCAATGGCACTATGGCAATTGCTCCTGCTTAGGATGTGGTAATACCAACCAGAAACATCTGTAACAAAGTAAATTAGCTACAAAAATTTCACTTTTCCTTTTCCAGCAATCAAATAAAGTGGCAAATAGACTTTTTTTTTTTTTTTCCTGCCATAACCACCCCTCTCTTTCTTCTTATTGAAGCTGCTGGAAATAAAATTAAACTATGAGACTATTTGTATGATTGTTTCATCACATCTGTGTTGTGGCTGAGACGGACAAACGACACATCCCTAGGAGAAAAACTATATATATGCCTATATACATATATGCACACACACATATATAAATTATCTTTCTTGCCATGACAAAATACCTTCCCCGCTAGTCTTTTGTGTTACTATATAAAAGTTATATAGTGTATTATAATCCATTTAGGCTGTAGGTAACATGTTTATGGACTATTAGTAATGATAATAGATACATGATTAATACTATCAACAGTAAAGGCTGTTTGTATCACAGCTACCACAACTACAATAGAAATAATAACCACTTTCTCTCGTCCTTTACATCATATGCCTTTGTTTTATTCATTAATTCACAAATTAAATATTAATATGAATCACTCTAAAGTATCTCTCAAATGTATGCTGACGTATCACTAATAACCATTAATATGTCATTATTTGCCCTTTGTATCTGTTGTGATATGAAATACCAGACAAATACAGCAGCTGGAAGACTGGTATTCTTTATATGACAAGTCCAGAGATGAATTTGGCCCACACACCTGCTTAATTCAACAAGTCCAAGCTGTTGCCTCACCATGTCTCTTTACACTGTGATTGCCCCATATCACTGATATTTCCACTCTGCAACGTGTCTCTCAGCCACTATTTTTTGTCAAAATGTCTTAAAGATCTGATAAGGTGTTCGCCTTTTCAACATTATATCTGTGTCTCCCAGTGTTTAGTTACACCTTCCGCTCTGTGGCAGAAAATGCTGTTACCTCATTTACTTTTATCCATGCTCTTTTTTCCTGGGAGAGAGGGTTGCAGGAGGACCCTCACAGGGGTTCATACCCTCCTTCCATCACTGCCTCATCAGTTCTGCTCCTGAGACAATTGCCTGGGCAAAACTCAGAGCAGCTCATGAAGAGGCAGCCTTTCCACAGGTGAGGGCAGGAGCTAAGTGCAGCAGGCTAACCAGTGCTGAACAAGGAAGAAGTGACAAGAGCTCTCTCATGATAGAGAGACTGAGAAGGATGTGGTTTCATAAAAATCTAGAGTGCTTGGGATCAGGCCAGTTAGAAAGAAGCCATGCACACTAAAAAGCCCAAGCACCTGCTCTTCATGAAAAGTACAAAGATGAGAAAAAAGAAAAATATTTCTTTTAACAAAAAGCAAACCTATTCATGAAAATACACCAAATCTAAGCTTAATACATGACCATGTCTATGCTTGTATC
The DNA here is from genome assembly GCF_036013445.1 of Caloenas nicobarica. Classification (NCBI taxonomy): domain Eukaryota; kingdom Metazoa; phylum Chordata; class Aves; order Columbiformes; family Columbidae; genus Caloenas; species Caloenas nicobarica. The sequence continues at coordinate 24,872,072 of NC_088284.1, read as the reverse complement.
TATGGACAGTACTATGCACATAAGTTTTATTACATTAAAAATTTTCTGGGGCAAGCACCATCTGTATTTGCACAGGTTTGGAGTCTGAATGGGGACTGCAGGAGTTACCACAACAGGTAAGCAAAGCACCTATCTTGGTGCAATTCAGGACACAAGAAACGATACCAAACAAATCTGTGAAAGTCTTAGGCCTTATGTATACCATCACGACTGCATGAATAATAGCTCCAATGAGAACCACTGTAATTGACTCTCATAATTGAAACAGGAAGCCTTTTGGATGTCATGGGAAATTCTGCTCTTCAGGCTTTTTTGTGCTTTCTCTTGTTGACAGAGTTGGGGTAGATCTGGACATTTCTTGCAATTCCAAATTAAGAGTCAGTTGCTGAGGAGGGCTGTGACATGGAGAGATCCAGAAGATAATAGAGCTCCCTGTTGTTTGACATTTACTTAGGAGGGGTATTCTTACAGACATAGTGATTACATCTGAAAAGCTTTACTTTTAGTTTCCTTATGGAATTTAGGTCCAAACAAAATCAATATGTTGTCCATACAAAACAATAACAAAACAAAACCCAACATGTCAGATCACATTCTTCTAGAAAAGTCTAAATATTCCTGATCTATTGCTGTGTGCCCAGCGACATACTTCCCAACTAGCAAGACAAGTGAGACACAGGTAGAATGAGAAAAAACACTGGAAAGTTTAGCAGTTTGTAGTCTAGATATTTCCAGGCAAAAGAGAATAGTTCATGTGCCTCTAAAATTACATATAACTGAAACTCCCCATAGCTGCAAATGCATGTGATGGAGATTAGTGCTGTGTAAAAATAGTAGCTGTGCAAAGAAGGTAGCCCACAGTACCTCCACAGATTGTAGCTAATTCACAGACAGTTTTAATACTGGAGACCTGTGAGGTAAGGCTTGATTTCTTCTGGGCGTATGTGAGCAGGAGCTTGTGAAACCCAAGACAAAACTGAGTTTCTAGAAATTTATCTTGAGGAAGGGAGAAGCACAACTGGCAGCATCCCTGCTGAGTCAGCAAGTAAGTCTATGCTTCACTCCCAGTCACAGGGAGGCTGGTAGCTAAACTTGCTCAGGACTCATTGACTGTCCTTGTGTTTGTCCACAGGAGGTTTTTCAGCCTATGCTGAGTTTCACAGTGCTACAACATCTTGTAGTTAGCTAATTAAAGGCCCGCCAAATTCTTCTCTCACAAGAAGAGTTATGTAAAATCTGCAGAGCTAGAGAAGCTCCCACAAGGTGTAATAAACTATTGCTAAATACAGTTCTGCATTTAGTAGCCTTAAATGTAGCATAATCATTAAGCATGCCTGTTAAATCTGTTTAGTACAGATTGGTCAGGATGTAAAAAAACCCTCCCAGTTTCTTCTTAGTAGCTGTGCCAACTTGTGCAAATTAATTCCATATGTTGTATATGCAAGCAATCATTTTCCTGGAAGCAGGGAAAAGAGCTGTTCCTTTGGGCCAAGCCACTAAAGATGTATTGCAAGGTGGATGAGTATTGAATCAGTGAAGAACATAACTAAAAAAGCTGGAATACGGTGCCTCTGAGTGTAAACTCTCCAGTAAATTTCTTCATACTGTACTGCTTCAAGTCAGAGTCTACACAGGGAATAAAAAAGCACCAAGGCAAGAAGGCAGTGTTCTGAAACAGTGGTCTCCAAACTTTTTTACGCGCAATATATTTATACTTTTATTTATTTGTTTTTAAGTTATGTACAGGTACTACTGAAGTTCTAATATTTTCTTCCTGCAACACAATGGATCCTCTTGCACAGTCCTGGGACTAGGCACATCCCACTTTGGAGACCACTGCTCTAAAATAACTTTTGCAATATCTTATACAACAAAGACCCAAGGGAAAAAAATCAACACAGTTTGGACTAAGGGGAATATTGATACTGAGAAACATCTTTAAGTCAACAAGTTAAAATATTCAGAGGCTGTGAAGTACCGTATATATCCCAGATAAGAGCATTTTATGAACACAAAAAAAAAAGACTGTTGCTAAAAATTGACCACAGGATTAAACCAAGTTTAGCTGTTAGTTGTAGGCAGCTGATAAGCATGTTTAGAAGAGGTATATCCTGGACAACCTCCAGACTATCTGGAAGAAGAGAGACCCCCATCAGCATTTCTACCATTGATAGAAATGTAAACAATTATAGTGCTTTCTTTCTGCTTTGCTAGAAATCCACATTCTGTTAGCTAACTCAGTCTCCCTTACACCTTGAGATTTGATATAAACAGCAACAACGTTATCTTCCCCGTATGAACAGCCATCATCAAAATGTAATCAAATTCTGGTTACTCCACTTTAAGAATTTGTCTCACTGCTGAGAATGCTAAAGACATCTTCTTTAACGACAATTATGTTTCTTTTGTCCCTTTTGAAGTACAAAAGTGATGTTCTTGCACAAAGTGATGTTCTGAGAAACTGCAGAATGAATAATGTGTGGGTTAATGTTTTAGCTTGTGACCATCCCAGAGCTGAGTGCTGAAACCTTTGAGTTAGACATAAAACACCCCTGACATCAGCATTTCACACTGATCCCCCACCCACCCCTTTGGCATATGTGAAACTCATTACAAGGCACCCAGTGTTCCTGGCTTTGGCATGAGACCAAGCTGGTCTTTACTGACAAGGCTGACAGACTTCAGGGCAGGCAAAGAAACAGAGAGAGAGAATTAGCCTCCTAAATCTGAGGATCAGCATCACTTTCCTTTGCAGATCCAATTCTGTACAACTTTCCCAAGGTTACAACAGAGGCAGGTGTGGAAACAGGGAGCTGAGCCCTGGCAGCACAGCCCTGGTGAGCTGAGGGGTGAGCACAGGAGCAAGCAGCCTGCAGGGATCATGAGGACATGTTTCAACCTGCATCTCTGCTAAGGTGGAGCACATGAGGACATGGATGTGAGTCAGTAACAAGCAGGTGGAGTTACAGTGTTTGGTTGGAAGCAGAGCCACGTTCCTCTTTCCCTTGCTGCTTGGCTCCAGTCTGAAAGTCCCCATCCTGTACACCCAGTCTCTGATTGCTCCACCCCATCCTTCCACCTCTGATTCACCCACTGTCTTGTCTGGGCACTAGCACCAGCTGAAATTCCTTTTCATGTTGGACCCTGAGCATAATCTTAATTCTGAGTGACATGCAACCTGCCTGCATGGTTTGGCAGACCAAATCTAGCCAATGGATGCCTGTCCAAGTTTCTGCTCTGTCATTTTGTGAAAAGAATTAAAAATAAGAAGAACAACACTAATAGAATAGCAATTATATCAGCCTAAAATCCTGCAGAGTTTGCTAAAGCATGTCATCCTCAAAATGGTTTGTGAACACTAGACTTTGTAGTTCACAAAAATCACCAGCTTGTCTATACCATACATTTGTCAGAATAAAACATCTATGGAAAAGTTAGCTTCTGTTAAAGGTTGCAGGCCTTTTCATTAGGAACTGACACTTTACATGTTTCTCATAAAAATTCTGGGATCTCCCATCTTTTTGGCACCAGTTTCTCCCTGCCATAGTACTCTTGTGTACTACAGATGATAGGAGAGATGGCTGAGTTTCAACCAGACGCTTTTGAAGCACCAGTGGGCAATCAGCAGTGAGATGATTACCTGTCAAACAGTTGATCCAATTAGTCTTGCTCTATTGGGATTTTAATAAATGTGAAGGAAGCAAAAGAAGTGTTTTATGCTGTGATATGTTGTTTCCACCCCCAACGCTTGTAGAGAACTCTGAACACTTCAGCTTTTTTTTTTTTTTTTTAATAATGACAGAAGGCCAAACTATGAATCTCTAAACAAAATTCTTATGCAGATTTGAACCACAATGAAGCTCAATCAGGATATTTTGCTCTAGGTTTTGGGTCATCCAATTACAGGAGTAAGAATTTCACCATAACATTTAAGATTTGGATAATTTTAATGTTTTCTAACATGGAAAGACATTTTGATTTGGGGTTTTGACTGTGGAACAGGTGGAGTTTACTTTTGTCTATGTTTTTATAAGTGCATTTTCTTCCAAAAGTGGTTTGAACTCAGAGCTCTGCCTGGTGATAGGAGCCTTGCTCCTGCGAGATTCCAAAGAGAAAGAATGAATGGAGTGTCTCTCCATTTGGGTTGGTAAAGTTTTGCATACATTTGGACAAGTGTCTGCACTTTTCAATCATTATCTGAAAAGGTTCCAAACTTTTGGAAAGATGTCTGGTACTTATCACCATCCATGAAATACTACAACCTATCGTGCGAGAATCTGGATTAAAACAATTCCACAAAATCCAATGATATCATGACACAGTTGTTAGATTTTCTGTAACTATTAGAAAAAAGTCCTCACACCCTAATATTGATCTGAAGCAAAGTCTTCCTGATTATTTAACTCTCTTTCCTATTGTCAATTACTTCCTGAAAATTATTCTCCTCAAGTCAATCTGAAGCTGACTGCAGAAAATCTGAGTACTTGGCATGATTGTCCTGTTTAGACTTTCCCTGTGTGAGAGATGTAAATGCCATTATTGTCAACCTGCTCTGCCAAGCCAAGTATTTCTGAGTCTGGAATACTTTCCTTTTTTCTTGACCAACCTACCAGCCATCTGTGGGGCAGCCTTCTAGAGGCCATCAAAACCGGCAGCATCTCCTAACCTCCTGGTGAGAGTAATTTCCACAAGCAGGACAGGTACCTGGGTTCAGAAACCACCTGCCTTAGGAGATGTTGGTTACATCCACCGTGTCCAAAATCTTCCATGGCTAACAATTTTTTATTATCTGCTAAGGAGTGATGTTGGCAGCACTTTCTTGTGATGTCACTAAGAGAGCAGTAGGAATGATTTAAAAGCCAGGAACTTTGAGTTATTGTTTAAGGTACTTGGTTAGTTAGGTACTGTATTCTCCCCACATTTGTCTATAAGAAAAGATGCATTTATGGGAAGTTTTCCAGATCTCTCTTCATTAAAGTGAAGAGGTCACATTTTATTTGCTGCTAAATAAAACAGTATATTACATTGCAGATTATTATACCTAAGTGTGTGTGCTTGGATGATACTTCACAGAAAGCAAGTCAAATGCAGAGCCATAATTTGTTTCTTCTTGAGAGCCATCTTGGCTCAGAAAAGACTTTTTCTCTCCAAATGTTAAAGGTTTTGTGGAACACTTCTAATCTCATGTTCTCTGTATCATAATTTCAAATGCTTTCTGTTGGCTGTTTAAACAAAAATCAAAGTACAGCAGGGCAAATTTTGCAAAGCAAAGGCCTGGAAACCAAGTCTTACTGGATTAGAGCTTTAAAAAAGACTGATTTGGTTTTGTAATGTTCAATTTTCATGTGTACTTCTGCCTCTTGAGTTTAACAGCTCCAGTTCTGCGTCCAGAGTGAAATTAGACAATCCAAAAAGGGGTTGTGACTTAAGCATTGACCTTACACTTTGAGAGTTAAAAAACATGCATTCTCTCCTTTGACACAAAAAAGTCATACATGAAATACCCCCATCCCACCTTTTAGGAATATTTGATGGCATAGCTTCACTTTGTATAGATCATTAAAGATTACAAGATAGGTAGCAATCAGAAAAACTGCTGAACTGCAGGAGGAGTGGTACCTTCACCCAAAGGGACAGATGGAAGAAGTTGGTGAAACAAGTAACATACCTGGCCATATCTGCAGGAGCTGAAATATTCCAGCTAACTACAGCCTTTTTCTCCACCATTATATCCCAAAGGGTTTGAGCCCAGACCACAAAAAATACTATACATCCACCTTGCATTTGAAAGTGGTGACACATGTAAACTGCACTGGTCCTGATGCTTGCTCAGTAATTCATTTATAACCACTGTGTTTCTGTGGCACTGATCACTTGTATTTGATTTGTTTTTGCAGTTAACTTGCAGTTGTCTTGTAAATTCCAAAACAGAAATCAGTTTCATTGCCTGTAGTTCTTACATCTGATCTAATACTGCATAGAGTATTTGTAAAAACATTGTTTTCCTTGCTAAGATAGAACGGAACAATGAGATGCGTTTTAAAAATAGCAGCTTCATAAAATTACGGAGTAATAGGGATGAAAAGGCCTTGAAAGGTCATCAAGTCACCTATGTGCCCCACAGTAAAATCAATTATACCCACATTATTTTTGATAGATATTAACCTAACTTATTTTTACAGTCTCTAAGGACAGAACTCCACAGCCTCTCCAAAGTACTCCAGTGATTCACTATTTATAACATTTAAAAGTTTCCATAATGTACAATCTGAATATTTCCTATTGCAATCAGAACTTACTAGCACTTGCCCTCTCCTCAAAAGTTATAGAATACAGATCTTTCTCTTTACAACAGCTTTTGTGTAATCTTCTGTGTTTCCCTTCATTCACCTCTTCTTCGGCAAAACAACGTAAAAAGCAAATACACATGCTGTTTAATCAAAACAGTTTATTTCTTAGGCTAGGTTTATCTGCCAAAAGGAAGAGAAAGGACTGTACTGATGAAGATATTACATTAAACATTGAAGTGATAACTTATTTGGTATGGATTACTACCTCAGCCACACCTTGGCATAGAGAGCTGGAACTCATTGCGCGTGGGATGTTATTTAATTATTGTCAATTCAACATGCAACAGCATGCTTACAGACACGAATGAGACTGCCAGATACTTAGTACTGGGAAGATCTTGTTCCTCAAAGATTTATATGTAGGTTACAAAAAAGATTTCTTCTAGGTCTCTTCCTTATTGTTGATATGAGAGTCATGGTGTCCCTGTAATTCTGTCCATTTACTAATAATTTTATTTAGCCTGCAAATAACTAACCACATAATGCAATTGACTATACTTTTCCCAGCAGCTGTAATTATTATTTGAGATTATTTTGGAGGCCATACAATCTTAGCAAGTAAAGTGAGATGGTGGCAAGGTACAGGATATGCTGGTGACCCAGGATTTATCTTCCAAAAGGGAAATGGCTGCCAGACTTGCACTCTCAGGACTGACAACGTGCAAGTCAAGACTAAAGCATAGCTGAACTGCTTGGTACTGTGGAACTTCATAACCCTTTGGAAAATCAGTTATGAAATCATGTCTTTTGTGAGGTTGGGTATTTGGGGGGATTTAAGATGTTATTTATACTAGAGACTACAGATATTGGTATTTCATGTATAGATCTTCTTCACTTACGTATGCAACTGGAAGTTTTAGCAGCTGCTAAAGCCCAGATTGCAGTCACTTAACTTCAATTCTGGGTACCCAAAAGTAACCACTTACACTACCTGTATCATGCACCATAGTTCTCCTGAGCCTAATCACAATATACCTTGTTACTTCTTTCTTTTCCTTTCTTTCCAGTATGCACCTTCCCCCACATGTCAAGTTCACTCTACAGTCTCATGTTTCAATTATCCTGGTTTGAGGAAATGTCACGTTGTGTTGGAGTCTAAGAATAGAAGGTGCTCATCAGTCAACATTTTTATAGTGTGCTAATCGTCACTGCAGTGAGCTGATTTGGTACTCTGGATTTTGACCACTGCCTTGGTCAATCACTGAGCCACTCTATTCATCATCTACCTATTCTTATGGATTTGTTTCCATCATGGCCACCTGGATTAAAAAGAGAGAAGGGAAAAGAGGACAAAAATAATCAAAATTCTTGTCTCCAGTGAAAAGTATTCAATACGATATGAATTCACTAAATGTTGAAAATAACCTCCCTTTAAAAAGAACACACATTCCGCCTGAAAAATCCCAGTCTGGACAATGAATAAATAAACATTGTGAGGGAATCTGATTTTATCAAATAGAAGTTTTGTTTCTTAAAAAAAGTCCTTACTTCTTAGAATAAAGGTTTTGTTTCCTTAAAAGCATTCATACATGGAAAAGTTGTGTTTTCTGTGTATTGACATCCTGTACAAAAATGAACTTTCGATAGAGAACTTCAATGCTTATGCCTGCTCACTCTTACTGTAATTAAGATGTAGCAGTGTTAGTCTGATTATGATTTAAGTTCTTGCCACAGTCAAAGAATACCTGTCCCATTTGTATGACGAAAAATAATGTAATAAATATGTTGGACAAAAGCATTAAGAATTTGAGACACTAATGCTCAATTCTTTTATGAATGTCTCAGCTAGTTGTGACAAGAAAAAATAGTATACTTAATAAATAAGTACATATTGGGCAAGAATATATGTAGTAATATATATGTACGAAATGTAAAAATAAGAATATACGTTTACAGACTGTATTCCAAGCCATTTCTCCACAGCTACAACCTCCCACGAAGTATCACTTTTTTCTAGCTAACATGCATGCCACACGGAAAGGCTTTCCTTTCCTCAGTGCCAAAATTTTGTTCTGTCTTATCAGACTATGTAATGATTATTGGGAGCACCCAGTAACAGGAGTACTTTGCTCCCTAGTGGATTGCTGTCAGTAAATTGGTTCTTTCTCACTGGCCTCTATGTCCCAGACACACTTGGCAGGAAATAAAGTTGATCAGATTCCAAAGAATTTGCTCAGTTCTGAGTAGTATGCAGGTACTTCTCTGGGATCTTTGGCAATAGCACAAGCATATCCCAGTCCTGAGTGAGCTGTCTTACCAGTCTGAGGGTGAGTCTGCCCAAGCCGAAGATAGTGTCCATGAATTCAAGGCGACAGTCCAATAGGATATCACCAGTTTGAGTAAGGATAATTCTGTATTTTAAAGGAACAAGGGCAAATTCACAAATGAAAGTACATCCTTTGTGAAGGGGGTGGATTTATGTCGAAGATTTAACTGAAAGCCTAAGAAAAGTAAGACAATGCCTTTAGTGAAGAAAATAAAAGAGAAAAAAAAATCAGAGTATGACCTAGTCAGGTCTAACTCTATTATAAAAAATAAAATCTTGTGCCTCATTCGCAGATTCATAACAAAATTCTGGTTTGTAAAGGATGCCTTGAGATGATTGCCCATGTCCTGCCTGAGGCCAAGATAACTTCAAAGTGCAATGAGGTTGTCAGGGCCTTGTCAAGGCAAGTACTGAAGCTCTTCATGGATGGAGATTCCCATGAGGGACTCATCTTTCTAGTTCTCTTTTTCTTTTACCTCATTTAAAAATATTATTTATTGAAATATTTTGGCATTGACCTACTCCTAAGTATTTTTTCAAAAGGCTCTCATTTGAGATTTACTTCAGAGGCCTCGCAAACCTAAGCAGTTCATGTTATGTTTACAAAACCTGGTGGCAAAGAGGTCTGTGGACTGACCACACATTCTGCTTCAGCAGAAGAAATGGGAGTGTGAAAATCCTGGGTTTGGCTTGGTAGCTTATACCAGCTTTTAAATACTTCTTTTTACTGAGGGATGGGGGTTGACAACAACAATATTTATTGTCAAGAAAAAGTGTTTCAAATAGGAATAATTATATTTCTTCTCGAGCAAATACCCCACATATGACAGCTGTTCTCATCCTGCAAACATTCCTGTGCTTAAATCTCAACACAAGGATTTCCACTGCCTTTTGTAACCCATTGATTGTGATGGAATTTCACATCTGTCTACATCTAAGCGTGCTAGTGCTTGCAAAATCCAGGTATTAGTGCTGAAGATTGTTGAAACTCCTTGTGCCTTGGTACCTGGAGCTGGAGGAGACAGGTAGGACGATGCACCCTGAGGGCCTGTGCCCAAGAAAGGCACCACAATTCTAAACCTAAAGGGACCCCTGTCCAAAAAGATTGTCCTGTGTCATAGTCAGAGGAACCTGGATGTTCAGCCAGGATTTTTGGGCACATTGCAGAGGTGTTGCTACTGCTCTGGGGCTGTAGAAACCTAAAAATGTTGTAGGGCCCTCAATGACATTTAAAAACAAGGAAGGGATAAACCGTGTAATGACTTTAGCCCGGTGGTGTTCCCTGATGGTAGAAACCCTCCTGGTATTCCCCGCAAGCTGTGACAGCTGCGCTGCTTCCCAGGATGACACAGAGCTGTAAAAGAAGGATGCAGCATGATACTGCTCAGTGTTGCTGATTTATATTCTAGAAGGAAATATATTAATTAAATCATTGTGGAATGAGAATATGATAATTTTCAGTAGACAACAAAGTAATTGGACATTAGAGGGGGAAAATGAACTGTGACTGGGGCAGCAGTTTAGTACTGCAGGAAAATTGCAGTAATCCTAATGAGGTGCTAAAAAGCAAATGAAAGCAGTCTCAGTCAGAGAGTTGATTTAAAAACCCAGTTGCTTTAGGGCTTTCATGTAAAATGTATCAACCTCATTCTTATCTACAACACTTTATCTATTATTGTCAACCACTGTCATGACAGTGTGAGCTTCACCAAATGAGCACAAAGACAAGGGGAAGTTGAAGTTAATTAAAAATACAGTATTTTTAAAAATTAAAATCTTATTTAAACCCTGGTCAACTATAGGCTCTGTTTTACCGTATTAGTTCTGAAAGTCACATGAAAAATTGAAATAAACTCTGAAAGGCCTTGCTGTTTCATAAACAAAATATGTGTACAGAGGATATCTTCCAGCATGGCTGCCTAACTCACTGATAAACATTATAATAAATATTCACCAAAATAAACCCACTGGTACATCAAAATATATTTGCCTAGTATAATATATAGTGCACTCATGCAGAGCTCTGTATGGCTTTAAAAAAGGTTTTCTCAAACAACAATATCCCTAGCTCTAGTCTGATCCCTGAATTCATGCTAGACTCATGAACTAGTAAAGCACATAGCTATATGTTTAGTTGTACCTATGCAAATAGACTGATCAAGGTCTCATGTGGTTAGAGCTGGACACAGTCAGGAGTGTTCTACAGGACCTTCCTGGTCCTTCACTATTTCTGGTTGAGAAGTTGTAGGAGGGTCAAGAGAATGAGGGAGATTGATGGTCTAGGGCTCAGGAAAAAGAATTTCAAAGAAGGGGCTTCGTTGCACTGTAGTAATGACTCTGTAAACAAAAAGGGGGGGAAAAAAAAAGAGAGATGAAGGGTGTGTTCTGCTAATGTACAATGTTTGGAAGAAAGTTAAAATCAGGGCACGAGTCTGCACATTTTCCACACTCTCTCTGTGTATAGAACATCCCCTTCAAAAATGATTTTTTAATTAAAAAGAAGCGCCAGTGAACTGTTGTTATATTGTGAAGCCAGAGAAAGTCTGATAGCATAATATGTGGACCAATCAAGTGGGAAAGTGGCTGAACTTGGAAAGAAGATCACAGAGCAAATGCCAAATCCTCTCCACCGTCTCTCCCACCCAAAGATTACCTTACCTCCAGGGAGACAAAGAGAAGAGCAGCCACAGGGCTGAGCACAGGCGTGCCAGCTGTCACCACTCGCCGGCCAGCCAGCGTTGTGTCTCAGCAGAGGAACTGATGCCGTCTGCTCTTCCATGGTGGTGTGAGCCTGACATCTACCGTGTGCTGCAGCGCAGGGAGCAGCGCCTTCAGAAAGGTGCTCTTGAAGAAGCTGCTGGCTTCACACACTAAAAACAAATTAGGATGTAACTATTTATCTTTTTATCTTCTCCCTCTTATTTTTGTTTTGTTTGTTGTGTTTTCTCTGTCCTTTCTGTGCCGGTAAATATTTCTCAGGTAACCTATACAGCATACTGAAGGGTTTATAATAATTTATATAATAACTTTATCATCACTCAGTAGCAATTTCATAGACATGAAGTATCTAAGGCGAGAAACAAACTTCAAATCTGCAATTGCAAAGGAAAAAGAGGAGGAAAAAAAAAAGAGGAGGGGGAAAAAAAAGAGGAGGGGGAAAAAAAAGAGGAGGGAAAGAAAAAAAAGAAGTTATTTTAGTCTGCATAAAAGCTATTGACATCTATGACTCGATGAACCAGGGGATATCATGACCCAAAAGAGCTGGCCCTGGACTCTGCCTGATCCTTGTGTTCTCCACTGGCTGAGGACCTAGAGCCAGCTAACCAGAAATACTAGGTGCTGGATTTAAAATGGGAGTGAAACTGCCTGAACCCAGCTGGAGATGAAAATGCTGCTAATTCTCTGTCACATCCTCAGTAAAAAGATATTCAAATGCTTTAAAAAATTTAGGGAAAAGTGTTGAGCTCACTTCCAAAAATAAACTGTAAGATAAAATTTGCAAAGGCAGAGTTTAAAAAACATTTAGGCACACAGAAGTACACATTGGGTTCAAGAGAGGTAAATTAGACTTGGATCCTAGGTCCTTTTCAAGCCTTTTAATTGTTTTGATTTATGTAACTAAGATGCCTAGATACAGCTGAAAACTTTACATTCTTGATTAGCTAGCAAGGCATCCAAATCCCACCTGGAAATCAATTTTGATTCTCACCTGAAAACAACTCTGAATCAGGGAAAAGAAACAGGCACCTCCAAATGCTGACTCATCTCCTTAAATGTAGGTAGCTTAGGATGGGATAAATTATTCTACAGAAGTTCTTACCTTTTTCCATTGACAGCAGAGAGTAGGTAATGACTTTGACTCTTATATGCCATTGACATTAAATGACCTTGTATAAACTGCATCCCCCAGCCCCATTGAGTCAGGAATAGTGTTAGCCTAAGAATTAATCTGGTTGCTTACTACCAGGTTGGGGATTCTTGAATCAGGCGATTTCTTGGATGTCCTCAAGCGATATAGGGAACAGACAGTCCCTGAAGAAAATGCTTTCTTCAGGGTGATACTCTTCTGAAAAACAAAACAAAGCAATAAACCAGAGCAGACTCACACACAAAAGACAGGAAGACACAATCTTATAAATTGACCTAGATTCTACCTCCATAAAAATTAAAAACTTCTGTGAGCACCACTGAGGTAGGACTCCAGAGCAGTGTTCAGTGGACAGCTCTGCAAAGCCTCAGCTCATCTCCCATGCTGAGTGCAACCAGCAGCAGTGGCAGGTAGGGTTTTTGTTCCGCAGGCTAGGACAAAGAGGAGGAAAGCAACATTGATAATTTGGCCAAATTTATGTTTAATTCTTAGCAGAGCAGAATAACATGTAGACACATACATCAATACATTATTTTTAAAAAGTCATCTGAAAGTACCGTTCCTCAGAACTAATCCAGACTATAGCACTGCACCTGGTGCCATTAATCAGTTCTGCTATTTTCATAGCTGACACTAGGAATAACCTTGAATAGGTCACAGTTCCCCAGACTGACACTATGGCACAGGCCTAATGATTCACTTTAATAATTTTAAATTAATTCTCACTTTTTCCCCATCCTCTGATTCAGTTTTCCACTTTCTGGTAACTGTCTTACACTTTTATCTCGATCAATAACATTGTGAGCAGTCAGAGTACCTGACAGATGACAACATCTTTGTTATTTAAGGAGGTCTCTTATGACATGGGACCATCTACTAAGGGCATTTTCTAAAAAAAAAAAAGCTTTTATTTTATAATATACTGCAGATGCAGATGGAAAGTGATGTATTATGTGAAGTACTAAACAAAGAAATAAATAACCAGCTATCGGAATATTTTTTTCCTTCCTGTCACAAAGCAATCTAAATTTTAGTATTTATTCTAGAAATGTCCTAGCCTTTTAGAGGCAAATTATGCATGAAATAATGCAATTAAAACTGAAATAAAAGATTTAAATGCAGCCTCTAGAGGCATCAAATGGCACCACACTGTCTCAGTCTTTACTGCTTCTCAAAACGAATGCTCAATTTATAGGAAAACCTCTCCAGTCCTGGCTCTTAGAATCCTCTGGTTTTGATGGCACTAATCGTAATTCAGTTTCCCTACACCATAGGAACACGTCAACACTTCCTTGACGCTCCAAAATGAACAAACAACTCCACGACCAAGCACAACCTTATTACTTAGCGCAAAGAGAGTGTCTTAAGTCCTGATTTCTTGTCTGGCTGGTTCCAGTTTTTTCAGAAGATATTCTTATACCCCTCCTGAGACTCCCAGTTAACACTTTTGCCATTGGCAGGCTTGGGAATTACATTTTGAAAGTCATTGATGGCACCACTATGAAGTGAGGATCTTTGGGAAGGGTGGATGCCACCTTCAAAACTGGTATGAATGTTACATCTCCAACACTACCAGTGACAAGGGTGGAAAGACACAAACATTTGAAGTGTTGTAGCAACTTGCAAAGAGCCTAAACTATTCCCCTCCCCTCCCCCCTCCCCTCCCCTCCCCTCCCCTCCCCTCTCCTCCCCTCTCCTCTCCTCCCCTCCCCTCTCCTCTCCTCCCCTCTCCTCTCCTCCCCTCCCCTCTCCTCTCCTCCCCTCTCCTCTCCTCCCCTCTCCTCTCCTCTCCTCTCCTCCCCTCCCCTCCCCTCTCCTCTCCTCTCCTCTCCTTCCTCCTTCTCTCTCATTCTAAATTGCTAAAGAATTTTGATGACAGACATTGAACACCCAGAAATACCAGGAAAATAAATGAACTTTTTTTTTTTTCTGGATTCACTAGCCAAAACCAATTACTTCATAACTGGTTTCATTTGGGAAGGAAAATTCATAGTGGAAGAGGAAGGGGTGAGGTTGATTTTCGGTTCACAGAACTTAATGAGTAGGTTATATTTATCTACGGCCACACCAAGACTGTAAATAACTTCGCTAAAGTCTCTCTGACTGAAGTAAACTACATTGCATAATCACAGAAACTGATTTTCTCGACAAGAACAGAGATGGAAACTTCTCTCTTACTGTGAGCACTGAAGGGATATCATGGTACCAGAATAACTTAAGACGATGCATTTGCATTATAGAAAATGTAGTTTAAGAGGGTCACAAATAGGTCTTTGCCAGTTTTAGTAGCTGAAATATCACAGAGGAACATCAGGATTTGTTGTCACACAGTTCCTGTGGTGCTGGGTTTCTAAGAAGTGATATAACAAAATCTCACTGATACTTTTATGTAAACCAGCAAACGAAGAAGGCCAGCTGGTTGGATATTTTCAGAGCTTGTTACATGGGAGATCTAAAATAGACACCATGAACATGGTCAACATTTGAAGTAGCCCACAAAGTTAAATTTTTGTGAGTTTCCAGCAGAAGGTAGTGATACACTATTACCTGGAGATTTGCCAACAATGGATGCACCAAACAGGGCACGCTGTGAACATGGTCACACCCAGCAAATCCTGACTGGCCACAGCCAGCAGAGTTTCTGTGTGCGTGACCTGCTGTCAGAGATCCAGAAAGCTGCCTGATTATGGGCCCATGTGGTGCGGTAGTAGACCACGTCTGGCAACAGCAGTTCACTGCAATTTTGGTCAGGCTCCAGTTCCGTAACGTTTAACATTGTCACGTGGCCATTCAAAGGACTGTAACCTTCCAAAACGTGAAAGTATACAAGAAAATGACAGAAGCAACATCTCACATTGCAGAAAAGCTAAATTGGCTTCACCTTCATCATACCAAGAGGCACATGTTTGGTAAGTGTTGGTTTATCTCTTATTGACAGAGATAACAGAATTTATTTTTCAAGGGGTTCACTTTTTTAGCAATCCACTCAAAAGAATTTAAATAATTTACCTGTTGAAGAAGAAAATTGACTCTATCCCAGTGAAAACCAGGATATTATATATCAAGCTCTGTGTGTCTGAGCAGAAGGCCTGGAGCTTTATCAGCCACGTAGCCAATAGGTCTGTTTACAGTTCTTTAGTTACAGAGATAACAGAATTTATTTTTCAAGGGGTTCACTTTTTTCGCAATCCACTCAAAAGAATTTAAATAATTTACCTGTTGCAAATGTTCCAAAATGAATGCTCTATTTAATTACTAGACATCATCTTTTATGTTGCTGTTAAATTAGTATTTGGAAGGACAGAAATTTGTACAAAATCATTTAAGCAAGACTACCAATGCCATAATTATTGTCTTTTAGGACTAAAGTACAGCCAATCATATTAGCATATTATGCTATTAGCCAATATGCTAGCTAATATGTTCCGAGCAATGTATTTGAAGGCACGATGAAGGCAATGCACACAGCCTTTAACAGGTGAGAAGTTAAATCTTTGACTCCTGCATGCACTATAACCCTTCCTTGCTCAGACAACAGTTTCCAGACCTGCTAATTAGAATACTGCCTTGTAACATTTTTCTTATTGTGAAACAAGCCCCAGAAAGCTGCAGGTTTCCACCAGTGAAAGAATCCAAAATGTGAAAGGACAGCGTTAGATATAGGCTATTTCCCAAGCTGCACAGAACTTACCCCTAGCCCAGAGCTAATGGCAAAATATCAGTAGTGCCAAAACATCACTAAGTCTCATAGAAGACAAGGGACAAACCAGAACAAACATGATGCTCTGAATTACAGAGATAGGACAAAAAGTATTAGGTAGAGGATAAACTGTGTCTAAACATCAGGCACAATAAAACAGTTTGGAACAATGTGTCCTGGTTATAGACAATAACACAGGATGTGTTAACAAAAAACATTGTGACTGAATGCATCTGTAAAAAACAATTTCTGTCATTACAGACTTCAGAATAGCCCGTTATAAAACCTGCGTGCTAGATAATAATTATTGACATGTGGCGTTCACCCATTACTGGCCTGTGGAACCAAAGCAGTGAAAATGCCAATAAGAATCTGCAGATCATTACAGACACATCCAGATTGGTTGTGTGAGTACTACCAACAGAGTATAATAATGAGATGGCTGAGTCATAGAGCATGGACTGCTCTACAAAGGTAAGTAAGCAGTGTCAGAGATAAGATGTTCTGCAGACGCTTAGTTAAAGAAGTCAAAGAGTGTATATATCAATACCAAAGCAGACCATATAGTCTTTAATGGCAGGGTTTGATGATGTCTAAAGAAATGGAGCATTTCACAATGACTCACATGATAAAAACTAATCATATTGTACCAGCAGCTGTTGATGTTGGCAGAATTATGCTTGCTTGCCTTAGATGCATATTAAAAATACAGATGTAAGCTTCCAGATCACACAGAATCACAGAATCACAGAATGTTAGGGATTGGAAGGGACCTCAAAAGATCATCTAGTCCAATCCCCCTGCCAGAGCAGGAAAACTTAGGTGAGGTTACACAGGAAGGCGTCCAGGCGGGTTTTGAATGTCTCCAGAGAAGGAGAATCCACAACCCCCCTGGGCAGCCCGTTCCAGTGCTCTGTCACCCTCACTGAGAAGAAGTTTCTTCTCACATTTAAGTGGAACCTCTTGTGTTCCAGCTTGAACCCATTACCCCTTGTCTTACTGTTGGTTGTCACCGAGAAGAGCCTGGCTCCATCCTCGTGACACCCACCCTTTACATATTTATAAACATTAATGAGGTCACCCCTCAGTCTCCTCTTCTCCAAGCTAAAGAGACCCAGCTCCCTCAGCCTTTCCTCATAAGGGAGATGCTCCACTCCCTTAATCATCTTTGTGGCCCTGCGCTGGACTCTCTCCAGCAGTTCCCTGTCCTTCTTGAACTGAGGGGCCCAGAACTGGATACAATATTCCAGATGAGGTCTCACCAGGGCAGAGTAGAGGGGAAGGAGAACCTCTCTGGACCTACTAACCACCCCCCTTCTAATACACCCCAGGATGCCATTGGCCTTCTTGGCCACAAGGGCACAGTGCTGGCTCATGGTCATCCTGCTGTCCACCAGGACCCCCAGGTCCCTTTCCCCTACACTGCTCTCTAATAGGTCATTCCCCAACCTGTACTGGAACCTGGGGTTGTTCCTGCCCAGATGCAAGACTCTACATTTCCCCTTGTTATATTTCATTAAATTTTTCCCCGCCCAACTCTCCAGCCTGTCCAGATCTCGCTGGATGGCAGCACAGCCCTCTGGCGTGTCAGCCACTCCTCCCAGCTTGGTGTCATCAGCAAACTTGCTGATAGTACACTCAATTCCCTCATCCAAGTCATTGATGAATATATTGAACAGTATTGGTCCCAGAACTGACCCTTGAGGCACTCCACTAGATACAGGCCTCCAACCAGACTCCGCCCCATTGATCACAACTCTCTGGCTTCTCTCCTTCAGCCAGTTTGCAGTCCACCTCACTAGATAGGAATAATAGAGAAGGCAGGAGAATCTACAGGGTTAGGTAGTTCAGTTTTATGAATAGGCTTCTTCTCACCCTGAGGGACTAAAAGCAAGGTCTATAAATGTAAGGGGATTTGGTGGGCCACAAGGAAGAAAAAGTCCGTTGTATTTGCAGCTGAGGCCCAAACAGGAAAGAGTAAGGAAACAGGATTACAGAATACAGTCAGTGTTGAGACATTATTAGCAGCATTTCCCTTCTTCTGTCAGTTTTTCTGCAGAAATGTTGCATTTGTGCTTTCCACAGGAACTTGAAGAATCCTAGCTGAATTGAAATACCAAAAAAAAAAAAAAAAAAAGAAAAAAATATATAAAAATCCTACAGTCTTTATATATGGGAAGTATTTTAACTACTGAAACAAATCCAGGTAGCTTAAGTATTAATGCATCTAATGGGTACTGGTGTGGAAAAAATAATAATTAGGAAGTCTCTACAGTACAAGATTTTTTGGTGTTATGATCAGGATTGTCTTCTTTTCTCTGAAGAAAATCCAGCTGTTTTGAATAGACATAGAAATGAGGTTGATACAGTCATCGCCCAGGATTCTAGACTGTGCAGCAAGTTAGTAATTAAAATGTTGGCAGTCACAGTAGTAGCCAGGGCAACTAGTTGGGGTTTCATGGATAATTCTAGTATCACTACTGAAGTCATCATCAACTGCAAAGCTTTTTTCTTAGAATTATGCTGGTTTAGTAAGAAATTGCTAATGTTACTTGATCGTTTATTGGAAACTACTCAGGGTCTGCCTTATGTGAGCTGAATTCCTTATAAAAGCAAAAGAAGATGCTCATTGAAGATCATTCTTTCTATTCTGGCTTATCATAGCTATTTGCTATTTTGTCACTATATGTTTTAGCATTTTTTTAAAAAATCCTCAAGGCAGAAGCAGGTTCTGAGAAGAATCCAAAAGAGATGATACTATTTATGCTACTGTTGGCACTATCTGATACTAACTGTGTTTGTATTCCTGGGTTTAAGATCTACTTCTGAAACATAAACACATTACCATTATTTTATTATTATTGTTATTAGTCCTAGTGTTGTAGCCTCTAACACTGATCTTGTTGTCCTAGGAACTGTACACACACCTCAACAGTTATCACCAGTCTCCTGCAAATGCAGATGCTTGGCAGCCAGCAGCGTACCACAGTTCTTCCTACCATGCAAAACCCTAGGCAGTGCTTGGGGCACTTCGACAGAGGCTACAGAGATCAAATATACTCTGCTATCTTAATCTTTAATTTTTTCAGTGTTTTAAATGAGAGTTTCTGGTATGTTTTGTAATGTCTCTCAGGTGTTTTGAAGTAGCTGAGCAACAGCTGCTTAGGAACATTCATAATATTTTCCATTGTTTTGACTGGACAGAGCTGTGAAATCACCCTGTTGTTCCATATTATCTCAGAGTATGTATTATGAAAATCCAGAAGCACACCACTGATTTAGATTTTTCATTTTGAACTGTTGGGATTCATTTTGTGTGGAGTCATCCCAGAGTCAGTGGCATTATCAATTTATAATGATTTGCGTTTCATGTTTTCTATTTTAAAAAAAGGAATTTTTTTAAAAAAGGATGGCTTAAAATTCTGAACCACTTTCCTTTTATTTTCAAACTTTTCCTCCAGATATATCCCTATCTTCAGGTGCAACTGTGACAGACTCTATATAATTAATATTGAATTACAGTCTTTTTATTTCCTGCTCTCATCTTACTATTTAATGTGAATGTGGGATTAGTGTCATTAGAAAACATGTGAGCCTGCCCTTTCAAAGCAATTATTTTATGAGGTATTTCAAAGATCGGTTTATTTTTTTACGTGTCATGTTTTAACCCCAGCCAGCAACCAAGCACCATGCAGCCACTCGCCCATTTCCCCCCTGGTGGCTTGGAGATGAGATTCAGAAGAGTAAAAGTGAGAAAACTTGTGGGTTAGGATAAAGATAGTTTAATAAGCAAAGCTAAAGCAGCAGAGACAAGCAAAACGAAGCAAGGAATTCATTCACTACTCAAATGGACAGACAGGTGTTCACCTCCAGGAAAGCCGGGCTCCAGCACATTTAATTGTTACTTGGGAAGGCAAATGCCATCACTCCAAATGTCCGTCCCTTCCTTCTTCTTCCCCCAAAATGTATACTGAGCATGACATCATATAGTATGGAACATCCTTTTGGTCAGTGGGGGTCAGCTGTCCCAGCTGTGTCCTCTCTTTCAACTTCTTGTACACTCCCAGACCACTTGCTTGTGGGGTGGTGTGAGGAGCAGAAAACACCTTGACTATGTGTAAGTGCTGCTCAGCAATAACTAAAATGTCTTTGTATTATCAACAGTTTACAGCACCAATCCAGACTATAGCCCCATATGAGCTATTATGAAGAAAATTAACTCTATCCCAGCCAAAACCAGGATATTACATATCGAGCTCTGTGTGTCTGAGCAGAAGGCCTGGAGATTTATCAGCCATGTAGCCAAAAGTTCTGTTTACAGTTCTTTAGTTACAGCTTCCATATCCATACTGCGATGGCATCTTCAGCTGATCGAGTTATATTCAATTTTGATTCTGGGGAGAGCAGAGGTGAAAAAAGAAGAGAGGGAAAGAGAAATAAAATAAAGGGAAAGGAATGAATTACGGTAGATGAAAGGATGCAGGAAAATATCAAAGTCTGCTGGGAATCTGTCAGGGTCTTGCTTGTTCTTGGCAAGATTAGAGCTGGAAGGTGAATTATCAAGCAAGAACTGGAAACTGAGTGGTTATTTTCTTGTAAAAAGATTATACAAAAATCCAGGAATAAAGGAAGTACATTCACATAGGTGCCAAGAAGCTTCTGCCTAATGGATGCACAGCTGATATCTCCACATGGTGTTCTAGGAACCCATTATATCTGAAAGATACTATTTACTTTTTTATATAGCAATCTACAACCAAATTAGTCTTCCAGTGACCCAATAAAATAATTGTTTTGAAAGTGTGCACACACATGGTTTAAAAAAAAAAAGCAATCTAACTCTGCATTTCTACTGAAGCCAGATCAATTTATTGACAGCTACTACCTGCATCCTTCAGTTGTCTGTCAGGATTCCCTCTGTACAGTCCATCCAAAAACTATGTAACAATTAAAACATAGATATATAAATCCATTTACCAACACAATTATAAAGTGTTTCCTTTTTCAGACTGAAAATAAAACCTTAAATGTATAACATGTAATGAAAATATTTCTTTCTGTCATCACTCAAATATGAAAGGAAAATAAAGACTGATATCATCAGAAAGAGTTATGTGAATTTCAAAGCAGATGTATAAATTCGCAAGAAAAATGTGACCAAACAAATTCAGAATTTTTCTCAGTAGCCTGTCTACAGCAATGCCTGGTAGCAGCTGCACAGAGAAGAGTATCAGAAACAAGGCAAATATAGAGCTTTGGCATTTTTGTTTCCCGATTTACTCCCTTGGCTTCCAGCTATATAATGACAGGGACCTTCTGAGCTAGGATTGTCGTATCATCAGGTGGATTTACCATCTCTTAATTTTTCTAATCCTATTTGTTTTTCTAGCCTCCACAACATCCTGTGGCAATGCATTTCAAAATGTCATTGTGAGTCATGTGGAAAGCACCTCATTATTTTATGTTTGATTTTGTATTTTCTGCCTTGTACTGCTTGTGTTATAAGCAACGATGCATCATTTCTATTCACCTTTTCTGTGGTGCTGATGACTTACATAGCTTTCCCCCTTAAACACACCTTTTCCACAAGCTGAGGAGTCAAAGCCTGTTTATCATATGGAGCCTCTAGCCATATATTCACCACCCCTGCATTATTTGTAGCTCTATTATAAAATTTGTAGATCTAAGTATCTGAACAGTGTACAGACCGCAGCTGACCCTGGAATGATGATCAATGTTTTGCTCTGAAATGACTTCCTAGTAATTCTTATAATTTAATTTTTCTTCTAGACTGCAGCTGAGTACAGAGTTGATATTCTCAAAGGACTGTCCACAATTACCCCGCAGTTTCTGTCTTTTTGGAAATAATTTGCAAATAATGGCGTATTTTCCCACCTCATTTTTCATCTTAGAGGAAAAGGTTGTCTCACTAAGAGCTAATTCTCCCATGAAAAACAAATGAAGTTACTCCTATACAAATTGTTATGTGTGGAATATTTTCATTCATTTTGGCTTCCCTGTACTTGCAGTCCCTCTAAGGACTCTGCTTCATAGTTAATGGACTTGGAATGTTTCTGGCGGGCACGTGCCTGCACGTTCAGGTAGTTATCAACCACTTCTGGGCAGATGTCTGCGGCAGTAAATTTGTGAGATCCAGTTAGTTTTTACCATTTGTCTAACTAGTTGGCAACAAGAGTGAAAGACTACTGCAGAGTTTTATAATTTAATACTGTGAAAAATAGACATTCCCACCTAATCTGAGTTTGTGCCTAGCACAACTCATTGTGTTTCACCCCGTGAGTCCTGTAACAAGCCTTATAGATATCTTTTAGAAAGGTGTATATGCTTTGGATAAAATGTACAGATAACTTCATCCCACTCCCAATGGTTACACCTGATAAAAATTTGAGTGTGATTTTGCATCCAGCTAATTTACCAGGGGCGAAATAATTTTGGACTTTCTCTGCCAGATTCATGAGTTGCCTTTTAGCAGATCTACTTCCCTCTCTCCACCAAAGTATCTTGAACACTGCATAGAATGGGAAATAAGAGCTGTTCAGATGATTACTATCATACCAGACACGATTTGTTTTCCCCTGGAAGAATTACTTGTCCAGTTACCACTTTCAAACATACTGCAGTTGATGTTATGGGACCATGTGGAGTTAGCAACTACATACTACAAAAGCCTTTAGAAATCAGCACAGATTTCAAAATGGAGCCATACAGGAAATAACGGTAAGCATGTCTAGAGGAAGAAACAGGACAAGGCTTTAAAAGCTATCTACAAAAGTAGCTAGTTTTGTTCTTAGCAGAATTTACAAAAGCAGCTTTATCTCACTGCAATGCTCCTAACTCATTTAGGCAATTCTGTAAATATCACTGGGCCTCTCTCTGCATTACACCTGCCCAAATTTTTTCCAACAACAGTGACCCTGAAATGATTTTTTTAAAAAGTTCTCACCAATATAATGTATTTTTGATGCTCTCACAAACAGATCAGGTACAGGACAGGAGGTGGAATACAAAACAACATGTGAATGGCTAAGTGAGAGTGGGTAATGGACACTAACATCCCAAGAGACATTTTTCTTTTAACATGTGTGAAATAATCTGGAGTGAAAAAACCAGTTGTAAACTCAAAGTTCTTTTTTCAAAAAAAACCAAGTGTCTGTAAAATAAAAAAGTGGTTGGTAGTAGGAAAAGAAACGTATTCTGTGCAGACTGAAAAATGACTTACAAATGAATGCAACACAAACTAGAATTATTTCCCTCTTCGGTATTTGCAGACGGAGCTTTGTATCAACTTACACTCCTGTTTGGACAGAAAACATGAAGCAAAGGTGACTTTTGGGGGCATGAAAAGAAGACATGCGAACTGTTTTATGAAGACTGTGGTATAGCTGGTCCTCAGATGACCTGATCAGTGTAGGGAGGGAACATAAAACACTCTGCGTGCAATATCCATCAGGTACTAATTAGCAGAGGCACAAGTTTACATTACATAAGTAGTGGCTATACAAAAGGGAGTAATAGAGCTATCACAATGCTTGGACACACTTCTCCCAAAGCTCTGAGCTGCATTGTAGATGGCCCAAATTTGCAACATTTTTATGGACATCTACCAAATTCTAGAACAGTTTCTGGTTCGAAGCCAAAATTTTCACTCAGCACTAAGCTCTGTGAGGAAAAGTTTTCTTTCCTAGAGTGAAATATGAACATTACAAAATTGCTACCAGGTTGGGAAATCTGACACAAATAATTTTGAAATAAAGCATTATATGTGAGCATGTTTTAATGACTCTTAATGAATAGCTCGATGTGCTGTAGCAAGGCTGGGAGCTGGGGCTTCACACATGCGGTTCTGGGACACCAAGCCTCTGCACCCTGAGATCCTCTCAAGATTCTGTTTTTCTGATGTCCTGGCAGAGTCTCAGGGATCTCTGAGTATCCTATGGACTTCTTTGCTACAGAGCAGCACTCCAGAAGCAGACATCCTTAACACTGTGGGGGGCTGGCTGGCTGCCCAGGAGACAAAGATTTGGAAATACATGCTCCTCAGCAGTGCATTGGCAGTGTATCTGTTTGTTTCTATTTAATATTAATTGAAAGAAGACAATATATCACCATAAAACTGCCTTAAGCTTTATTGAATTGGCACTGCCCAATAAAATTGTCTTTTCTTCTGAACATTCCTGTACAGTCTTATTTCTGGTACAATAAGAAACTGGGTATTGTAATGTACATCAGCACCTAACTGGCTGCAGCTCCCTGTGCTCATGCCCAAAAGTGATAAAACGTGTAGAAATTCAGTTGCGTTGAAATCCAACATGCTGAAGAAATGGGGTTTTTTAAGTAGAATTTAAGGTTCTTAGACATCAAATGCTTTTGAAAACTGTACTCTTGGCCTTTGGACAGACTGCAGAATTTTTCTTGCTGAAGAAGTAGTCAGAGGCAGTCTAACCCTGAGTGCAATGCTCAGGTATGCTGCGGAGCTTGGTGTGCAGGTGACAGGAGGTCACCCTTTTGATTTACAAGCTAAGCTGGAAGACAAGTATAAGAAATTGACTCTTACTGCACTTGCAGGGCTTCCATTAATATGTCTTGCTGCTTCTCAGCATATTTTTCAGGACAAAATTTTGTTGCCTCATTTTCCCTCTATCCGCATAACCACAAAAGTTATTTGTAATGACCTCTAAGTAGTGCAATATACTGCCACTAAGACCTCCTCCCACACAGAAAATTGCCAGGCACCTAAGGTATCTCACAGGGTGCCATAGTCTGCCATTTTTACTCTGTTTTTTTCTGAGGAAATGGTTTCTTTCAGTCATTATCAGAAAGAAAGAGGGAAATGAGAAGACCACAACTTTGTTGCTTTTTTCTGTTTCTTTCCCTTACTTTTCTTTAAATGCAATATCTCAATTATTTATGCACAAAGTGATTAATGGGCATCTTACTGTCATTTTGAAGATTATTTAAGTACAAGTTTGAGTGAAGGGCACTTATTTGCTGTGATGTACCAGAAGGGTCAGTTCTGCTGTGTGACCCTGGCTGGTACCTTTTCTCCATAAAGGGTAAAATGCTAGAGACAGCTCTGGCCCATATGCCTGTGCCCCAGTAGAGATCTCTGAAGTTCCCTCACTGCTAAGCCCAGAGGCAGGAGAATACACTGGATTTTTGATAAGGCTACCTAATTATGTTGTTCAGAGTCCTGCATCTGGGGAGGAATAACCCCAGGCACCAGTACAGGTTAGGGGCAGACCTGCTGGAAAGCAGCTCTGCAGAGAAGGACTTGGGAGTTCTGGTTGCCAACAGGTTGACCATGAGTCAACAATGTGCCCTTGTGGCCAGGAAGGCCAATGGTATCCTGGGGTGCATTAGGAAAAGTGTGACCAACAGGTCAAGGGAGGTTATCCTCCTCCTCTACTCTGCCCTGGGGAGGGCACATGTGGAGTATTGTGTCCAGTTCTGGGCTCCCCAGTTTCAGAAGGACAAGGAATTACTGGAGGGAGTCCAGCAGAGGGCTACAAAGATGATTAGGAGCCTGGAGCATCTTTCTTACAAGGAGAGACTGAGAAATCTAGGTCTGTTCAGCCTGGAGAAGAGAAGGCTGAGAGGGGATCTCATCAATGTTTATAAATGTCTCTAGGGTGGGTGTCGAGAGGATGGGACCAGATTCCTTTCAGTGGTGCCCAACAATAGGATGAGGGGCAACAGGCACAGACTGAAGCATGGGAGGTTCTATCTGAATATGAGGAGAAACTTCTTTACTTGAAGGGTGACAGAGCACTGGAACAGGCTGCCCAGAGAGGTTCTGGAGTCTCCTTCTCTGGAGACATTCAAGATGGACGTGCACACATTTCTGTGTGATCTAGTCTAGGTGAACCTTCTTTTGCAGGTGGGTTGGACTACATGATCTCCATAGGTCCCTTCCAACCCCAGTCATTCTGTGATTCTGTTTACTTGCATGGTGCCAGCCTCCAGAAATCTCAGCCACAAGAGAAACCTCATTGCATCAGACATCCAGTGCCCAGAATCAAGAGTTTACCACTTCACGCTCCTTCTGTATCTGTTCTACCAGTCTACTGCTGCCTCCACCTTTGCATTAATAATCACATTTGTTGCCTGGATGTACTGGCTTTCTGTGGAACAGCATGTAGTACTCCATGCTAGAGGAAATGTCATCGCTTGGTGCCTCAGTTTACCTTTCTTTAAAATGGAAGGTAATGATAATATGTCCCTTAGAAGTACTGTAAGCAAATCTTAATGTAGTCGATACATTCATAGCTGTGAGTTGGCTAATGATGGTGAAGATGTAAGCAAAAGAAATATCTATTAATGAATAAGACATTACAATCAATCAAAGCATTGCCACAATGATGACATCCAAGGGGGCAGCAAGCATTTATAATTAAGAAAGAAGAGAGACAAACAGGATATATTGGGGCATTTTTCCCACCTATTTATACAAAATATTTAAAATACCATAGACATTGTGTCTGGCAATATTTTAATTTTATTGTCACCAAGCCATCTAGTGCACCTGGCTAAATCAGTGTCCTCAGAAATATGCTGAAGTATGCATATGATCTCTGCAATAGTTCTAGACAAGCATACATTTAAAACAAACAGGCATATCTACTCTTATGCCTTGGATAACAGCTTCAAGCAGTTAAAGATTACTTTTAGTTCTAGTCCCTTTTGCTAGCAGTCTAACTTTCTGCTCTATTCGAATATATATAATTTCATCTATGTACCTGTAAAGAGAGAAACAAGGATAAATGAGGAGAAATGGGAACAAAGACCACCCAGAGAGTGCTTGGGAGTGGCTGTCTTGTATATCACTATTTTTTAATTACCTCATGAGATGGTAGCATGTTTTGGCAAGTCAGATTTGCTAAATGCGTCATGTGTACTTCTCATGCTGACCTCAGGGCCAGTCTTCCCGTAGGGAAAACCTTTTTCTTCTTTGCCAGGGTTTAATATATACAACTGGGTATTCATTTAACAGTTGCTGGCTTGCCAATATACATCTAGCTTATTTTCTGTATTTTTTAAAGACCATAATTGGTGCTCTTTCCCAGTAAAATAAAACAAAAATCTTGTGAAATAAGCATTCTCTTAAAGTGTAAACTGTATAAAATACAAACGCCCAGGTTACACGCTATGTCAAGAACCTTAACTAGTATCATTCTGCAGCCCTGTTCTAGATGACTTCTCAGTGAAAAGATAACCCTTATTCTTATACTGAAAGAACATGGAAGAATACTCCTATCATATTCCAGGATAATAAAATCTTCCAAGTCTAATGCTGGAGCAAGATGAAGTAACACTACAGGTTTTTGAACTGTCTGTTTCCCAGACATAAAAAATAAATATTCGGTTATTCGCACAGATAATTTATTTTATCCTTCTCCAGCCAAGAAGATGTATTAATCATTTGTGCTTAATGAGCACTATCAAAGATTTATAAAGTCAAAATTTAAACCTCGGGGCTCATAGATCCTTAAAACCCCCTGTACTTAAGTGCTTACACATTAAATGGATTTTGGTCATACAGCTTGTGGCCAAATGCCATATGTGATAATGCTTTTCAATGCCTCAACACAGCTGATAATGATAATTATCAGTTTACATAATTCATTGCAGTAATAAAAATGGAGCCAATGACAAAATCTACACTAGTAAGAGGAGGAAATAGTACCAAATCTAATCCTGCAGCTCAGCAAATTTGGAAGAGAAATACTACTGTTGCATACCTCATCATATCCCCTTAGGTAAAAAATACCTAATAAATCTTAGGAATGCTCCTTTTGTTGCCTTTATTTTTTTGCTATTACCTGTGAGGTTAACAGATATTACAACCATGTAAAGAGATCAAAGGTAAAAATATGGTTTCAGTACGTCATTCCTTAAATAAGCAAGCAAAACACAATACTGTACCCAGGTAATAGGAACAAATAATTTGCTGAGTTGCTTTCAAAGGTATAAATTAGTCCATTCTGAGAGAAGGAAATAAATTACTCCAAAATTGGAGCTTCAGCTTTATAGCCTATCACTGTTTCCCTCCCTGCTGGATAGCACTCAGGTCCCAGAAAAATTTTGGAAGTCTAACAAGTTCTGTCTGGAAAAGCTGGGATTACAAGGCAGAAAACATGAAGATGACTGCGATAGCTGGATCTTAACAGTCAAACCAGAGTAACTGTGCTCTGGTACAATGCATGGAGGCAGTTGCACCCAGTAAAAAGACATCATGAATCTATATACAAATGAATATTAACTTAAAATTCAGAAAACGGTTAATAGATGTTACTTTTTCAGGTATTAGATAACTGCCGGACAACTCGCAGGCAAATAATTCTATAATAGAGAGCATTGAATGTAGATGCGTTATCTCTATTCTTTTACAAAAACCGTGCACATGTTCTTTTTTAATGATTACCAAAGATGGCACTTGCTTTTATGAAAGAATACCATAGTTTATCACTAGTAGGACACTTAGATCTATGGTTTACTTCCTTAGACCGAGATAACTAAATTTCATATCTGCTCCACTGGGAAGAACAGACCAGGTTTCGGGGGACATCTGTCACCCCTTCTTTGGCATGACTCGTCTCTTATTCTGGCTTTAGGAAATGCCCAGAGAGCCCAGTCTCCTATGGGAATTCCAGGACCCAGGTTTATACACAACTGAAGATTGTAGAATCATTTCAGTTGGAAAAGACCCCCAGGATCATCAAGTCCAACCATAACCTAACTCTGTCACTAAACCATGTCCCTAAGAACCTCATCTAAACACCATTTAAACACCTCTAGGTATGGTGACTCCACCGCTTCCCTGGGCAGCCTATTTCAATGGCTGATAACCCTTTCCGTGAAGAATTTTTTTCTAATATCCAATCTAAACCTCCCCTGGAGAAACCTGAGGCCATTTCCTCTCATCCTATCACTTGCTACAACAAAGTTCAGAAGCAAGGATAAAGAAAGTCCTGTGAGACTGATTCATTTGAGTTAGTTTTATGAGAAAACGACACCAACAAAAGCATCATTGTTATATGGAAAACAACTAGACACATAACATTGCACACACACCCGAACACTATCTAGAACCCACTTGTTCACTGGCACTGCTGCCCACATACTCACTTTTCTGCAGCTCTTGTTCTATAAAACTATGAGTGTGTCTTTCACAGGTTAGCTTGCCTCTCAACTGGACTCTTCTACTGACAGTTGATTTCATCTGTGACTCTCAGGCCCGAGACCCCAGCAAGGGGCTGAATGAGGGTGTTCTCAGTGGTATGCTTGAGTCAGCTTTCCTCAGGAACCTTTTTGCACTGTCGGTATTGTTGAGGAAGAGCTCTCCTCTCTCTGCCTGCACAACCAATGACGAAACTGATAAAATACCTGCTTTTACTGGGCAAGTTACTTATACAAGCTAAAGAAGGCCTTGCGTTTTGTAAAATATGCATTCTCTGTGCTTTCAGTTCTTTTTGGCATACATTACGTGTGTGGTTGTATGCCACTGTCCCGTGTGTTGGTGCGCTGTGGTTTCACATGAATTATAAATTGAGAACTGCTGCCTTGCAGCATGAGAAGGGTAATGGAAAAGAGGTTCTTGGAACAGAGGGAAGAACTCAAATCCTACATCCTACACAGTATAAATAGCTATGTCAGTTCCTGCATCAAAGATGCAGGACTGCATCATGTTCAGAAGAGGGTTTCTACCCTCAGACACAGCTTCTTAGTGATACTCCCAGATATGTATGATACACTGTATGCACGGCTGTAGGAAAAGCCTGAGTTTTTGAGCCTGATCTCTTTCAGGACTGCTGTATGCATCTGCAGAAGGCAGGCTCTGACTTGAGTTTAGTACGCACATGTGTGTTTCAGGCACTGTGGTGGAACTGGTATAGTGCATTCATCTCACACAGCACTGATGAGAATCCAAATCTGATTATGCTGAGTGGAGAGTTTGACAAGAAGTGTTTGAATGCTCAGGCTGTTATGTTTTTGCTACTGCAACACTAGTGTTAGACCTCAAAAGTATCACTCCTTAAGTCCAGCTGGGAGCTTACACATTTTATTTTTCTGTCAGCTTACATCTTTTACACAGGAAAAGAATAATTCAAACAAAAATGTGTGATTGGTGACTTCTCTGGTAACCTGATGAACTCAGCTGGTAGAAAGGCCAGCTTTTCTGATGCTGGGCCAGGGCCTGTGCCCCAGTGACATGGACGCTTTGCATGTGAAACTCCTGTGAGTGTAAGTAAGAAGAGACAGAGGCAATTGTCCAGGGTGAACAAAGGGAAAGGTGAGGAGATGGGCACACAGATTGCCCAGGAAAGGTAAGGTGGACTTAGCAAGGTGATCTCGAATGGTAGGTCTTGACAGCGTATACTTCCAAGACAGCATTGAAAAAATTACTTTTATGCAAATGTTTACAATGTGAGCCCAGACCTAAGTGCTTTCTTGATCAAGAATGCATGCTTTACTCCAAGTGAGACTTTGTAGGTACTGGAGCTGAATTAAATAAATAGTTCAGCTTGAACCTCTAGGAGACAAGGGCACATGCAGCTGAGCAAATAGGAGAAGGTGAAAGTCTCCGCCGCAGGTGTGACTGAAGATCCAGGGAGAATTTGTGGGAATGGCCAGATTTCCAGGCACGCTTTCTGGTGCACCCTGCAGGAAGCAAGCCCTGCACACCAAAACACCTTGGAAAAGCAGTTCTCGCCCACACTTTCTCATACCAGCAGTCTGGTCCACTATGGATGCTGTAGGAACAACCCTGTAAATAAAATTGCTTACTCAGTTAACTTAGCCCTTAGGTGGCTGGCCCAACATCCTGACCCAAAGAAATAAAATCAAAAGTAAAGATACAGAGATGAGCTCAAACCAGCAGAGAAAGTAAAAAAATAAATTTTACTTATTGCTGAAAGGGCTCAGTGAAACAAAAAAAACCCCAACCAGCCAACATCCCCCTTCAAAATATCTAACTACTATAGCATGATTTTCATCAAGTGATCCCATTATGTTGATTAATCACTGCAGGAAATGAGTACCTCAATTCAGGTTTTATGTAGACCAGAAAGAGGGTGCAAGGAAGTCTGTGTTGCATATTGCTACTATACCTTTCAAGTTTTTATGGCCCTCAAGAGAAATGAGGCATTCACAATGTGGGGGAAAAATAAAAATCATAGAGAGCACTATAAATCTAAAGGACTAAGTTGTGGAAATCACATCTTTAAACTGACACAACTGTGATTAACTGGCAATGGCTTTTACAGTTAGAAAAGTTTTTGGATATAGTTATTTGCCCAGAGAAAGTTTCTGGTGAAAAGAAAAAAAAAAAAAAGGAAAAAAAAAAAAGAGCAAGTGCAAGTATTAAGTACTTAATTAAATCCTGTTTTGGGGCTGGTGGGATGGAGTATGTTAAACCACAAGACTTGCACCTCAAGAAGATTGGTTTTGAATCTGTTCTGATCACAGACGCTTAACTTTCCAGTAGATGTTGGCTCACATTTTTTTATAAAACCACCCACAGGATTCAGTAGTCTCTGTTCAGCAGAGCACTGGAGTAAATCATCGCTGATGACTGAGCTCTACTTGCTCAACTGTCTTTGCAAGTTTAGACAATCTCTATGTGCATAAAACAATGGTGCCCACTTTCCTGTATTCAGACACCAACTTGCCAATCAAAATTGAAAAGGATATATGCGTGTGTATGTATGTATGTATAATTAAAGAAAACAAAGGTAATTGTTGATATGAAGTCTATATAGAGGCCTGAATCATAACTGACTTAAATGCTGTGGAATCACTTGTACTTACTCAGGATGTAGGAATAATGCTACAAATCAAAATAATAGCATACTTCATCTTTTTTGCATTTGCTTTCCCCACAGGAGACTGTACAAAGTGAAAAGCAAGCACAGCAGTGCCTTCAGAAATGTAATCTTCCACCAAGGAATAGTTTTACTGCTACAGAGCAAAGACCTGGGTCTAGACAAACAAACCAGCCGAGTTTAATCAGGATGGCTGTGCCTGTACATGCAAATTTAACAGGCTTGAGAACATCACTGGGCATGAAATGCAACGATATGGCTCATAAAATGGCTAGAGCGATTCCTTGCACAATTTTATCCTACATAAACTCCTACACAATTTCCAGTCAGCATGCACCACAAGCCATGTCTTTACTGTGGATTTGTTTCTTTCTTTGCATTCACACATACTAGGGTTGGCAAGAATTTATGTGAATAAATATCCATGGAGCAGTCAATGTATATGAACAGTTTACACGAAGTAACATCATTTACAGATAATAGAATTAGAAGAGCCAGAATTTTTAGCTTTATCCAATGGGTCAATGATATCCTAAAAGCTAACCCCCAAACCAGTACTCATTTGGACCAAATCATAAATTGTTGCACTACACTGAACATCTGCTGTCCAGGCCATGGAAACTCCACTTCCAAAGAAATAAGGAAAAATTTTCGTAATAAATCCCATAAAAACACACCATCAAATTTTTCAATTCTCTGAGGAAGTTTGATTTAAGTAAATGGGCTTGGGGTTTACAAACATAAAAATCTGTGTAGAAAGAAAGCAAATGCATATGCTACCTTACTGATGAAAAAGCCCATTTCGAACCAATTTGGAAATTGTTCAAGCAGAATACTCTAGGAGATCAATAACATACCTTAAACTATCTAAGACCCCTAAGAATAACAACACCGGGAAAGAAGAATCTGTGAAGGAAAGACCAGCAATCCAACCCGAACTCTATTTAAAGATGTAGCCAGAAGTACAGGTAGGGAGTATTTTAAAATTACACTGCTCATCTTGCTTACATGAAAGGAAATTATGAGAGGAAGCTGAGTACATAAAACTCCTTAGCTTTTAACAGCATCCTTTTTGGCATAGTCTTTCAGCCACACATTCTTGTTCTCATGTATAAGTTAATAGTTTGTACACACACTTTTCATATTGTAGGACTGTAATTTCAATACTTTTTTATTATTCACAGCTGCACATTTTTGCATTTTAACTGAAATATCATGAGTATTGCATTTTAATGCTAATATTTGATGCTTCTCTAAAGGCTAGCTGTGTGAGCAAAAGAGTGATAAGGAAGAGAACTGCAGTGGATCAGAAATTCAGGTCACAGCATAGCTGTACAGAATATGAAGTCATTGAACAACATAACAAACAGCAAAATGGCTATTTCCCCACCAAGTCTTCTCTTTTTTACACAGCTTTTTTGTAGTGGAAGAGACTACTGGAGACTTAAAAACAACAAAAAAACCCCAAAACAAAACAACAAAAAAGAACTAGATATAAAACATAAGCCAGGCTATCAGAGAGGGAGAAGCGCTACAACTCAGGTTTAGCAAGTTGTTTAGCAGCCATGGAAAGCCCTTTGTAACAGGGGCATGAAATAGGCCAAATGCCACTTTCAAGAGATGCAGATGAAAAAAAGATGCAAAGGTCCAAGGCACACAGTATCTGAAGGAAGCTGAAGGAAGGCTGATACTAAACAATCAGGTAGTAAGGGAGACCTTGGTGCTTCCTTCACAAATAATAGCCATAAATCAAGATGCTTTTTAAGCAGAAAAAAAAATGTTACAAGTAGGAGCAGCTCAGCAGCCACAGAACAGACTTGAGCTTTTTGATATTTATGTCCTGCTGATTAGCATGGCAAGCATGAAATCTAAGTTTGCGGAAGATAATAAAGAGCCAAATAGTGGAATAATACGATTTCACACAGATGGAATATTGCATGAGGAGCAACATGCCAGCTACACCGTAGCACATAGAGAGGAGGCATGACTGGCCACTTGAAATTCCCCATGGGCAAGAATTCAAAAGCCTCTAGCAAAGTATGTCACTGCCAAAGAGAGAGCAAGTCAGATCTACCAAAACCTACCACATTAGAGTTAGTTAAAAACTGTATTTGCAACACAGTGCATTTGTCAACAGTGTTGTAAATGGTGATGCCCTGATCATTTGTTTTGAGCCAATAGAACTGTTTTAATTTACATTCATATATGTAGATGGAAATAGATTTACATTTAAATATATACTTACATATACACATTAACATATATATTTAAATTAGCCTAGGCTCTGACTCCTCTCATCCTCAAGCTTATTCATACTGAATTAACCTTGGCAGATGGTTGTGAGCAGAAATCCCCACAAACCCCAAGCTATTTGTGTCTAGGAGAGAAGGGGGGAGCAAGACATTTTTCTTTAACAGTCAGCAGAATTGCTCAACGGCTCACATGGGAAGAATAATCTGATCAGAGTTGAAAAACAGCAAGGAAAGCATCAGCCACTTATTCCTTTTCTGTATTGTTTTACCTGTACAGATTCCATCAGAATATGTAAATAAAATATGATAGAGGCTCCAAGGAACTGCAAGCTAAATGGGCCATTCCTCATTCTGCCTGAGATCTGTAAGAAAGTTGCCACTGCTCTAAGTAAGCCTGCTACATGCAAGTACAGCAGGACTTTGCCCCAAGCGTGCTATTAGACTGAGTTATACAGCTACACAACAGCAGGTTGAAGAAAACTAACTTTTTTTTTTTTTCCCTTCATTTCTCCCAAACAATGGAAAGCTTTCTCTTTAAAAGCTACAAATTAGAATTGCTTTGCTGATGATAAGCTCTGGCTTTTGTTGAGCAAATCTTAAGCCAGGAGTTCCTGTATTTTTTTCCAGACACGATCTCTTGAGACTTGTGCTGCTCTTGCTTCTGCAGCAGTCACTGTTCCTGCTCCTGGTGTTATTCCCACCATTTCAGCGTTTTGCAAAATGCCCGTTTTGTGGAACTGGCTGAAATCCAATAGCTGACGCCTTGCACAGGGGCTCACTACATTCAGTGCTGCTGTTAAAAGGGTCTTCTGCTCTGTTCAGAGGCTTCAATTTCTGTGTGTTGAATTACACTTCTCTCCCTCAAATATGAATGGAAATGAATGGAAAATATCTGCAGCTTTTAATAAAATAATCCTGAGGGAGCTGTTAGGTGGGTTGATAAAAAAAATGCCAAGTTAAAAAGCATTGTTGTGGTGTCTTGTTTTGTGTTTTACTTTTTTTTCATGCGCTGTTCCTCTTTTTCACCTGTTTAGATACTAGGCTTTTGCAAGGCACTGAGCCCTAAAGTAAGCCTTTGTTATATTCCTTAAGATTTTTTTCTCTCTAGTAACTAAAGAGCTTGCACTGTGCTGAGAGCTGGGACACAGCAAAGTTGTGGCCCTCAGCTGCTGTTGACATTGTTCATTCAATACAGCTCCATCTAAGCAGCCTCCCAATATTTCAGGGGGACAAATGCGTCTCGGAGGGGGACCCAGGCTGTGTGACCTGTGCAAAATTATTTGCTGAAATCTGCACTGCACAGCAATCCACAACAAAAGGAAGTTGCTCGAGTGTGCAAACACACTTTAATGAATGCAGCACCTACTTTTTCCAATGGTCATAAGATATTTTGTTAGAAGATTTTCTGCTCTTCCTCCTGTCGAGAAGACAATGTATGCATTTGAAAGCAGCTCTGGTCTATAGCAATAATGTTGTATTGCTGTCAATAAGGTTTGGATTATTAATCTCTTGGGTCCCACACTGAACTGTGGAACAGATGAATTCAATATGCCACAAACTTTCTCAACAGAAAATTGACTATTGATGCATATGTAGACAGCTTGCAATGTAGCGACTTGGAAATGGAGCAGCATTTAAGCCAAAGCTGGCGTAAGTCCTTTTGCTCCTGCCATCTCTGGGTACTCATTTTAGTGGAGTCTGAGATTCCACCACTGATTCTGCTCTTGTTTTGCGAGCTTGGAAGGCACTGTTTCTTCAAATTTAAGGTTCCCAAAATATGGGATATTTTTTCCATTTTAGAATTCAACCTCCAGTCTGCATGCTTCTAATGAAAGGCAAGTTATCAGTCATTTAGGGTAGCAACAATGTATTTTTTTCCTTTTTCACATAGTTATATTTGTGTAAAATACCTAACAGCATTCGAAATAATAATACCACTTCGACCTTTCCAATCCAAAATTTCCAATAACAAAATAATAAATTTAACAAAGCAAAAGCTAAAACTTTCAAAAGATACAAGTTAATATCAACCCATATAATTAAAGTGAGCTCATAGGCAGTGAAAAAAATAGTACACTCACTGAATTAATAACCAGTCCCACAAATGTCTGCATATTTTATGAGCTGCAGATGTGCACTTATACTTTAAACATACCCACATAAAAGTACAACATAGTTTGTCATATATTTGCTGTGTTTTCATGACAAAACCAGCTCTACTGAGAAAGAGGACTTCTTTAAAAGGAATTACAAAATGCATCTTGAGACATCCTTATGCATTTTATATGATACTGTATATGCAAAATACTGTTTTAATTCCAGTATCTCTGTTTTGAACTAGTTGTGTAACCATTTCAGATAAACACAACATTGAATTCTGGTTTTACTGTTCATCTAAGTGTTTTTAAAAAGATCACTGCAGAAAAATTTTACTCCAATATGTGTAAAAGCACGGCATAACCTTTAGATGTCGTTGAGATTAGCAAAAGTCAAGAAACTGCTTCAGACACAGTTTAATTCTTCGAAGATTGTTTTAACTTTGAAGAGAGTTCTCAAAATAGTGCCCAAATGCACAGTACTTGTTGAACAAATTCTGATTTATTGAAAGTAAACATTTACATTGGCTAGAATGTTATAACTGTTACAAAGCTGGATAAAAGAGGCTTAAATAGCAATAGAAAGCAAGTGCAGTAAAAAGTGAATAGAGAAAATATTTGGCCTTAGTGATTTTCTGGCAGTATTTACATTATGTACATTTTGTCAAATATTTGTAGTAACTCTAAGGCACCATAGGCTAAATAGCAGGCTGCAGTACTATTTTGTGCACAGAATTTAATAAATTTATTCAGAGAAAAAAAGGCTGTAGAGTTAAAACAAACATAGGCATATTTTATGTTTACATAAAGGAGTGGCTGCTTCTTAAAATTCAAAGATACAATACATACTGGGTAAATTAAAAAATTATTTTTAGTACATTAAATTATATTGAATGAGTCTGTATAAGGACTATTTTTACTGACTTGCTGGTACATGTTTAATGTAATCTATTCTTCAGCAGGTTTTTCACAGGCTAGATATGTTCAGCTAAAAACTACTTGAATTTATTTTTTTTCTTACAAAAGTCTTATACCTAGTATGTATACAAAATCCCAATGCAAAGGGTAATGGGTAGTAATTTACATCGTAGCTATTCTGCGGCAGACTCAAACTTAGCAGAAGCAACACAATCAAAATGCTACAAAACAGCAGCTCAAGGTATTTTATAGTCCCCATTGGTGTTGGTGGCTGGCAGGCAAGGTACAGAACTGCCACTCGGGAACAGACAGAGGAGCTCTGTGCTTTCGGACCTGGCGTTTCCAACCCCAAATCCGGGAATTCAAACTATTGGCAACATCCTCGTGCATTTCATAGGACACCGTGCGCACAGAACACCACTGTGCTTGGAGTAAATCTTCCCTTTTTTTATTTATCCCCTTATGAATTACAAATCCCCCTCCACTCCTGAGCTTTTTGCGGAATAAATTTAATTATTGTCACAGTCCTGGCTGACTAGACTCAAGATCCTTTCTGAACAGCCTTCAGCCCTACACGTATTTTACTGCTCTGCAAACAAAAGACCTTGCTCAGTTTAGTCAACAGGCTCATCTTTCACCTTGAGGTAGTGTCTGTAACAAAATTGTGCAGGACACCCAATGAATGCCTTGGTGTTCACAAATGAAGCGCTGCAGGCCCCTGCGTGCCCCAAGGGACAAGCGGCCGTGTGGCCAATGCCAGCTGAGCCCTGCAGCACTGCCACCGTGCTGCCCACAGCACTGCCACCACGCTGCCACCGTGCTGCCCACAGCACTGCCACCACGCTGCCCACAGCACTGCCACCACGCTGCCACCGTGCTGCCCACAGCACTGCCACCACGCTGCCACCACACTGCCCACAGCACTGCCACCATGCTGCCACCACGCTGCCCAGAGCACTGCCACCATGCTGCCACCGTGCTGCCCACAGCACTGCCACCATGCTGCCACCATGCTGCCCACAGCACTGCCACCACGCTGCCACCACGCTGCCCACAGCACTGCCACCACGCTGCCACCGTGCTGCCCACAGCACTGCCACCATGCTGCCACCGTGCTGCCCACAGCACTGCCATCATGCTGCCCACAGCACTGGCAGGTAGCGGAGATGCCACCCAGTGCTTGCAAGAGCCTTGCAAAGCTCAGCTCCCTCTGCTGGGACCCTCGCAGCCTGTTCTGCACCGTGTCCCCCTCCACCCCCCACGGCTGCTGTCCTGCCATCACGAAGCCCAGGAGAAGCCGAGACCTGATACCTCTTGACTGGGGCTACAGGTCAGGAGACAAGCGAGCACCTGCACACTGACCCTGCTGCAATGCGCCCTCGCCTCAGCAGCTCCTAAAAAAACTTACCATGAGAGCGAGGAGTGACTAGTACAAAAAACATCTACGCTTGTTCAAAAGCCTGATCCTCAGCACTTCCAATGGCTGCTGGGCACAGTGCAGGATCAGGCCCCAAACCTCTCCGTTGTGAAAATGCTAAGATTAGAGACCGCTTTTGCTCCCAAAGCACAACCTTCCTGTCAGCAATGGCTCATAGTCTTTGTATCTGACTTACATTTTCTAGAGCCAAGAAATCCATCTAAATTAATACAATGCTTAAGTAACTAGATACTGGTTTTATATTTGTCCAGGGATTTTTAAGTGTTTCCTTTTAAACCATGAATCTCCACATTCAGTTGTCTCTCTTTCTTGTGTGTGTGTATTTGGTTTTTTTTTTTCACTTTGTACTTGTCTATGTTGGAAGTATGCTAATTATTTCCATGGCAGGTAGTGGTTTAGAAGCAAAGTATGATCTAAGCACAAAGTCTTCATTTGGAGTGATCTTATATTTGTATTAATGAGAGCATAATCTTAGCATTATTCATCAGAAGCATTTCTCAGTACCAACGGCTATAATATTAAAATTATACAGCATCCATAACAGTTTTTCAAGGGCTTTAGAGAAAAATACAAGCATAAACAATTCCAGTGTCATCAACTAGTTCCTGTAAAATATTAAGCAGAATATTATACAAACTGGTCATTTTATAATAAGTAATACGGAGCCAAAGGCTCACGTGATCAAAACAATGTAGCACTGCTGAAGAAAATACAGCTATGCTGATTCATATAACAGGAGAAGATAAATTGCTTAACCCTTTGAATGTTAAATATCTGCCTGAATCTCAAACATCTTTTAGGATTCTTTTCTCAATGGTTAAAATATTCAGAAGTATAAATATGGCAATTCATAATTAGGGTGCAACACTACAGTAAATATAATTTTTCTGTCATACCATCCCCATTTGAGGGCTTGTAATTTGTTGTGGGATGTAAGAAAATGTTAGAAAGTTCTTTCACAATAATTCCCTCTGTTGCTCTGTGCTGGAGATGGTCACAGATCGATAGCTATGGCTTTATTGAGATTTCTACCAGGAGAGATAGTAGAGCCTTGGGCTCTATTTTTTGTCATTAAAAGCTATATGTGAAAAGCCTACATCTTTACAGTGGGAGTTACAAAGATTAATCTATCAACAATACATGTGCATGATAACAGAGGAAGAGAAATGCACGGGCTTTATGGAAAATGTAGGGCCTTTGCTCAGATGACCCTGGCTTTTTATTTTTCATCCCCTGGAATTCATGTAAATGTGGGCATTTGGAAGAATTTGGCAATATGCAACTTCCACCCTTGGACAAAATAATGAAGGAAAAATCCTCCAAAGAAAATCTCATCCTTTGGCTTTTTCATTTCAGTTCATGGTGATAAAGTCTTTGTTTCAGCTTTGAAGTTTGCTATAGAAGGGCTATTTATTTTTGAGTAACAGACCTCAAAAGAACCTCCCTCTTTCCCCTCAGCTTTTAAAACCTCCAAGAATTAAAACTTTGTTAAATGATCTGAAGACTAACATTCACCTAAAGATAACAACGTAACACCTTAGAAGAATTTTCTCATTAATATTTTGGCTAAAGAAAAAAGTGACAGTAGCAAGTTAAGTGACAGTGTAGTAAGTAAATTTTAGTTTAATTCATTTGCTGTTTGTGTGTGACACTGGGCCTGTTTCCTTGCACTGTCCACTACACAGTGACACCTTTCCAGGTGGCCCAGCTGCCCTGGGCACGGTGCTGCCCCGTCCCTCCTTGGACTGTTTCCCCACAGTGCAGCTTCATTCTCCCACTCCCTTTTCCTGCTCTACACTATGTGGGAGCTGAGCTGCTAACACCAACTCTTAGTAATTAGGTGGCTCCTCTTTTTAAAAATTTTTTTAAAAATTATTTTTAATTTATTTTCC
The DNA here is from genome assembly GCF_036013445.1 of Caloenas nicobarica. Taxonomy (NCBI): domain Eukaryota; kingdom Metazoa; phylum Chordata; class Aves; order Columbiformes; family Columbidae; genus Caloenas; species Caloenas nicobarica. Next base: position 24,831,450 of record NC_088284.1, on the reverse strand, counting down.
TACCAGCAACCCCCTCGTTCCTTCAGAACTTTCTCCCTGAAGGCTTCTGCCCTCTCCCACTGCTTTGTAATGTCTGCACTCATCACATTCTGCCTTGTATTCTTGGCCACCCTTCTCCCTCGTGCCTAAGCCACTTGCCTCAGCGGGTAATGCCCTGAAGTGGGCACCTTACAACAGCAAGGCCTCCATGTACCTTAGAGCCCTGCTTTCCTCCACACTGTCCCTTCCTCCTGCTCATCTATTTAAAATAAACCTCTGAGCAGTCTTAAAATTTGGCAGAGATGTGTTCTCCCTCATCTTTCCAGGTGTTGTACTTACGATGGCATCATGCATGGCCAGTATCATGACCCACCATGTAAACCAAGGCTGTCACTGCCATAGCTACATTCCAGGTTTCTTCCTTCAAGGAGTTCACTTGTGACACTGCTGCAGCTTGAGGGGATGGGGAAGATGACTGCTTACTTGGCTTCTCCAGTTCACTCAAGGCCACCTTTATTTTCTCCTAGTTTTTTGAGGGGGCTTCCCAGGGTGGTGGACTATCAGCCGAGCAAGTCAGTGTAGGATATCTTTGTGGACTTGCTTCCTAGTTTCTGTTTGTTCTGCAAAACAAAGTGATTCAAGACACATACAGCATGGCAAATTATGGAGACGGTCATTCTGGGGCTTCAGCTCCACTTCTGAATTATGCTGACTTTCTGCAGTTACACAACCTAAAGCAGACCTTACACAGACAGATAAATTTCAGGAATCTTCTTTGTTTCAAGAAGTTAACCTGTGCCTCAACAAAAAAGATAACAATTAGAGTAGTGATTCTCAAGTTATGAATCCGCCAAATGGCGGTGAAAGTCAACAGAAATTCAATAGCAAAATGGGGACTTGCAAATAAGGTTTGCTTTACAAATCTGGGTGTGAACCCAGAAAAACTGAAGTCCCCAGCAAATTAGTCTGGAATGCTAAAATACATCTCCAAGTATGAGCTCCTAGGCCAAATAACACTATTTTACTTGAAGGGTACTTTAACTGCAGCAAGTAATAAGGGAGTGTAAGTTGAACTAGAAAGCAGGAATCATCCATTACAGCACATGTAATGCAGTTCTGTTTAAAAGAAACAAACACGTCTGTGCTCTGTTGTGCTGTCATTTGGCTTTTCAGTACCTTTATTATGAAAATAACATAATAGGGGATTCAGTCTATTTTGCCTTCTGAGTTGGACTATAATAGTTGCACATATTGGTCAGTTGAACTGCTCTCCATATTCAAGGGTGTGGCTGATGCTTCAGGATAGCTACTGTGAGGGCCGCCAAGGGACATGCTTTATGCCTTGGAGACTGGGCCCCTCCCTACCTGGGTTGCCATCATGCCCACTTGGAAAAAACAGTTGCTAATTTAAAGGGCAGAGAGATTTGAATTGGCTTGTTTTCCCTCAGGAATAAATTGATAAAAATATTTCACCAAGAGAAAAGCAGTAAAATTTTGCATTTGTTTGTATTTTCTGATGTACCAACAATCAACTCAATCATGTAAAAGCCTTAATTCAGCACATACTTTTATATATGTGGCTAAATTTAAGCACAGAGCAGTTTCACGGAAATTAAAATGAAAACATTAAAGAACATTGTTGATCTAAAGAAACTATAAAATCTAGTATATAAAAAACAAATTTGTAAAAAGGAAGTTAGCAGCTTCAGGATTTCCAGATGTTTGCTAGGCTTCTGTAATTAAAAAAATGCAGTTGAGCTGCTTAATGGATAAGATAGTGTTTCCAGAGAAGATAAAGAAAACTAGACATATACCCTCACATTAGTTACTTTTTCCTTTCTTTCACTCACTAAAAAAAAATAAATTGTTTTAACCTTTGACTCTAAATCCTACCTCCATTTCTGTAAAATAAAATGAATCAAAGATAGCTGCAGGTAAGCAACCTCTTTAATTTGAGATTTTGCAGACAACCTTTTATTGTGATAAATACGAGAATATTTTACTGATTGCAAAGTATCCTGCATAATACAGGTGCTCTGCTGTAAAATCTTCCCCCTCACTTATAATTCAGTCATTCTAGATTTAAAATACCAGTATACAGTACTAAAACCTCCAGCTGAAGTTTAATATAAAAATATCAGCACAAAACTCCTTTTTAAAGTCTGTTTATTGTGAGCAACCCAAATGTCTGTTTAATTATTATTAGTTGTAGTATATTAATAGCCTTTGCACCCCTACAATTGCTAATTCATACCATCTCAGGTATTTTGATGAGATAAGAAACACTAAGTAAGAAAACAGTAAGTATTCAAAGGGTTAATTTGCTTAGAATAATAATAATAAATTAGTTTTTTGCATCTTCTTCAGTTCAAAATCCAGCTTTGAGACTGAGGAAGGCTTCCATATCACATTTATTTAAGAGTGGTCCTTTTAACCAGTAGCGGTTTGATTGCCAATGACTCGAAGAATCTCTTTATGAATGCTTGGTTCCTGTGTATTTATGCTTGTATCACCCACTTGACCATCTTCATAACTAAAAGAAAAAAGGTACAGAACATAAAATCAAATTAGTGTTTTATTGATCTACCTAAAAACATCCAAAACTCTGCTTCATTTGATAATTAAGAGTGCTTATTCTATGTGTTAACACGTCATAGGTGAGAGGGAAAATGTTTATGTCATAGTCAGGAAGTCTTTAATGAATTCCTCATCTTTAGCATATAAAGCCAAATGGAAATGATATTTTACGATACATGGATAGACTACATCATGATGAGGTAATGTTATAGAGTGTGAAAAATTACTATCTCTCCATTCATTTATTCTAAACCAAAACATCTACTAAACCTTTGTAATTAGCTTATTCATACATTTCCTAACAAAAGTATAGAGACAGATAAAAAATGAAGTGATACTTTGAAGAATTAGGAAGAAACATCTTCTGCCTACTTCAGTTACAACTATTGGAGTACACATGGGGGAAAAGGTCTATGATGAACAGAAGTTCAATGTTAAAAGAAACTTTGTACTCACACAAAGAAAAATCTTGTACACACATGATCCGTGTTGGGAACTACCCATATCTCTCCATGTTTGTGCAGATCGGATGAAGTTATCACTATCAAGGAAAAAATAAATTTCACAGTGATGAAAACATGCCTGGAAAATACTGCTTTAAAAGATTTGCTTTTTTTATACACTTTAAATAGCCTTCTGGGAATGTGAAGTTTTCCACTGCATGTCTGTGGTGTGGGGTAGACTCTGAATTGGCTGCTAGTACAAACAGGGAGATGAACTTGATTCTTGTTTCCAGAATATGTTATATTTTCCAGAAAACACAGATGCTTGGTGTATGGGACCCAGCTGCTAACTGCAATGAAAAATTGTATTTATTAAAAACTGATTTTAAATGGCCATAGGGCTGTTAAGGAGGATCTGAGTCAACTAGTCAGCCTTTGGAACAAAGCTATTTGTGTTTGATGATTGCTGAGCCAAAAATAAGACATTAAAGACAAAGCTGAGATATGACAAATTTGGGATTTGCACTACTACAAAATATTAAAAAAAAATAAGCATAGCAATTACGACTCAAGGGGATCACAAAGCTTGCCAAAACTTGCTCAATGTTTAGAAAACAGCAATGTATTTGATGATAGGTTGTTTAGTAGCAGAATGAGGACAACATAGGAAAGAAACCTTTTTATTGCTAGGTAGAAGCTACACCATCAATCCGTATTTGAAAATATTTCTATAAATGGATTTGAATAGCATTCTTCTGGACAAGTTGTCCAGCTGTGGGATGAGCAGGTTCACGGTGTGGTGGGTAAAGAACTGGCTGAAGGGCAGAGCTCAAAGGGCTGTAGTGAATGTGGCTACATCTGCTGGTGACTGGTCACCAGAGGTGTTCCTCAGGGCTCTATTCTAGGGCCAGTGCTGTTCAATATATTTATAAATGATCTGGATGCAGGAGTTGAATGCACCATTAGCAACTTTGCTGATGACACCAAATCGGGAGGTGTTGTTGACTCTCTTGAGGGAGAAGAGGCCTTGCAGAGGGATCTCAGTAGATGGGAGCACTGGGCAGTCATGAAATTTAACAAGTCCAAATGTCAGATTCTGCACCTAGGACAGAGTAACACCGAGCACAAGTAGAGCTTGGGAGAGGAGTGGCTGTAGAGCAGCCCTGCAGAAAGGGATCTGGGGATGCTGGTCAACAGCAGCTCAACACGATCAGCAGCATGTGCCCTGGAAGCCAAGAGGGCAAACCGCATCCTGGGGTTCATCAAACATGGTATGACCAGCCAGTCAGGAGAGGCGATTGTCCTGCTGCATTCAGTGTTGGCGTGGCCTCACCTTGGGTACTGTGAGCAGCTCTGGGCCCGACAACTGAAGGAGGTTGTGAAGGTTCTTGAATGCATCCAGAAGAGGGCAACAAAGCTGGTGAAAAGGCTGAAAGAATGTCCTGTGAGGAGCGGCTGAGGACTTCGGGCTTGTCTAGTTTGGGGAAAAGGAGGCTGAGGGGCGACCTCGTTGCTCCCTACAGCTTCCTGAGGAGGGGAGGTGGAGAGCAGGGTGCTGAGATCATTTTCCTGCTATCCAGTGACAGGACGCATGGGAATGTTTCAAAACTGCACCTGGAGAGGTTTAGATTGGACATTAGGAAGCATTTCTTTAGCAAGAGGGTGGTCAAACACTGGAAGAGGCTTCCTGGAGAGGTGGATGATGGCCCAAGCCTGTCAGTGTTTAAGAGGCACTTGGACAATGCCCTCAATAACATGCTTCAACCTTTGATCAGCCTGGAATTGGTCAGGCGGTTGGACTAAATGACCATTGTAGGTCCCTTCCAACTGCAACAGTTGATTCTATTCTAGTCTAGCCTAGTCTAATCTAGTCTAACATTACTATGAATAAATGCGTATTCATTTTTCATACTATTTCTTCCATCAAATGTAATTTTAAACAAATATTTATATCTTGTAATTAATTTTATTTAAAATCTAGATAGACCACCTTCCCTTAACATTTCTTTTCACAGAAAAATGAAGTGAATATGAATGATCTAAAATACATTTTATCAAATATTCAAAATTCACCCTTGTAACATCAATAATCCATGAATAAATGTGAAGAAAGAATGACATGAATGAAAAGTCCTGGTGAAAGATGTAATTTTTATTTGGAAAATTTGGACATTAAAGACCAAGCAAACTATAGTAAACTTTAGATTCACTTCATATCTTCTGAAAGTTTTAGAACTAAACTTATGTATTTTTCTGTCCGGATCAAACTGCATTTTCATGTTGACTGACATCTCCTTAATCATATTAAATACTTCACTTGAATATTTGATAAAATATATATATTAAAAAGTAGCATATATAGCTTCAAGCTTCCATTTTGAAACAACGTATTTTCCACTGTCTGTCTTAATTTTTACTTTTAAAAATAAATACATACTCCAAATGAAGGGCAAACTGCGTTTAATACAATTTCTTTTGGTTTGGCCAGTGAGGCTAGTTACCAATTACTGGTACAATTCTTACTCAAACTTCATAATTCTTTGTTCTCAAAACCTGCTGAGGTTTCATTAGTTCTGAAAAGAACAGTCAAGTCTTTCAAGAATGACCGTACTCATGTGCCCTGGATTTTAACTTCACAGACTTCTGAAGCAGTCAGATAGAACAGACTGGTTACAATATGAATAGTGAAAAATTATTTGGAAATTCAATAGGAAAGCTGTTCTTTTCTGACTTTTAGGTGTTTGATGCATTTGTCAAGAGCTAGCAAGAAGTTAGTGTTTCAAATAACGAATTACAGAATCACAGAATCATTTCAGTTGGAAGAGACCCTCAGGATCATAGAGTCCAACCATAACCTAACTCTAGCACTAAACCATGTCCCTAAGAACCTCATCTATATGACTTTTAAACACCTCCAGGGATGGTGATTCCACCACTGCCCTGGGCAGCCTGTTCCAGTGCCCGACAACCCTTTTCGTGAATAATTTTTTCCCATTATCCAATCTAAACCTCTCCTGGTACAAACTGAGGTCATTTCCTCTTGTCCCATCACTTGCTACTTGGGAGAAGAGACCAGCACTCTCCATGCTACAACCTCCTTTCAGGTAGTTGTAGACAGTGATAAGGTCTCCCCTCAGCCTGCTTTTCTCCAGGCTGAACAGCCCCCGTTCCCTCAGCCGCTCTTCATCAGACTTGTGCTCCAGGCCCCTCACCAGCCCTCCTCTGTACTCTCTGTAGTTCTTCAATGTCCTTATGGTGAGGGGCCCAAAACTGAACACAGGATTTGAGGTGGGGCCTCACTAGTGCCAAGTACAGTGGCACCATCACTTCTCTAGTCCTGCTGGCCACACTATTCCTGATACAAGCCAGGATGCTGTTGGCCTTTTTGGCCACCTGGGCACACTGCTGGCTCATGTTCCGCCGCTGTCAATCAACACCCCCAGATCCCTCTCTGCCAGGCAGCTTTCCAGCCACTCTTCCCCGAGCCTGTAGCGCTGCCTGGGGTTGTTGTGAACCAAGTGCAGGACCCAGCACTTGGCCTTGTTAAACCTCCTATAATTGGCCTCAGCCCAACAATCCAGCCGGTCCAGATCCCTCTGTATGGCCTTCCTACCCTCCAGCAGATCAACACTCCCAAAGGCCATGACTTGGGTTATCCTGATGGCTTATTAATATAAACACATTTGAAACACAGACCAGATGATCAGTTCGCTATGTGCATATGGTTATTTCATGAAAATTCTGCATGTGTTACAGGTTTTGTTTGAAGAGGGAAATGTTCCGAACTGGAATATAAAGTCAGCTATTAAGCAAGTATTTGCACACCTACTAGTAGTCTCTTACCTAAAAACAACCAATACTGGAACTAAAGGTCTCGCTGATTTGCATCCAGTAACATTGTGTCCATGACTAAAACAATTTTTCAAGGGCATTCAGCTTACCTTCACATAAGGCTATGCATTTTAAGTTACGGCTTTGCAAAAATTGTGACTGTTGTCCTTTCTTCTGTGACTGAGATGTAAAAACATGAGAAAACTGGATTAGTGCAGTAACACAAACTGAGTGAAAAAGTAACAAAGGAGAGGGCTTCTATTTTCAGTGGTTTATTAATGAACAAAGAGGCAGTCTTTATAAAATGCTTCTATTGTATTTCTAAATGTAACAGAATTTCTAAAAACATTATGCTATTTGTTTGGTTCATTGTAAGAGGGATTTGAACACCTTTATCCAGAAAGAAAAGTTCCTAACTATTACAGAATTAATAATATTATTAGAAATACGAGAATGTTACTGATAAATTGATAGCAGAAAAAAAAAAATTCATTTGATCACCAATTCTTTGGTCACTACTCTAATATTTTACTGGCTGTACCATTTCTGAGGGCTTCTGCTGTTACATACCAATCTCTCTCCAAAGCCAGATTATTCTGTAATTTCTAGGTGTTAACTATGGAGACATACATAAGGTTTCTTTCTCAAAATTTAGCCCTACACACAAATCCTATGAGTTTGCTTTAGAAGAATTGTAATGGTTTAATATGCAAAAATAATGAAAAAAGAATCTGACTTGCTATAAATGAAGTGCTACTCATTCTCCAGTAATAACTACTCGCAATTCCTTTTGCATCATTCTTCTGCAAGCCTAAAACTCAGAAAGCAAGGGCCTGCTAAGGGTCATAATGCAATCTGTATTTCATTTTCATTCTCTTTTCAAATTATTCTGCTTGGAAAAGAAAGGCACAAGACGAGCACCATATTCCACAAATTGTTACTAAACCCAATTGGGCTGTATTTGATGTTTGCAGTCTCTGAAGTTGTAAATTTCTTTAATAAAATAAAACTGTTAGCTTTCACAAAATGTATATTACCTCCTTTTCAGCTATCAAGTTCCCAAGTAAAAAATCATAGACCTTCCTAGAGATGGCCGATGTACTGTACCTGTGATGTATTACTGCCCTTACTGCCTGAAGCTGGTTCATCTTTAGCTGACACCTTCTGCTGCTTCTTGTTCATCCCTAGGAATATTAAAGCCATGTAAGACTCCCTGGCACACAAATACTATAACAAAAGTTAATTGTGGAGAATGAAACAGGTAGCACAGTGGGAATCACAGTCCTTTGCATGGCACCCAAAAAGCTAGTTAACTTTGTCACAGAATATTTCAATTTAATCCTGCAAATTACCAGTACATCCACAGGTACTGCAAAGACCTTAGGAAAGTCAAGTTAGCATTAAGTAGGTGCAACAACAGATAAATATGAGCTTAAATGCCACTGAATTCAGCTCAGGAATGCTCCGAGGTGGTTGCTTAACAGAGTTGCATGTCAATATGTCTTGAGTCTAACTGACCCTTATTCAGGCTGAAGCAACAGTCTGATTTACTGCAGGTGGGAATTGTAAAAGAAATAACTTCAGATATTAACATTTAACACTTTATTTAGACTTATTGAAAGTAATTAATTTTTAGGAGTAGTTAATTTGCTTAAAGTTTCAAAGTCTGCCTTGGTCTAATTAATTTATCTACACGTGAAAGTATTAAATTATTTGTCAGCCACACTGGATCCAATTTCCGTCTCAGAAATCCAAACACGTACATTTGTGCCCTAGATCATGTTGGTTTATATAAAACTCCTGTATTGCATGCTACTACAGGCTTCCTTGCCTTTCCAGTATCCCATATTTCTTGGCAGTTTGCAAACACAGACTGAATTATGGGGAAGTTTAACTCTTTGAAGGAACAGGGAGTACATTGCTCCTCTGTGCTTTTTATTGACATCAAGTATTATATACTGCCTGGGAACACAGGCCTCCTTTCTGGAGGAGACTGGATGGAAAGGACCAAGAAAGGTAGAGAGACGAGAAAAAACACATTGAAACTGACAAAGCAGTGCTGTCCAAATAGAAGGGCATTTTGTTAGATAATGAAACTGCACCCTGCACTTTTAGTGAGTCCTAAAAAGCCTCCATACTTGTATAATCCCTGAAAAACTAGAAGTGCCTTTAGAGATAATTGATACTGAAATTCAAAAAATAGTAGCAAAAAATGCTGAGCTCTTAAAATGAATTTTGCCATTACCTAAAAATACTGAAAATCAGAAAGCATAAATAAAACTATCAGAAATATAATATCTACTTGCACACAAACATACTTTCAACTATACCAGTGCTTTCATATGTGAGGAAATCGCAAATACAACATACCTAAAAGAAAAAGTCACCATATTTTAAAATCTCTGAAGTTTCTTAATATACACATTGGTGTATGTTGTTTCTATTATGCTTCTATCTATGATTTAATTCTTATAAGGAAAACTCTGCATGACTCACTTTTGGATTTACTAGTGGGACAAATCATGTTCCCTCCTTTTATCATGCTAAAACAAACACACTATCCTGTACACTCTATGTAATCCTGACATGGTGATACTGAGGAATAATCTTAAATATACACAGTTGAACGTGCCTACTGATGAGCTTTTGTCAGATCAGGTTGTAAAAGCCCATGAATCTATAGATAGTGTTAAGATGGACTTAGGCAGATACTGACAAAAAATCACAAATCTGGATTTCTACTGCATAGTCAAGACCTGCTCCATTACACACAGCGTCGAGTATTAGCTACTATTTATTTCAAGTACAGTTTCAAGATACTCAGCACCTTGGAAAATGATACCTGCTATTTAATAAGGGAATTTAGATTTTATCTTTTTTAATAACTAAATTTTGGTCAACAAAGATAAAATTTAATACAGCATTGTAAAGAGTGAAGCTGATAAGAAAAGTAGTAGACTAAGACTAAGATACCCCTCTATATTTCTCCAGCTTTAGAGTGATTTATAAATATCACCTGAGTAACCAAATGATATGCTTGACAATGGACTAAGGTAGATGCCACTTCCAAACATTGCACCATGGAGCTGAAAAAGAGCAGAATGATTGCTTAACATTAATTTGGTTATCTAGACAAACGAATATTAATGCTAATGGGTCACAATGTAGATAAGCATTGGCCCCATAGTGCCCCAATTTATTGCCCAGTAATAAATAGTGTTCAAAGAAGTCTTTAAAAAAATCATGCCGCTAATATACAACTAAAATACCGGACATTCTGGAAACAGGCCCAAACATAATTTTACATCAGATTTATATAAAAAATTGCATTTTCTGTTTTCAAATCTAACATTACCGTAGAGGATGCCTACAGAGGGTGCTTCTGTACATGCCTGAATACATCTCAGCCTTAACAAGGATGAGCAAGCTCAACTTGTGTCTCACATGAAAATCTTGACAGGTAGCACAGCCTAAGCCTGCCTCTGTGGATCACAAGCAGCAGCAGCTGCTTTTGTTTTCTTTAAGGTAAGAAATGAAGAAACGGTGATGACACTGGTCATGTACTATAGAAAAATGTAGTCAATAGTTTGGCTTGAGTACTGGAGCAATGGGTTTAATCAAGCTTTTGTCTGAGCCAATTCAGGCATGCACATTCTATCACTGCAGGACTGTGCTTTAGCCACAGAGCTACCAGCTATCTGAAAAGAACAGAGGAAAGGGAAGACTCTTCTTCACCGTCACTGTTCCATGTCATGAAGCTTGCCCTAAGCAACAAAAGTGAGGACTTTATATTAGCCCTGCAGTCATTTTCTTGTCTGGGAAGGGGGAAGTATCTGTTTCACTTCGTCACCAGGGACTGACTGTATTATGTGGAAAAGCCATTAAAGAAAACACACCAAGTGTGTTGGAACACAAATGAGCACCCAGTGTATCTCCTGTCCAAGTTGATGTTATGACCACTGCGCTTCAGAGTCATGTTCACCCTTATTTCTTTCCTCTGATCCAATGATGTTTACATTGTCCCTGCAATCGGCCCAAGCTATCACAGGAGTGTGCAAATATGTTTTTACTCCTTCAGAGACTACAGTGTGGTATAGGATCTTTGGTGAACAGATATTTTTCCTTACTGGTTGGTACTAGGGTAAATAGGATGAACTGGGCTCAGTATATACCTTAGGTGTGTGAGAGATCTAAGATGATGACTTTTACAAAATATGGCTTTACTGCTTCCTCCTGTTCCCAGTATCTCAACCCTCAACAAAAAATAAGCATAAACAAAGAGCATTACGTCAGTGAATTTTGGTGTGTACCTGTTTTCATGGGTAAGCCTTTTCCAGAGGTACTAATAAAAGCACCCAAACTACTAAGAGGAACAGTAGAGATTTCCACTTTCTTTTTTTCAGTGTCTTCGGTACCCCAATCCTTAGTCAGCACCCTGCGATCCTCCTCCAAGGTATCATGGACTCAGCTCTGGGGAAGAGCTGTCAAAACTCTGATGCTAAAATATTCTGAGCTACAGCTCCCCCGTCCCTGTGGCACTGCTTACTTTGCTCTGCAATAGTGGTCTCCTGATAATTCAGTCTAAGAAAATGAAAGGAAGTTTGCAATAGCTCCCTCCTGGCCAGTACACTCATATTTCCATTCCCAGGGAAACGAGGGGAGAAGAGAAGATGCTGTAAAGCCAGTTCCTGTAAATCTTGGATCCGACAACATGGTGACAGTTTATGTAGCTCTAAATTTTAATTCTAAAACCGACTTAGTGCAGTACCGAGCTAAGCCTCCTGGAGGTGCTGCTCTGCAATGTAAAATTGAAACACTGATTCCAGTAATGGGATTTTCTAGCCATTTTAGTAAACATATTATTTCATTTTAATTGTATCAGAAAAGTATCTTTTCGATCAAACAAGAGGGTACCTGAAATCAACCCTTTTTTCTACCTATATGACTACAAGAACCACACTCCCTGAAAACTTGTCTAAGACAGTATGTAATCAAGCATGCACAGGTTAGCCAAAGTCTGTTTAGTTTACCATTTACCTGCAGCCTTGTATTGGAAGCAACAACTAAGCCATTCCTCAGGATGGAATGCCAATTTTCAATGTGTGAACCACTGAAAAAACAAAAAAGAAAGCATGAAAATCCACAGTGTAAAATGCAAAATGAAATCAGTAATCCTTTAAAACAATAAATTCACAGCTGTAAACCTCAAATGGTAAGAACAAAAAAATAGCATGGCATTTTGATGATCTTTGATTAATATGAATATATGTACTTACTGAAATGCAAAGGTACTTCCATAGAGATTTTTAGCAGCTCGGAAATTTGATTCTTTGGCTGGTGGACTGCTGAGAAGTAGGAACTGGTGGGGAGTGTGCATAAACTTTAGTTGCTGTAAAATATAACAGTCCACAAGTGAAAAGAAGTCGATTAACACAAAAGCATTGTATTTCCATAATAGCAGTCCTTAAGAAACCATGCTGTTTCGCACGACACGTCTGCATCTAAATAACTACATGAACTAAGTTGAAATTAGTCTCATTACCCTAGTTTTAACCTGAAATCAAACAGTAAAAATGTTTTTCAGTTTATGAAACATATGGAAGTTTCTGAAACAGATTTCAGCCTAATATGGCTCTAGTAAAGTCATTAAATTGGACAATTGCATTATGGTTTTCTGATCAGAGAGAGCTGGCTTTGAATTAAGGTTCAGATTTGAAAGGCTGCAGATTACCATGCCCTTAACCAGAGGATCAGAGACACACACACTCAGAAGTGATTCTCTAAAATTCAAGAACTACACTCTTTTTAAGGTGCACTCATATGTGGATCTCCTGGCACACCATTTTTGTGTGCACTGCTTTCTGAACAATTCTGTATCAATATTCTGTATGGTAACAAATAGTGAAGTTATTCTCACCCAATCTCAGATGACCACAAGGGAGGCACTTGTATTTGAGCTACTCACCTCAAATAGGCTTTTTTCTGAGCATTATTCCTTCACCTATTTTAGATATTCGCAACATGATTCTGTGAGTCATAACCTGAAACTGCCTATTTATCTCTTTTGTCTATTAATGCAGTCTACGTGATTAGTCTGAATGTAGACGCATACATTTGGGTAGGAGACTCCCACCTAAAATGCTAATACAAGTCATGAGAAATGAGAAAATAATAAGGAACTCACAGACACTTACCCTGTTCACTGGTAGCTTCACAATATGTGATCTATTACTAGAAATAACCCTAAAATAAGAAACAATTAAATGTATTAGACATGGTAACCAAACAGAACTTTTCTTCTTAAAAATGTGTTATGAGTGGCCACCACAAAGCACCCATCTACAGGCCTTTGAACCTATTAATATCAGATGAAAGTAGACCAAATCTTCACTAGAAAATGAGATCAGAGGCTGTACAAATAAGATTCTTTCCAGTATTTTCAGAGGGCCCGAATGAGGTTCAGAAACAGTCCAGAAACAACTGCATTCACAAATGTCAACCCTGATGTTAATTCTTAGTGTGAGCTTATACCAAATTACACTGGTGAAGTGATTATTCATTAAACTTGGTAGTTTAACAATTATCATCTCATGTGAGTCAATTTTGTACCATTGTAGAAGAGGATGTGCAAGTGGGTCTTGTTTATCCATCTGCTTCTTTATTTCCAAGTAAGGTGCCTAGAAAAGAGTAATTATATTCTTTATTTCTAGTTGAAATCATAAGGTTAAATTTTATATGTCACATTGTCCATGATTTCATCTATTAAAACAAATACATGCGACTCGTTATTAAGCTTAAATCACAGTTTTAATGACATTTAGCATTGTAGAGTTATAAATGTGTTTTGACAACAGCAAGAATTAATACAGCAATTATATACCCCGGAGTAAAATAAGAAGCATATAATTAACACGAAAATGAGTATATTGTAGTAAACGTTGGTGATCTCAGGGAGAACAGCAGAAGGCATCTATTTATGTTCATCTCTTGGATTAAGAAATTGGACTGGAACTTCACAAAATTAAGTCTCTCAAAATATCTCAAAATAACCTTCTCCATCTTTTTCAATTGTTTCGTGGTATAAACCAGTAAAGTAAAATACTGTATGAGCTTATAATCTCTTTGAAAACCTTTATTGATTTCAATCACAGTGCAAAGCAACCCTTTCAAACTCTTCAGTTCAAGAATTATATTAACATTTCGAAAAAAAAGTAAAATGGTGGTTATTTTTCTTTCTAAAAGACATTATTTTAGCTAATAGAAATACTTGATTTTCTAAATTTTTACAAGATATTAGACGAAGTAACAAAAATGTGAATTTTAATTTAGAATTTATTTTACTCCCCTCTATATACCTTGTTCTTCATTCTAGAATCCTAACATATTCTATGAATACATATATAGTAGATTTATAAACGGTTGTGAGGATACATTTATACAGTAGCTGGAAAAGCAAGGTACATGGTAGAGACTTAAATAACCAGTTATAATCAGCGGGGCTGTTTGGGAAAGGAAGTGCAACAATAAATATATCAGATTCTGTCTCTCTGTAAATATTGAGAAATCCTGTGGTAGTAACCCCAAGAGACCTGACCTTCCAAGTCTCCAACCATACTTAGCTGATTAAGTGTTTTGGTATAATAGAAATAAAGCTATCATTCAGAACACTGCCACAAAATCAATTTATTTTGCTTTCGAAATAAAAGACCCAATTTGGCTTTGATATTTCCAGAAATGCAGCAGTTGCTGATTATCTCATTGCAATGTCCATTCTGCTGTTACTCTCTCTTACTTAAACTCAAAAAAAATCTGAATTCTACTTCATTACTTTTATTTGGCTGCCATTATGGATACTCTAGGTTTGATATTTTTAACACACATTTTAATATGATTGCAGCTCTATAGAAAAGAGATAATACTATAGGCTTCATCACCCATCCTAGGCAAGTAATATAAATATCCTCCTAGTTCTAGAAATATCAACTTATTTAAAGATTTCTAAACTTACCTGTGTCATCTCTCTAATAGAAGTGATACTATCCAATGCTTTCATGACTCGGTCATAATTCTTCTTCTGATGTAGCATAAAATAAGCACATAAATTAAAAGAAGGTTAGTTTTTGGCTCTACAAAAACCTGAGTTCTAGGACGAATGTTCAGTAAACCAATCCTTTCAAACATTTCTAACCAATAGCTTCCTTCCAGCTCACACATAGACTTTCTCATTCATAGCCCAGGAAAATTCTCTGAAAAAAATGTTATGATGTTTTTTCTTTGAATTTCACTGGAATCTACAACACATTCAAAAATTAGCTCACTTTTTCAACAAATATTTGTAACTAAACACAGGTTTTGACAGTTATTTGGACAGCATGCTATTAAGTTAAATAATGCAGTGACTAAATAGATTTTAAATAAACAGATGTGTTTACTTTGCTAACAGCTCTATAAAACATCAGAGGTCCTCCAGTTGTCCCTCTGCCTCACCCTGATCTTTGCCTACCTTCTGCTTGGTAACCGCTATCAGATGGCTCCACCTTTTCTGAGGGGACGCCCTTAACAGGCCGTGCTTCACAACCTCCACGTGTCACATCACCTTCAGGAGCTTCACTGTTCTCCATCTTCGGGTCTCACCAACTTCTGGCCATGGGCTTTCACCTTGCCCATGCTGGCAAGAAGCTGGGAGGAGGTGGTGTGGGCCCTGCCAGCCCAGAGGCTCTGTCCATTTCTCTTCTGGTGTGATGCTCTTCATACTCCCCCACCTGTTTCAAACTCACGCCTTGCCCAGCCACCAGATTAGCTGTGTCCTCATCATCCCCCTTCCAACCACTTCCTGGCAAGTCTTTATTGCTACAGAACACACTTGCCCCTTCCTGAGGAAGAACCACTGCTAACTGGCCTTTGTTCAGAAAAAGTTATATGCATCCCAGTGCAGGATGCAAATGCAAAGTTCTCATTTATGCCCTTGGGGAGAGCTCAAGTGAGATGTAAGAGCTCGCAGCTTCTCAAAGGCTTCCCCGAGAGGCAGCATTTGCAGCCTGAGGAGCAAGTAGTGCAAACGGAATGCTTTACTTCAAAATGGATGCTTGTACAAAACTCAACTATCATGTCAATGTTTGATAAAATTACATTTAAGGACATAATTGTTTGCAAAGGGAAAATGAGATGACAGCAATAACCACTTCAAGAATAAAAAGATGGACTGGAAATCCCCCTGTTTACATGGCCTACACCTCCCGAAGTCCAGTGTTCTCCATGTGTCCAATAGGTACACTGAGAAAAAGACACTAAGAATATAAAATTTTGCATCTAGTCTAAAAGAATTTATTCGGTTTAACACAACTTTGAATGTAACTTACAGTTTATATTCAATTACCTTCTCAGAGACAATTTTAAAAAGCTACAAAATTCTGAAAACAGTCACACACTTGTGCTATATTCTGGAGCTGTAACTCTTACAGTAAAGGAGACTCCTCCAGAAGGAGGTTTTGCTTTGCAATCTCATACATGACTAAAAGCAAGCTATGACATAATGAAAGATAACTACTTACCCTGGGGTTAAAGGCCAGCATCTGAGGATCATTAGGATCAACTACAGAAGGATATGGCTCAAAAATGACAACTTTCCTAGGTGACTCTAATGCAGACCGACACATAGATACTAACAGATCAACCACCTAGGGACAAAGAAAAATATTTATACAATATATGTACTTTTATATTGTATCTTCCAGTCTGCCTTTTTTTCGCACATTGTATTAACACCATATTTCATTGTTACCTGTATTACCTAAACTGTGTTATCCACAGGACATAGTTTAGGACTCAAATTTCTCCACTGACTGCAACAGGCTTTGGGTTTAGCCCTGGTGTATTATTCCAGGTGCACAAATAGGACCAGTATCTGGTTCTAAATGTATTATCATGTCAAAGAAACTGCTTGCGGTCTTGCTTTCTCTTGTGCGCATGTGCTAATTCCTGGATTAAATTAATTCTCTAGAGGAATGAAGTTGTGCTGGGTCTGTGTACCTCCGTACAGCAGATGCCAGTGAAAAATGGTGCTCAGGAATGAGGAAGGGTTTGTGAATCTGTACCACTGCCTGCTGCTCTCCTGAAGACTTGTAAACATTGCTTCTGCTAAAGCCAGAACAGTGCAGTGCTTTAACAGTCATTTGCACAGCTCACACTGGGAGATCCTCCTTCCTCCATCCTATTGTACAGAATTGCAACATGGCTTTGAATATCTATGATTTCCAAGATCTCACCATAAGATCATGCATACAATCTGTACACAGGCATGTATCCACATAGGCACATATACAACTTAGCAACAGATTTAATTGTTTCAAAATTCTTAATTTAGAGGTTAAAAATAGAGTACAACATCACAAAACAGAGAAAGTGCAGCTTTCTGGCAGCTGTGAAACCTAAATCCAGACCATAATGAAATCCAAAGTTGCTACATAGAAATGTAGCTCCAAATTAGCTCATTTCCCCGTTTTCTTCTGTGCCTTCTGAAAACATTCCTGTGTGAAAACAAACTTTTCCATGAAATAAAGAAAAAGCTGAGATGAGTCATACTTAGTAGGCATCCCTGGTTCCTCCCACAACTCCACACAGATCAGATCTCATCTCACAGCTCAAGCTGTTCTAGAAGTTATTATATATCTGCCATTGTATCTCATCATTTGGAGGAAAAAAAATATGGTCCTTTAGAGAAGCAGAATGAAAATAAGAATCATGATGAAAGGGAAAACGAGCTGTGCTGCAGTGAGTCATACTGTTACTATTCTCCTCCTCTGCTTCTTTAGCATGAATGGACAATTTTCTCCATCAGTTTAAAAATATCCTGTTAGTTCCAGTTATGAAACATCTCACATATATTGAAAAATGAAGTTATTTAAATAATTATTCATTCCTCCACGGTGCTCTGATTTCTTTCCAGTTCATAATACCTGTAAGCGTGATGAATATTTCAAAACAGGGCATCTGCATTAGCATTTGCAAAGGAGACCAGGAGTCTGAGTACACAGCCAGGTCAGGCAACGGGCCTGCAACTGTGAAAATGTATTACCATAAAATTGAGCCTGAGTGCATACACTCTGCTCCTCACAAGAACTTCTTCACCTCCAGTTGCAAAGCATTACTAGGGAAGAGTTGTTTGAGTACCCAAATCTCTTAACACAGTGTCTCAAAGTAGTTTTGCTTCATGATTTGCACAATAGGACTTTGTCTTAAAATTGGCACGGTTCTTCTTAGAAGACCATCCCAAAGCCCTCCTTCAAACCAACTGCTGACTTCTATATTGTTTCTTACTGTGATAACTGCGTGTTGCTCTGACATGGGGGAAAATGTGCATAGATTAGGCTTAGTTAAACCCCTAATTTACCCTGAGGTCATTGTTCTAAACTAACAGAAGGCAGAGCAACTTAAACCAGCAGGTAAGTCTAATACAAACAAAATACAAACTTGTGTGTGCATTCCTTGGTAATAGGAAGTGCTGTGGATCTAGTAAATGTCCTTATAGCTGGGCCTGAACTCCTCCTCCTAAACAGTAGGTACTGAAGTGCATACGTTAGGATTAACACATTTTCAAGGATGACAAGACAACACTTGCTAATGACAATTCCCTCTTATGACATGAGTCTCTCAGACGCTCTTACAGGGAGTCTGAACTATCAACAAATCAGGCATTTAATTTTCAGGCATTTTGACTAAACGACTGCAATAAGGCAAGGTGAGTTTGGGCCTGAAAGTTCTAGAAAGTACAGTCAATCATTTTTAAAGAGGAGTCATCAGAATACCGGGAGTGACAAAGTATACCTTAGCAAACTAGCTGAAAGCACAGTAGAAAAAAACAGGATGTGATTTCTAATAATGGGAACCTATATTTAGGCTCCTTCACTACACAAAATAACTTGGAGGAAGATTCATTTGACAAAATGTAGAGATTCACAATGCAAACACCTACCTCTGATTAGTCAGCTTAGACTCTATAATCAATGTAGGAAATATCCTCTGTGATGGTAGTCTATGCTGTGATTCACACTATCCTAAACTAAAGTCAAAAATAGCTCAGATTAATCAAACCCCGAAAGTATTGAATTTTTCTGCAGATAGGAGTGTGAACTCAACCAAATCAGATGTAGTGAGCTGAGTGCAATGCTATCATTAGAGTGAGACTTCGCAAAATTTAGTCATCTAGGTCCAATAAGACCATTGACAAAACCTTTTATCTTTTTTAAGCACTGTTTAGGTTGTAATCATTCAGAACTCTATGTTAAAGCTCTGTAGATGTAGAGGTACTCTAGAGATCTAAAGCAAGCTCCGCATATGCCTGCAACAGTGGTATCTATATAAAACACAGAGTGAGAGCTAACCAGGACCAGCTCTCCTGTCAGCTGTATTTAAAAAGAGAAGCAAGAAATCAGTTTTTGTACCTAATGTACAATGTACATGTAACGTACCATGTAAGTTTGTGCCTACATGTACGTAAAATGTGCCATGTAAGTGTCTGAATTAAAAAAAAAAACCCGATAGCTCCCCAGAAGCACATAGCTGAGGTCTTCAGAGTACCAAGGAAGAGGTGGAGCTTCATCAGCACACCTCTCTGCATTTTTTACAAGATTACACCAGTATCCCAATGTCTGGCATGGTAGATGTGGCAAACAAAGCCATCTAATGGTCTTCAGACATCAGATGAAGAGCTGATGTTCAGATACTGCAGGTATATTCTCAAGTGAAGAAGCTGGTGTACATTGCTGCAAGTTTCTTTCTCTTAGCATATGCCCGTAGGCAGTATTCAGGCACTTAGATGAATACTTTATTTCCAGTGGCTAGACGCACTAATGTTAGTTAAAAATTAACTGAACTGCACATTTGCTCTTCCTAAAAAAACATGTTGTTTACTAAGTAAATGTACAGTGAGTGACATATGTCTATGAAACCAGAGAGGAATGTACTTTTCTGTAGGATGCGTGATCCTTAAAAGGATCTTAAACATAAGATCTTTTAACTTTTGAATTTACTGTAATCTAACATTAAAAGGTGATTTGGAAACATAGTTTAAAATATTTTGTTTTAAGGCACATACATAATTATGAAAGAAAACAATGATACAGTTATAACTACATTAATAACTGAACTTAGAGTCAGGAAGAGGCAAGTGTATATTAAACTCCTAATCCTTGAGAAGAGAGAAAAAAGCCTATGTAGCAACATCAGTAAGGACTTTCCCACTGTTATTTAATGATCAAAAGAACAGATGCTCAGTGGATAGCTGCATCCCAACACCATGAACAGGAAGTAGCTTATTAATTGCATGAGAGTAGTACTGGCTCATTAGGCAAAAATAAATGGGAATTATCTCCAAATGACAATGGCTGCCTTTATTAACAACCCAGGTGACCTAATTGAATACAACAGAACAAGAAAAGATGGTCCCTCTAATTACATGGAAGGAAAACAATGGAACCACTTCATTAGTTGTTTGAAAACGCCATGCATAAAACAGTGTATTTACACTATAAAAGTGGACAATAAATAATACTTACCAAACTGTACTCATATGGGGAATACAAGTACAAATAAATACTAGAAGAGACGGAGAAGACTGAGTATACTATGGAAAAATAGACATGTAATAAGCACTAGATAATTCTACCTGAGCCCCAGTTGCAATTTCATCAGCAGCTTCGTTCATCACTCCTAAGGTTTGGAAAGCAAATACACAGAGCTCCCGTTCACAAACAGTGGGCTACATAGAGAAAGAAAGTTAATTATATTTTTGTTCTAGTTTTGGGTTACTTGTTTTATCATCTAATACCTACAACAAAACACAAACACATTCAATGTTATTTTTTATTTCAGATACTAACTGCAACATTAATTTCAAAGTACAAATACATGCCAATTATTGAAGAAGATACATTAAAGAAGCATTTTAATAATCTGAAGAACAAGTGTGAAGAACTCTAAGACTTGTAAGTACTCACAGAGGCTAGACTTAAAAGAAATCCAAATAGATTACAAAACAAAAATTGCAGGTATAGACTATCAGACTCTAAAAACTCCCTACATAATTAAAATTAATGGAGAACAAACCTAGAAACTAATGAGGGCACGCCCCCTTCATAAATGCAGGTTTATTCTTCACAGCTTTTTATTTTGCTGTTGAGAACACAAATAAAAATCTGATATAGAAGACAAATCTATTGAAGAAGTTACTTTTAATTTATTTTTTAACTAATTTAACAAATTATTTGTAAATGTTAAGAAAATGTATTTTATTTTATAGAATAAACAATGTATTTGGGAAGGCCACATATTACTTTAATAAATAAAGGAGCTTCCACTCTTTTTTTTAGATATTAAAAAAATAATTAAAAATACTTGCTGTTGAACCAAATTTTTGCCTATATTTTTGAAAAAAATAATTCAAAATGCCATCACAATGATCAAATAAAAAAATGTAAACTGCAAATTGAGTGAGAACTGAGAGTTCTGCCATCATAAAGCAAACAAAGCAGAAACAAAAAAGAACACAGCTTTAAGTAAAGACAATAGGCATGACTTCATAGGTTTCCTAATTGGTCACAACCTTTACAGCAATTCCATGCTTATTTGTTGAAAGATAATTAGCAGATCAACTTTTTAAAGGCTCAGGTAATGAATCACACAGTCAATTGTTATAAGCTTTCAAAATGAACAAACAGTTGAAGGAAGAAAGAAACACAAAACCTTCCTTAAAATTGACCCCAATAAATGTAACTTTTGATCACAATGTTGAAAACAATAAAAAATAAGTTTTTGGATACTATTTCTTTGAATACGTATTATTAAATCCTAACTCAGTAAAACTTAAAATGATCTTTGATAGGCACTACTGAACTTTCGTAACCAGACATTCTGAGTCTAGCTACCATGATAATCACTAAAGCATTTGTAATGGTATGCTTTGAAGTTCAAGCCAATGTCTCCAGGAAGCACTTGCAGAAATTAAAAAAATGAATTGACCACACAAAGAAAACATAAAAACTTAGTTGAAATCTGTTTCAGGCAACAGCTTTGTCAGTAATAAGCATACTGCTGTACTTGTAGTCTCTTGTTTCATAGACCTTAAAATATGCACTTGCTGGGTTTCTAAGATTCAAGACTTGAATAAACATCTGAAACCTACTGCACTGACATATTTCCCCATCAGTTGCTTTACAAGAACTACCATCTTTCAAGTCTAACAGAGTGTCACCCATTTGATTTATTTTATCTGCTGCGATACATTGCATTAGGCAGCAGATGAGGCCTAAAATGATCCAGTTCACTGCCACGCCATGGAATGCTTGAAAAAATAATTTCTTATTGTCATTATTCTTAGGTTTTCCACATTTAGAAGGTGGTTAAATCACACGCTTAGTTGGGGAAGCATGGTGGTACTACCGCCTTGACTATCATAATCAACGGACTCACTTTTATTCCAGAGCAAGGGATTGCTCTGAAATAGCAGAGCAATCAAAGTTTAGTCATGCTTGCCATGAAGAAAAATGTTAAGAAAATACTTATTTCTGACATTTTGTTTACAACCTGAACAAAGTAAGTTATCCTGAGACTTAAAGATGGCAAAGGGAACACAGGATTTGCCATCTTCACTCCTTTTTGGTTTTTAACCTGTGTTATGATCCCAGAAATGTCTGAGCATCTGGAAGAGGGAAGTTAGGAAAACAGTCATTGTACTCGTGTTTGACATTTGAAAGGCCTTTCTTCTCTCAGGTGGACACTGGCGCTAAGATCTTAAGGCTGGAGAACTGTAGATATGAGAAGCAAGACAGCAAAATTTGAGCTCTAAAGAGGAACAGACATTACTGCTAGGGTCTATACAATTCTTTTAATTTTATGTATCTGATGAACCTTTATGCCTACTGAATATTTTGGCTTTGCAGTCTAATGGAGAAAATAACCCAAACCCTGTAACTATATGGACGTTTCAATAACCTCCCTTCACATATCCACCCTGGATGTCTTCTAACCCAAACTCCAGCCACTATAAGAGCACTTTTGGATCCTGTTTCTGAAATTTGTCCCAATTTAACCAAACCAGATGCTTGTAACTTAAATTTCCCACAAGTGTTAGTAGAGTGTTCCAAGATATGTTGGTATGTCTGTTTCACTCTCCAGTCATTAGTTAGGGTCGACCATTTAAAATCCTTTCTTTCCCTCCAAAATGAAAAGATTGGCTTACAATTAAGAAACAAAACATATGAGGGCTTTTGTTGCTCACATGATGGTGACTTAGGTAGTGCCACATTTCCATACTTTGGTTTTGTCTGCAACTGTGCATGCTAGAACCAATGAAAACATATGAAAACTGAGTTAATAAATCAATACAAGAAAACAGAGCTTAAGGAAAATCACAAGCTTTATGGGAAAACTGGGATACAAGGCTGCGCTCGCACTGCTGCTAGTGTTTCCCATACTGCCAGTGTGTTTCCCTCTATGGCATCTGCTTGCCTCTTCTCTTGTAATAGAATTTGAGCCCTTGGGACAGAAACAGCCTTGTTCTGACTTTGTATCATAAATATGAGAAATGTCCCTAGCCACAGTAAACAAGCAAGAACAACACCACCAACACATTTACAAAAGCTGCATTGTTTCAATGTCATTTTCGGATACTCTTTATTTTTGTTCAAGTACACGTACTATTCAGCAAGCTGAACTTTCTAACAACTTTTGTGTATGTACATGAAAGTATAGACATTTTCTTACTGATGTGGATCCATATCCACAAAGGTACAGAATATCCAACTTCTATTAGATTAATAATTTATGTTGTTTTCAGAGGGAAAATACACAATAAAACAGGGCTTATACACTTAAACATATGTTTGCAAACGTAAACCTCATCTTAGGTGCACAGGGAATTTTACAGATCACGACTGTCACCTTGAAGGCTCACAGAGCTGACTAACTGGGCAACTCTCCTCCACTACCTGAAGAGGGCAGCTGTAATGCCTCCTCAACAACAGCAGCTGCTAGTGGTCTCACATATGCTTAATTTTTAACTCGAAAGGAGAAAATTAACATAAAGTTCCACAAAACTGTTAGCTAAGTGAAGAACATTGGTGCTGAAAGACTATTTAGAAGGATAATTATTCCAGTGGGGAAAAGCCAGAAGAAAGTAAGCACTGGGCACTTAACCTGAGATGGCAAATGCTTAGAAGCAGATGGCACTGACAGAATGCATTATTTGAGCTTTTGAGGTTTTCAGAGTTTTCCTTCAGCCACCCCCATGCTTTGCATACTCAGTAGCTGCTGTGGCGAAAAGGGGCTCATTTGGAGTTTCTGCAGGTTAGAATGCTAGTGTCACTTCTTACAGCAGTGGCTGTGACTGAGAGACAGGCAAACCACCTAGGTACTATGACATATTCTGGTTCCTGGACTCATATATTACTCAAAATATTTTCCAGACATTCTCTCAGTTTGAAAAAGCTGAAACTTTCATAGCTGATATTGATCTATCTTGCTGCTTTCCTACGTGCTGCAGCTGCGCTCAGAAGAGCAATGTGCCACCCTCTCCTGTATCCTGAGGGATGCCACACAGACACTAATGAGGCTGCAACATGACTGACACACCTAAAAACTCTTGATCTAAAAGAAGCAGCTCAGGGAAGGCTCATAGCCTGACTTGCAGTGAATGTGACAAATGGTAAAGGTGAAACCATTAGCGACCGTCTCACAGCTCCTAATGAAAGCAACAGGCATAGAGATGAAATGTAACTTCAAATCTCTGTTCTGTTTCCTACTTTCAACCACGGTAATTCTTAGTTTTTCCATAGCAGGAACTTCTCTTCATTACACTTACCAGAAGGATGAGGTGGGGGGAGGGAGAGAGGGAAGGGAGGGAAAAAGGGAAGGGAGGAAAAAAGACTGAAGGAAAAAAGAAAAAGAAAAGGAAAAAGAAAAAGAAAAAGAAAAAGAAAAAGAAAAAGAAAAAGAGAAAGAAAAAGAGAAAGAAAAAGAGAAAGAAAAAGAAAAAGAGAAAGAGAAAGAAAAAGAAAAAGAAGAAAAAGAAGAAAAAGAAGAAAAAGAAAAAAGAAAAAAAGGAAAAGAAAAAAGGAAAAAGGAAAAAAGAAAAAAGTGAGAAAGAGCAGGTGAGAGGAGGGATAGAGGAAAGGAGTCTGGTAGGTAAAGGTCTCTTTTGCAAGTGAGCTTTCCAGTTTTAAAGGTTTATTTCGCAGTTTGTGTCAGTTACGGATTTTTAAATATGTCTTAGCTATATTTGTAAGAAAACGTAAAATAAGTTTGGTTCCTAATTCTCTACCACCTGAGTCTGTATTACCCAAAGATCAGTTACATTCAGAGTAATAATAATAACAATAATAATAATAACAACAACATTTCTAACTCTGGAAGAAGAATCCAGAGCTGTAGGAAAAGTTCTGTTCCAGCTCTCTCATAGCTTACATCTGTAAGCCATAAGATGAATTCAGAGAAATTAACAAATGCTACAGAAACCTCAGTTGTATCTACAGATCTGACACAGGCGGTAAAAGCGGTACCTGGAAGGCAGGCACTGATGAGGCACCTGTATACTTCCTACCAGTGCTGCTTAAACGTCATATGTACAACTCTCATTTTCTGTAAGAGGGCTGGAATAAAGCATGTTTATAAATTTAAGACCTTTATGTTTCCTTAAGTAAAACAGAACAGCAAATTCAATTCAAAATAAAAAGTTTTAGTTAATGCGTATCTTAGAACACATACCACAGAATTACCAGGTAAAGATTTGAGTCCAAACTGTATGATTTCTGGATTAACTTAAATTATGACTGAAATAATGCAGAATTACTGTTAGCTGTAACATAAGGTTCATCAAGCTTCAGAATTTAATCAATTTTTAATTATAAAAGATCAATATTATTTTGAAAGGTAAGTTAAATGATCACCTGTCTACTCTGCCATGGTTTATACTTCTGAGTGAGGCATCATAGTGGATTAAAAATTAAAATTCAGCTTTGCATTTTAATAAACTTTACTGACAGGTTTTTGCTTATACTAAGACATATATTTAAAAATAAACTTATTCAAATCAAATATATATGTATAGTATTGTATGCTATGGCCTAATCTAACACTGATTTAGGAATTGCTTTAAAGCTAAATAATTACCAAGAAGCAGACCTGTGCCCTGAATTTTCAAATGAAGTCAAACTACTATAACCTCAATGAAGCCAAGCTACTATAAGCTCTGCATAGGTATACACACTGCCAGAGAGCAGGAATAACTTATTTAATACCCTGTCTCACTATAAATCTGTAAGGTAAACTCTCTGAATAATCTCACAATATTCATGTGATACTTGGAACACACTGCTGAAAGACATGGGAGATACCACAGCGGTAAGTAGATACAACCTGTAGAAAGATAAGAGTAGGCTGAGACTGAGTAAGAAATGTCACTTGTTCTAATTAGTTTTGTTTTGGCTGATCCAGATTTTATTTTCTGCCTTTTTTTGGAGGGGGTGGGGGGCTGTAGTTCGTTTGTTTGTTTGTTCATTTGCTTTTCTGCATTCTTAGACAACTTCAACACATTTTTTAAAATTCATTTTTACTTGCCATATATATATGTGTGTGTATATATATATATTTCTTTTTGCCAGATGATTTTTTGGACCAGATGATCCTTGTGGTCCCTTCCAACCTGGTATTCTATGATTCTATGATAAAAAGACGACAAACACACAAGCACTAGGGAGTGCTAGCTGGCCAAGGTGCACTTTATTAAGTTCTTGGCAATAGAAAAAGCTATATCACAGCCATTTTACTATCTCATTAAAAATAAAGTGACTGAAATCCATTCTACTAAAGTACTGGTTCTAACTGGAGAGGCTTTTTTCATAAAAAGAGATAAAACCCACCTATATTGTGGAGTAATGATAAGAAGGACCATGGAGTTATTCTACAAGAATCTTGGAATTCCACAAGCATCTTGGCTAAACTCCAGTCTGACTAAACATATTTGTACACCTACACATTTCTCCATAGTTCAATGATGTTTATTCTACCACAAAAACCTCCCAGCCCTAAGCAGTCTAGTGTTTCTGGAACATCAATGCTACCGTGTTTCAGTGGTGGGTAAGAATCTCACATTCAAAGGACAGAGAAGTCTAAGACCTCTTCAACTCAACAGGAACTCACCTAGGCCAAGATTTCATCCATAATGAATAAATCACAACTGAGCATGTTGGGGTGAAAAACATCATAGAAATGTAAGATTACTAACATAAGAATATCAGAATTACCCAAATATCAGAATTACCAGACTCTACTTGTTTTCACAGCTAAATACAAATGACAGGTATTTCAAATACTGTTTTACAGTATTTTACCATTAACAGTTTAGGGGAAAAACTTTAAACAGCAGAGCTGTCTGTACTAGAGTACAAATTTCAAAGAAACTATCTTCAATATTTAGTTTTGCTTAGTTTTCTACTATTTCCTGCTTTGTTCTAAAGAGGCCTCAGTTTGAGGTTTAAACACAAGATGGCACTCTAACGAGACTTCTTGACTGAAAGAAAAATTATTGATACAGAGAGGCGTTTTTTATCACCTTACTGAATATATTCTGAGATGTTTTTTGTGTTCTATAATTGTCTCACAGGTCTTTAAAATCCATTCAATGATGTTGTTTTACCAATGGCTTTAAGTATTTGTAACTTAGGAATTCAGGATGGCAGACGGTGGGCCAGATAATAGTCATACATGTTAAATTGTACTATGTAAAAGCCGAATACGATCACAGAACTACAGAATGACTGAGGTTGGAAGGGACCTCTGGAGGTCATCTGGTCCAACACCCCTGCTCAAGCAGGCCCTCCTGGGGCCAGTTACCCACAACCATGTCCAGATAGCTTCTGAATGTCTCCATGGATGGAGACTCTATGGCCTCTCTGGACAACCTCTTCTCGTGCTCAGTCACTCTCAGAAAAGGTGAAAAAGGCAGAAAAGTGTTTCCTGATGATCAGATGGAACCTCCTGTGTTTCAGTTTTGTGCCCATTGCCTCTTGCCCTGTCACTGAGGCCAACGGAAAAGAGCCTGGCGCTGTTGTCTTTGCACCCTCCCTTCAGGTGTTCATATGCATTTACAAGATCTCACCTGAGCTTTCTCCTCTGCAGGCTACACAGTTTCAGCTTGCTCAGCTTTTTCTCCTACAGGAGATGCTCCAGTTCCTTAATCAACTCAGTGGCCCTTTGCTGGACACTCTCCAGTAGCTCCATCTCTCTCTTGTATGAGGGAGCCCAGAACTGGACACAGTAGTCCAGGTGTGACCTCACCAGAGCTGTGAAGGATCACCTCTCTCCATCTGCTGGCAATTCTATTCTCTAATGCAGCCCAGGATACCATTAACCTTTCTACAGCAAGGTTACATGGCTGGCTCATGTTCAACTTGGTGTCCACCAGGACCCCCAGGTCCTGTTCTGCCAAGCTGCTTTCTAGCTGGGTGCCCCTCAGCATATATTGGTGCCTGAGGTTGTTCCTGCCCAGGTGCAGGACTTTGCACTTCTCCTCATTGCAGTCTGTTTCCTTACAAACCACATGAGATTCCTGTCAGCCCATTTCTCCAGCCTGTCGAGGTTCCTCTGAATGGCACACCAACCCTCTGGAGTATCACTAGCTTTTCCCAGCTTTGTATCACTTGTGAACTTGCTGAGGATACACTCTGCTCCATTGTCCAGATGATTAATGAAGATATTAAACAGGGCTGGACCAGTATCAGGGGTACACCGCTAGTTACAGGCCTCCAACTAGACCTTCTGCCGCTGATCACCACCCTCTGGGCCCAGCCATTCAGAGAGTTTTCAGTCTACCTTGCTGTCAGCTCATCCAGCCCACACATCAACACCTTGTCTATGAGGATTTTATGAGAAGCAGTGTCAAAGGCCTTACCGAAGGCCAGGCAGACAATATCCACTGCTTCCCCCTCATCTACCAAACCAGTCACTTCATCACAGAAGATTACCAAGTTGGTCAAGCATGACCTCCCTTTGGTGAAGCCACACTGACTACTTCTGATGACTTTCTTGTCCTTAATGTGCCTGAAAATGGTTTCTAGACCTAGCTGCTCCATGACCTTCTCAGGGACCAAGGTGAGAGTGACCAGCTTGTAGTTCCCTGGGTCCTCCTTTTTGCCCTTCTTAAAGACAGGATTGACATTTGCTTTTCCTCCAGTCTTTGAATATGATAATATATTTTTATTATGCTTTAATCAGATCCTTAAATACAATAACCACTTTTGTTGATGACTCATGCTCTCATTACATTTAAATGTTTGTAATAAAAGTACATGCTTAATTCCTAAAACAAGATATCTCTCTATTATTATAGCAGCAAAACTGTTGCATTATTAAAAGCAACTTAGTCCTTCCCTAGGATATTGTTATCAGCTCTAGAGTAACAGGAAGAATTTCATATGGCATTAAAAAAAACTTAGTAGTCTTCTAATACAGAGCCAAATAATGTTGAAGTCTCTTTAGTAAATTATTATATCTGCTTTGCAAGATATGTTTTTTAGCTAGATGAACCAAATCATATGGTTGAAAAGGATCTTTGGAGATCAGTTAGTGCTTTTATTCTCTCATATGGAACTAGCTTTATCTAAACTTTACCTAAAGTTTTAGATAAAGCTGAAATTAGTTTTCTCTAATCCTTTAACAAGCCCTGGAACAGGATGCCCACAGAGGTTGTGGAGTCTCCATCCTTGGAGATTTTTGAAAGACAGTGGATGAAACAAGCTCCAGTTTCAGAGGCTTTTCACTAGAGACACATACCTCATGGAGAACATCTCAGTACTTCAGAATGGGCTTTGTGGGAGCTGTTAAAATTTCCTAAGTTTACTTCTAATATTTAGTCTAATATGGGAGTTTGACAGAAACCAGGATAATCTATTTAACTGTTTTAACCACACCTATGTGAATGATCTACCAACTGTTTGATAATGTCAGAAACAAGGCATTTCAACATGTTTTTGAAACAATTCAAATCTAGCTATTAACTACAAATAAATAATAGTCTATGTCCCACTCATCTAAACAACTTCTCTGTTGAGAAACTCAAAGGTAGTAACACAAGGCTAATGATTCAAATGAGCAGATTCCTACTGTTTTCAGTAGGTTTATGAGGTCTGCCTTCTCCATCTCTCCTCAGCGTAAAAAAAGTTCGACCTTGTACTTCCCACTGTTTTTCAAACCTGAACAAAGAGCTTGTGGTGCGTTGACCTTGGGTGGACACCAGGTTCCCACCAAAGCTGCTCTATCACTCCCTTCCTTAACCGGATAGGGGAGAGAAAATATAACGAAAGGACCATGGGTTGAGATAAGGGCAGGGAGAAATCACTCACCAATTGCTAACATGGGCAAAATAGACTCAGCTTGGGGAAATTATTGCCAATCAAATCGGAGTAGGTTAATAAGAAATAAAACCTTTCCCCCACCCTTTCCTTCTTCCCAGGCTCAACTTAACTCCTGATGTTCTGTACCTCACCTTTCCCCAGTGACAGGGGATGGGGAATGGGGGCTGCATCAGTTCATCACATGTTGTCTCTGCCACTCCTTCCTCCTCAGGGGAAGGACTCCTCACACTTCCGTGCTCCAGCATGGGATCCCTTCCATGGGAGACAGTCCTTCCCATAGGCTGCAGTTCTTCACAAACTGCTCCAGCGTGGATCTCTTCCGCAGGGTGCAGCCCTTCGGGAACAGACTGCTCCAGCCCAGGTTCTCCACAAGGTCACAAGCCCTGCCAGAAAATCTGCTCTAGTGTGGGCTCCTCTTTCCATGGGTCCACAGCTCCTGTCAGGAGCTTGCTCCAGCGTGGGCTTCCCACGGGGTCACAGCTTCCTTCAGGCATCCACCTGCTCTGGCATGGGGTCTTCCCTAGCCTGCAGGTGGAAATCTGCTCCACCATGGGCCTCCATGGGCTGCAGGTGGAGATCTGCTCCACTGTGGACTTCCATGCATTGCAAGGTGACAGCGAGCCTTCACCATGGTCCACACCAAGGGTTGCCTGGGAATTTCTGCTCCGGTGCCTGGAGCACCTCCTGCCCTGACCTTGGTGTCTGCAGAGCTGTTTCTCACATGTTCTCACTTCTCTCTTCCACTGCAATTGCTGTTCCACAGCAACTTTTTCCCCTTCTTAAATTTGTTATCACCATCACTGATGGGCTTGGCCGTGGAGCTATCTGTCACTGGCTCCATCAGACACAGGGGAAGCTTCTAGTAGCTTCTCACTGAAGACATCCCTGTAGCCCCCCTGCTATCAAAACCTTGCCAGGCAAACCCAATACAGAGCTGCTAGAGAAGAGACTGAGGACAAAGCTTCTGAGAGCTGCATAGCACAGGTCGCCTCGCAGGAGGATGCTCTGTGATTCTTTAAGTGAGATAAGAGAGCAGTTTGTATGTAAAGGCTGCAGTCCCAACCCTCACTAATTATTTCAATGCTGTTTCTTAATCCTTCTATGAAGAGTAAAATATGTAGGACTCAAATCACTGTTAGAAATAACCACATTAAATAGTATGGCCTATGTTACGCAAGCAGTTAAATAATACTTTTTCTTTTTGGGATCCATGTATTCATTGAATGTTCCCTGTGCTTTGGAGAAAGACTGCAAATCATGCCATGCAGTGATTTCAGGCAATCTGTAGTTTTCAGTGGCATTCTATGTAAGTGTGTATCTCTAAACATCAAATTTAGCTTTTATGACTTTGGGTGCACTGTAAATAATCATTAGATCTCACTGTGCTCTTGAAATAAATACTAAAGAAACATGCTACGATGACAAATTACGGGAAGGGTGTGAATACCTACCGGAAGGTATTGTCTACTTTACTGGCTTTTTTGAAAAGGGGACGGAATGAAGCAATGGACTACAAACCTTTATAAACAAGAGGTTTACAGCTTCATGATGTGTTATAATGCTTTTCTAAGCTCTTTCTTCCATTCCAGAGAACCTCTGTCCTTCCCTTTCTCAGTAATACAGCTGCAGTTCCTTGCAAGAGCACTAGGTTTCTGAGTGTTTTGAAGTCACCCCATCTACATAATGTGTTTCTATCTACATATGCACCTGTGGAATACACACAGGGACTGTATCTGTAATTCTGGCCTTCTGTATTTCAAGGAACTTTTGGAGCTCAAAAGAAAACTGGTTGTCCTGAAAGATCTATACTTTGCTCTGTAAAGAAATTCCAAAGAGAAATCTAAGAATTTAAGTCACTAAGGTAGCCTCCTTCTTTATCCTCAGTAAGTGACAAAGATAGCTTAATAACATCCAAAGATTCCTTTGTACAACAGGATCCCTGAACTAGCAAGGAACATTTGCATGATTAGGTTAGTACTGCAGGCTCTGGAGCAAGACTGGTGTCCATTCTAAGAAAATAAAGCTAAACATATACATTTGTGCTATGCAGCCATTCTGCAGCAGACATCTTCCATACAATGGTATGTCTGCCATGTGGATCTAGTGTCTACATTATGCTATACAAAAAGACATATCTTGCTGTGAGTAAGTTGCTCTTATCTTACAGGAAAGATGTCAAGATTTTAAGAAAGCAAAGTCAATTGAAATAGATATTAAAACCAGAACACCTCTCAGAAAAAGTTATCTAGGAAAAAGAAACACAAAACTGAGAAGAAAGCTTGTGCTGAGAGAGATCAATTTAAAGATACTTCATAACTAAGATTAAAACATAGCCTGTAATGCAAATCTGTAGAAAGGAAAAACCTTATCTCTCAGTTTCACTTGGTATCTTCAGCTGTCCTGAGCATGAGACATTTGAATTACACAAGTCATTCATAGCCAGCACAAAAAATTACACCCAGGTATGAGAGTCTACAGTATTAAAAGAATGTGATTACTGTGTGATGGCAATTGCTGAATTTTTCAAATTGTGTTGCAAGACAATTAATTAAACTACTATAGTTCAGGAAAGGTGTCAGGCTGACATACTGGAGGATTACAGAATCAAGTTCCTTACTGGCATTTTTGCAGTTGGATAAAACTCCATTAAATACCAGAAAATCAAGCCTAAATACATTTTAAAATAACTTCTCAAGCAATAACTTTGCTATGCTTTTATAAATTCATATGCCTTCTCTGTTGTTGAAAAATGGTCCAAGAGGTAGCAGGGAAACTCATAATTAAGAATACACACACTGGTGAATCATCCAGAGCTATTTAGTCTGTGGCATCTTTTGTGATACAACCAAGTACAGATACAGCCTATCTAAGTAATGTCTTTGAAATACGGACACCTATAGGAAACGGGATCTAGACACAGAATCTAAAAATATAAGAAGACCACAGTAAGGTTCTGATCATTACGAAACCTGGTGAAATTCCTGCAGTATCAACACCATGAGCACTCTAAAGCTCTTTATGAAGGCCAGGGATCCATTAATGTGGGATCCATTAATATGGGATCCATTAATTGTCATAAGGCTAGATTGCATGTAGCCCTGTCTTAAAAGAAAGTCCTCTGCATTTTGTTTAATAAAGTACTGTATTTCAGAGATCCGCTGTTGCAGCAGTATTAAACATAAAGTGTTCTTTCAGTTAGGTCGTTTATTCTCTTTATATGCATTATATATGTATGTACATATGCGTGTGTGCAGCTGAAGCATGTAAATAAATGCTACAATTGATCACTTTAGGCTGCCTCTGCCAGAGTTCTCAGTAGACTGAAGCATAAATTTCCTTAAGACC
This sequence comes from Caloenas nicobarica, assembly GCF_036013445.1. Classification (NCBI taxonomy): domain Eukaryota; kingdom Metazoa; phylum Chordata; class Aves; order Columbiformes; family Columbidae; genus Caloenas; species Caloenas nicobarica. The sequence goes on along the minus strand of NC_088284.1, from coordinate 24,797,873 downwards.
CTTTGGCAAGCTCTTGTTCAATTCACACTGAGATCCTTTCTCACCTTGTACAGAACTGCAAACTCATTAATGGCCCTATATTGCTTATTGAGTCATTCAAGCATGCACAGAGCATGCTAGATTTCTTCCTGCTATCTCCTTCTCCCTGGGTTATATGAGGATATCCATTCATTTTTGCAAAGCTTGCTCCGTTATGCTGCTTGCAAGGGCAATGATCAATATATGTTTAGTGGCAAACATGTTCGCACTTTCCCCTGTTTTGAAGTGCTGACAAACTCTCAAACAGATAGCTAAAGTGACCTATCTTTAAGCTGAAGACAGAGAAAAGTAATTCTGATGGATTTTAATCTCTAAAGTGCAAAAGCAAGAAGAATTTTTTTTTTTTATTTAGAACAAATGACTTTCCATTCTGTTTTCTTTTAGTAGTTCATCATGTGAACAGGAGTAAATCCTACTGTTTGCTTTGTCTTTGTCTTACGGACAATAGATAAAACCCGATAATTTAAAGAATCATATTATCAAAACGTTACTCACTATCCAAACATTACTTACTTTGCCTTATCCTGTCACAGGTAATAAGCAGAGCAGTGCATTTAAACATGAACAAGTACTTGATGCCTTTCCTACAGGCTTCTAGTCAGGGTTTGGCTTTTTGATAAATCTGGCAGAAAACCATGTTTTTAAGAGGTAGATATGAGCTTGAAGAGGCGAAAAACCCGATCTGATAGGATTTACAAAAGTACAGAGGTTTTACCAAGGCTTAAAACAGTGTTATCTGAGATGGTATTGCAAATCCTATTAGAAGCCTATTTGCATACCCTGCCTGCAGTGTCACAAGGGATGATGCTGAGGTGACTTCTGCTACCATGTAAGCAATAACCTTCCTGAGTTTAGTTCCATGGATCTATCATAGATGATGTCTGTTTTGACTTATGTGTAGCTGTTCGCCACGTTGTGGAGAAATTGGCAGACAAGGTGCCAGACCATTCACACACTGGTATTAAACAGTGTTCCATGGCTTTAATTTTATAAGGTTACTCAGGTTTCCATAGGATTCAGGACAGGTGAAACAAGGAGGATTCTGAACTGCAAGATCAGTCTGAAAGGTGAAGAATTTTATTCTCCTAATACATGCTTTTGTAAAACCGCATGGATCCAGTAGCTCCAGGCAGGGTGTGTCTTGCCTGGCCAATCTTACTATTTTTTACTATGCATTCACCAACAGCATGAGACGGTACGTTTGCATGTGAAATTCCTGGTTCCCAGTTATACAGGAATGAAAGGAAGACAGAGCTCCTAACTGGCCAAACTTTGGGCATCATGAACCACAACAGTGCCCCTGGACTAGGTCACTGCTAGATCAGACACTTCACAGAGCATCTCCGCCTACTGCCCTTTTTTATCATTATCAAGGACGGCTCATTCCAGTGGCCCATGAGCAAAAAAGGTCAGAAGAACTTCACAGCTTTGTGGCATTAACACTAGTGTATCTGAATACTCTGGTCATGGCTTAATAAAAGCTCAAGGACTGAGGTGACCCTAGGCTTTTAAAAGAGTGCCAGAGGATGAGGAAAGCACTATAATGCAATTCATTTATCTTATCTGGTTGTGACTACTCCAGTGCAATAGCGTTTAGTGAAATACATCCCTCTTTTACGTTTCTATGATACTTTACAAGCCTGATTTCCATCTCCCTTGCTTGCAGTAATTTTTTTTCAAATTTATAGAAAAATCTAATTAATATGTATTACATTTTTGCACCTTAAAAGGATATTAGGATGAAACACATCTGAAATAGTTCAATAGTTTCATAACAAGTTTGGATGGTCCACTGTTATTTAAGGCATTAGAAAATGTATTGTTTATCCCAGCAAGCACACCACTTACCCTCAGCATAGGGCCATTCTGGAACACATGGGGTTCATCACAAACTACACAGTATTCATTCAATACTGGTATCCGCTGCTCAGCAAATTCAATAGTCTGAGAACAATGAAAATGAGAATAACAACATCTGCTTAAAAATAATTAACAGTCAGCTCATGCTCCACAGTGTTTCATAAATGGCTAAGATAGGAAATCCTACCTGCACGAGAAAGCCACGGTCTCGCACTGGAATGCATTTTGCACCATAATCTTGCTGCAAGGAAAAAGTTGAGGCAACTTCAGTGTTAGACTAATTAAAAAGAAATAGTAAAACATTTGCATTTTTTTGCATGCAAGTATGTTAATTAAACAATATTTCAATCTAAAACCATCTCTCATTAGCATAAACCAACCTTTAGAAATAATCAATCCTTTCACTGTTTGCTCAGTGTGGGGCAGATTTTTAGAATTTCTTTTTAGCTCTTAAATCTGATGAGGTTTTATATCTTAGTACACCAAAAACTTCAATCTCAAATGGAAACACCAGTGCCTTCACTCTATTCCAATAAACTGGCATTTGGTAACTTTCATTAAATTTTAACTGCATATTGTCGGTCCAAAAATGGGCTATGCACTTAGACTTGAATGACTAATGTAACTTTCAGAACAGCTGAAAATCTTTTTCTTTTATATTTATTATACAAGATCTCATTTCTGCAAGGACCACAGTAACAGATCTCTGTGCTCAAATCCCACTCAAATCCTTTCTGCCTTTTTTTTTTTCAACGCACATCAACATAAATTAAAAGGAACTTCTGTTACAGGAGTCTGTAAGGTACAAAATTTCGTCTAGGCTGACATCTATCTTAATGAAAACCTGTTTTGAATAAGAATCATATCAGCTCCATTTGCAGATTGTTTGTTTGTTTATAGGCCTATTTCCTTTCATTTCTCTAACTGTTTAATTGGGAAAGTTCTCCCTTTATTCTCCTGGGAAACAATTCTGATTGTATTAATGTATGACATTCAAATATTTCAGCTAGGAATCGAAGAGAAGTTAGGGTCTCTATTCATCACTTGCACATTCCAGTGACTTCGAATTGCAGTTAGGTACTCAGGCCACCCATACATCTGGTGCCTGCATATAAAATGTGAAATGGACTCTTGATGCTCTTTTGCTAACATCAGTCAAACTGCACCTGACCATGTATGTGATGATTTTCCCTCAAAGTAAATGCATTCTAGCAATAAATTACTGGTAGTTTTTACAGACTGACAAGCAGGGCTTGCATTTCTTCCTAATAGCTGATAACATCAGCAATGAAACCACTTAGTCAGCTGTTCATTATCTTATCAAAATCAATGGGACTTTTCTGAAGAACTTCCGAAGACAAAAGTCTTGCTATGTTAACACATCCTCTGCTCATTCAGAAAAAACCAAATCTCTAAACTGTGACAAGTAAAACGTCTGTTGGCTTACCTTAAATTAATATTGCTGTGCACATTACAGGAAACAGCCACATAGCACGTGTACAAATATCACTGCTTTTGGATCTGATGAGTATAGCTCAAAGCTTATTAAACTAATTTACCAAGAGACACAGCACACTCGGTGTAATTTCATTATTCAGAATGCATTGTTTGGAATATATGTATGGCATTTCAAGCAAGAATCAGCTTTTTCTCACAGAGAATATCAAGGTTCCACCATGCTAAGGGAGTGGAGAGGGCTGTCTCCTAAGTGCTTCTCCCCAGATCTAACACAGGTGCCTTGAAAGAGCACAAACAGACCCACTCTTCCCCTTAAAGTATAAAAGCCATCTTTTAAGAGGTAGATGCAGAAGAACTAATTTTAAGAGATTTTTCTTAAATTTAATATTATGTGCTACCCTTTGTTTTCCCAGTCAGTCCTGTCTGTGGGGAAAGAAAGGGGGCCACAGTGGGCCTAATTCCTTCCCTGACCTCTGGCTGCCACCAGCATGTTTGAAGGTTAAACCTCTCACAGCACACAAATCTGCAAGAGGTGAGATGAATCACGAACGTGTTCCTTCCAGTATGATGATGATCACAGATGCAAAGACCAGAAGGAGAGGTGACTTGGCACTCAAATGAGCCAACAGACAGTTGCTTCCCCCATGAAGCAAGCAGAGAAATGGGAAAAGACCTGTGTGACCTAGCCAATTTTGCAGCACACGAGCTCCTGCAGCAAGAAAGGAGGCAGGGAAGGAAGTGGATGACTGAGCCTTTCCCATGGTCAGCAGCTGCACACAGAGCTGTATTTGACATGATACATAAAATATCATTCTTGACCTAAGCAAATTCTGGTTTTATGACTTAAATACATGTGCATGCACAGTTATTTAAATCCTCCTTAGAAAGTTGACTCCATTGCTCTTGTGTTCTGATATATTCAATATATCAAATCTATTCACTAACATATGTCCTAAGTATTAATGCCTTTCCATAAAAAGAACAAGAGCATGTTTGTAAAATAATTGGAGGAAAATAAGCAGAGCAAAAAAATTATTACGCACAGCAGCTTGCGAAGGTGATGATGAAGATGGTGTTAAGATACCAATAAGCCCTGAGGTAAGAGAGAGCCTCCTGCTCTCTGCCATGGTGGACTCCTTGAAAGGCTCCATTTTGGATGACTTAGGGGCACTGGAGTAAGTCTTGCTGAGTAACTTGTGATTCTTCAATCCATCCAATTCTTCCATTCTAAGATTACTGGAGCAGGACCTGCTTAAAAGTTTGTGGGGCTTCAAGGTGCTGTTGTGCTCACATCGAGGATCCCCAGAACATGACCTGCTTAACAGCTTATGGGGCTTTAAAGTGATGCACTCTTCCTGCTTGATGGATGCAGAGCAAGGACGGTTCAAGAGTTTGTGCGATTTAATAGCCATCGTCTGTTCAGCCCGAGGGTCACTTGACAACGAACGGCCAAAGGTTCTGTGAGATTTTGTGGCACACATATCCTCTGCCTTTACTGTGCTAGAGCAAGTCCTTCTCAGCAGCTTATGAGTTTTGGAGATGCCATCCTGTTCTGACTTTAGTTTTGATTTATTTTTACCACAGCCAGGTGGAGGGTAACTTGGCGACCTTAAAAATAAAGAAGACAAAGTTGGAGAATAATCAAAACCTTGTACAAATCAAGTAAAGACCACATCTATGTGTCAAAAATTTTTAAGCATCCTGTTTTTATGTATTTCACTAGTGATAAACACAGCCCAACATTAAGAAAATCAGCAACTGTATGAAGGTCTAGTTTTCCAATACCAAATTGACATCTTACTCTTATTTACACACAAACTCATTGATCAAAAAGATGACTAACTGCTTAAGTAGAAGTCAGAGCTATGTCCTCACAGCTCTTTGTAAAGGTCCGTATGTCTCTAAACAACCCATTTATTCAGAAAATTATATTTGAAATGAAATTCACGTATTTCGCATGAGATTCTAACACATTTTCCTTATCAAAATCTATCTTTCCTATGTAATCATCATGGCATGATCCCATTAAAGTTATCGTCTTCTGGACACAGCATAACAAATTCTGTGTTCAGATCCAATGGGAAGATCCAATGAGCAATGAAACTTGTAGGCAGTAAATTCAATTTGATTCAGCTGAAATAAACGTTTTTTTAAAAAAACTCATAATAATCTGAGTGACTTGTGGAAGACAATTTGATGCCCTTCTTTCCTGTTTTAGACAAATTCTAGCTCTGTAGTACTATTACAGAAATGAGAATGTATGGGAAATAAATTATGAACACAGAAAGTAAAGAACAAAAGATTTTTACAAAACAACATTCACATGAACTGTCACATCTCTACAAGGTTCACATTCACCTGTCCTTGCAAAGTAAGAACAGGCAACAGGTATGCTGAATCATTTTTCTATGCTTTATAAGCAGCCCCAGTGTTTGGAGTATTTCTTGGGCTTAGATCGTACAGCAAAGAAGTGAAACCCCAGGAGGAGATGCTGGCACGTTTCCCCACCCTGTTAGCATGTGGTGGCAGCAGAAGATGCACGTGGAGGTCGCTGACTCACTGCTGTGGTTGGCTCCCTACCACCCTCCCACAGACAGGAGGTAGGAATGGTGCTGTAGGGAGAGAGGGGGTCCCTGCATTTGCATTGAGCCTTGTTTGGACAGGCACTGCAGTAGCAGCTGAATCAGGAGGAGAGAGATTGGGATGGCTTTTGCATGGCCTTCCTGAATAAAACCAAACCCCAAGCTACAGCCTGCACTAGCCAGTGGTGTGTGGCATGGTAGGGAACGGGTAAGCCTTCTAGTCAAAACAACACCTTCCTCTTCTGCCTCTGAAAACACAAATAGTCTTTTGTCATCTTTGACATTTCTCCCTTCTTCAACGTGAGTGATCACTGTACTCCCTCTCTTTGTTATACAAGGAATTTAGAATGCCAAAATTCATCAGAAAGAAGGACTGTTCAAAGAACCATTCAATTCAAATTCACAGAAGGGCTGATCTGTCAGCCCTTCATAAGCAGGAAAACATGCTCGAGTATCCAGTCACATTCCTGAAAGAAGTATAATCAGAGCCTGATTTTACATACACTTAAGTGTATGAGTAACTGGCAGAAATCATAATGAATTCAAATGAACTATTCACAAACTACTTATGTTTTTAATGCCTTTGAGCTTCCGCGCCTGTATTTCAGAAGTGGTGAACATTCATGTACTCAAAGAGTGTACAGGGATGAGTGCTCAGCAGCTCTAAAAATCAGTCTTTCATTAATGACCATTCTAGTTTTAAAAAATTAAAAATACACATAGCTGTGGAAAGAACAGCTAGACAGCCACAAAAATGTTTTTATATCTATATAATATAGAATACATATATGTTATAGATTAATTGTATATATGACATATTTATATTCTTGCTATTCAATTAAGTCTAATGCTATCAAGCTAGTAAAGATACAAACAAGTTAAATAATATAAAATTAATTATTTCCAATTCTAGATGAAACACGGCTGTTTCAGAGAACAGGGCACTGAAATGCTCTGCCTTCAAACAGTCTTGGAAGCTGCAGTAGTACCTAGTTCACTATTGATGTGAAGCAAGGCAAAGACTGGAAACCCAAGAGGTAAGATATAAATAGAGCACTTCTCTGTGGAGAAAAGTCAACATTTCACCTTGTGAAGTATGCTGTGGTTTTTGAACAGGATATGGTGGAAACAGCTCATTTTCATTGCTATTACCTGCGCAATGTAGAAAAGATGTGCAGAGGGGATTTCACCTTTTTGTCAGACACCTTCTTATTGTGCGTACAATTAGATTTCTCTTTGCTGTTCTTCCACTGTTGTGTAACAAATGTCTGCATGATTCTGCAAATTAAGAAAGAAAAAAAGATTTTCTTATCCTAGCCAAGACATACTCACTTTAATACTAGGGTCTGTCTGGTCACCATGTAGGCAATATGATGCAATGTCGTCACTCTACAGGCAGAGTTTTTCTGTCCTATATGGGGACTGATCCTTGTGTGCCTCGGCTCCTCAAAATGGCTTCTTTTTCCCCACATAAAACCAATTTACATGGAACTCTTATTGAGAATACAGTCTGTGTAAAGAACCACTGCAAGACTTACACAGGTAAGTCTCTTATGGAGATCTAGAGACAAACTGAATCAAAGGCATCCCATCTGACTATAGGCATCTGTCTCTCCAGTGACTACAAAGATAGCCTACAGCATCCACACTGCTCAAGTGGGAGCACGTTCTCCTAAGGCACAAACATGAAAGTAGGGATGTCGAATATACACTACCCAAACAATGTTTACAAAGAAGACAGAGCCAGACACTTCCCAGAGATGGACAGTAAAAGGCAGTGGTCACAAGGAAAGCCAAAAACCTTAAATGCTATGAAAAGAAGACATTCACAAGAAGAGTAGTTAAGTACAACAGGTTGCCCACAAAGGCTGGAAATTTACCGCTTAACTGCCTGAGATTCTGAATGAACTAATCTAACTTTGAAGTCAGTGTTACTTGGAGCAGGAGGTTGCACTGGGTGACCTCCAGTAGCTCCTTCCAAGCCAAATTACTCTGTGACTCTCATCTAGCAGTGAGAGGGGGTCTTAGAGTGATAAAGTCAAAGTGGAAGTTAGTATGGACTTTATAAAAATATATTCAAAGATGAATATGCTGTTGCCACAGCCATGAGGGGCCATAGGGTTATTGGGTATTCTGATTTCTGCTCAACTGTGGGCTGTGCAGCTATGTCCTTGAAAATGTCTTATGAGAACCTTTAATAATTACCCTGTGCACAGATCAGAGACAGTGTAAGTACTGAAATGTTTTAAGAGGCTGTTCATGTCTGGGGAGCTTTTTATTTTTTTTTCTTCATTCAAAGTTATGTACCATAGATATTTTAATAACATTGCTTCATTTCTAAGATCATGAAAATGCTGCACCGAATTTCTTTAAACACCAAACAGCAAAATATCTTTTTTCCTTAAGGCATTCTTAATATTGTAATGGTCAGATATTAAAGCCTATATTCTTGTCATTTTATTACATATACACAAGCATATGCGAAAAGATGACTGAGCAAAATTTGATTAAATTGAATTGTACCACAAACACATGAAACTGCTGGGTTTTTTTCAACTATCCTTTCCTCTTGTCCTCAAAACGTGGATGGCCTAATTACTGTGATACATCCTAGAGGCCACCATGAAAGCATAGCCCCCTTAGGGCATGTATGGTGCTCAAAAATATTCCTGCTCCAGAAGCTTCACCATCTAAGCAGAAACACGAAATTGAACACTCCTAGCTACAGTCTTTCGAACTACTATAGCTTACTTCCGAAATGGCAGCACAGTGACAGAAAACCCTTGCAGGCAGCACAAATCAGGTTTTCCCCAACAACTGTCAAAACTGAAATTAAAAAGGCGAATCCTGTTACTTTTTTATTTAAAGAAAAACAAGTTCAAAAAACTTTGATCCAACCAACCTGACAACCTCTGAATTTTATTCCATTTTATGTGGTCCAGGAACTAAAAAGAGTGTAATATTTGCCTAATTATAGGGTTTAAACTTTTCTAGACTTACTTTTTCAGCTGATGTCCCAGCCCAAATCTTTCCTTAGTAGAGATCTGAAATACATCCACAGTTGGCACTACGGAAAAAGGAGATATTGTTGATATATGCACTTACAGCAATAATCAAAAACTCATGACCATGTAAGTCATATTTAAGGACTTGGTTCTATCTGGACCTTTAGTATAGACAATGCTATTGAAGCAATGGTGAAAGTGGACATGTTATCTAAGCCTATGAAGAGATGAATGGTACTTTTTGGAATATCAGACAACGTAATTTGTAATTTTACAAATGACGGTTTTAGAAATTTAATTCCCCAAATACATCTCTTCCCATTAATTTTAACTACAAGAAAAAGTGTCTTTGTTTTTTATGTTATAGCGTCACAGAACCAGAGAATTGTCTATGTCTGAAAGGACCTTCAGGATCACCGAGTCCAACTGTTAACATAATACTTCCAAGTCCCACTAAACAATCTCCCTCAGCGCCACATGTACGTGCATTTTAAACACCTCCAGGGATGGTGACTCCACCACTTCCCTGGGCAGCCTGTTCCAATGCCCAACAACCTTTTTGGTGAATAAACTGTTTCTAATATCAAATATAACCCTCCCCTGGTGCAACTTGCGGCCATTTCCTCTCATCCGATCACTTTCCTACTTGGGAGAAGAGACCAAGACCCACCTTGCTACAAACTCTTTTTATACAAGTACTAGAGAGCAGCATCAGATTAAATGTCTCTGGACTGGTAATTTATCTTGCCTAATCTCTTAAACTTTTTGCCAAGAAGTAGTCTTTATATACCACAGTTTCTGTGACTATGAAAAAAACACAGAGCGGAATAAACCGAATTAATTAGTGTCTGGGTCTCCTTTCTGAGGTTGTTATCATACAAGATCGATAATTGTCATCTAAGTGCCTAATGTAGGAATTCTAGTGGCCAAAGATTACCCTGAATTTTTCTCAAGACCGCTCCTAACATTAGTATATCGATATTCATCTGCCAGAAAAGTGAAAGTGTATAAGGTGAAGACTAGAAATTAGTTCCTGGTATTACTGAAATTCTTTAATAACATTTACTAGAGAGAAGTGGCAGATGGAATCCAGCACTTTTTGAGAGAGCCCCAGGTCCTCAATGCAGGACAACAGCCAACACATTACAAGCATGAACAGACTTTATACTTCACATTACATTAGGTGGTAATGACTACAGTAAAATAAAAAGGAATGAAAACAAAAAATCTGGGGTTGGTTCTAATTTTATTAGAAAAAGTAAATTTATATTTTAAAATCTATATTATTCTAATCACCCAGAAATCCAGATTTTATCCAGAATGTCAAAGTTTATAATTTAATTTCACTTTCATAAATAAAATTTTAAAATAAAATACAATATATCTAACCTGGCCATATAACCTCACTTAGTTCAAAGCTCTGTAGATACCCTTTCTCTAATGTTATTATTCAACCATAATCTCATCTTTTAAAGACACAGTGACTATTTTTCTAAAAGAGATTTGATTAGGGGTAGCAATGTCTTTAGGTTGTCAAAATTAGAACCCATGGCAGGGCAGGGGGGGCAATATTTTCAATGAGATCACCATACCTAGGCCAGCAATCTTAAAATCTGACATCTAGACTGCAATTGTTGTCTAAGCTCTAGAGCCAGAGCAGACAGCCTGGGATCTCCAAAGGCTGATTCATTCTCATCTAAGACAGGTTTCTAAGGCACATGAGAGAAACTGCCCACAAGTACAATAATGAGATAAGCTGTTAACTAGAAGAATGACTATCTAAAATAAGGATATTACACAGCTGCAAGGTGGGATGAATACTCCCCATTGTGCTTTGGAGTAAAATGTATTTCTGTTTCTTTTATCAATCTACAGAAAGTACTATAGGAGAAAAAGATGCAGCATAAAGTTATGGCCCAGCGGCCTCTAAACAATGTATTTCAGGGAGAGGTGGAATGCACAGAGAAAGGGTCTTGTTAACACAAAAGATGGTGGATCTCATTGTCCTTTTCTGGTAAGTAGAGACCTGGCTGCAGCAGCAGCTGAGCTCATAAAACCAGTATCAGCAAAGCACTTGGCCCTGGCCCTGATCTTCCCTTTCTGGGTACTCAGGCACTCCCACAGTCAGTCAGCTGCAGGACTGGAAACTCAGCTTCCCATTTTAACCTTGTCAATGATGCAGAAGATATCTTCTTGTTACTTCTCACTTCACTAGATCATTTCTTACTGCATACTGCTCTTCATGCTTCACCTTCTCTTATGTGCTGCATTTTTTTATTTTTTAAATTACATTTTGATAGAAATATTCTGAATACTAACACTGCTACCTGCTATGGCAAATACATATTTTAAGATTTGCATATTTATAAAAAAGATTGAAGGAATAAAATACAGACAAAAAGACCAAAGACAAGCAAAAAAAATACTGATGTAAAGAAATGCTTATCTGAATGAACGGACTATAGCTTATAGATGGCATCAGCAGGCAACATACCCTATAAAAATAGCTCATTGTGACAGATTTTACAAAACATATTATGACTGGAAATATCTATTCATTTTCCAGAGGCAGAATTCTCCCACAGATACAAGCCTGAACTGACAGCTTGTACTGGAAGCCTCCAAGGCCAGGCAAGTTATGATCCAAACTGCAACTTAATTCTGACTTTTCACTGTAAAATTATATTTGAAGTTGACTCTTGCATATGAATGTTTCCAAATCTTCAAAATCAGTTGATTCTTCAGGAGTCTGACCATTTTTATTCTCATGAGGAACCTTTACTTAACAACTTATTCAAATCTAAAGATTCCTAGAATTCACATAGTCACATAGAAATCAGAAGCTGAAGGGATAATTATCACAGCCTGATTCTTCAAAGGAGCATGAAAAGGGGTAATGTGCTGCACAGGTTCATGTATGTATACCATATCAGTGATATCTCACCTGTGCAGATGATCCTGATTTCCAAAATCAGGAAATCACAGATTAGAAACGGTAGATATTTATTCCTCAACCCTGGTTCCTATGGGAAGCAGCTGCATTTCAAAGGATATCCAGAAAACAAGTTCCAAAAATCAACCTCTGAAAGTTTAAATTAGATGCCCATGTCATTATTGAGGGCCGAGCCATGCAAATATATGTAAGCATAATTTCAATCCAGTGAGATTGCTCTCAGCAGTAGATCTAAGCACATGCGGGGTCAAAGATTTGGCAGTGAGTGACTATCTGTCACCTAGCACATGGCTCAGACTGAGACACCACACAAGGCACATGAAGAATAAACAGATGACTAACCTGGACCATTTAAGTACTGTGTAAGTGAACAGTGCAATCGCACTATTATAGGCTCTGTGCGAATTACATCCCAAGCCACAGCAATCTCCTCCTGGGTTAAGATAAAAAGAAAACAGATACCATAAGCCATCATGAGGAATTGTTGCATTTTGCCAGTCTACCTTAGGGTTGTTATAAACACCATCTATCTATTTACCCAGTTGTAGAGTATCTACTCCAATGCTAAACTTGAGACCTAGGACAAACTACTGCCTGCTGATGCCCCTAAGAGCAGACTGCTTCCAGTTGTTGCATTTGCTCATTTAAACTGAGCACAGGTTTAAATGCAACAGCACATCTACAGTGCAGGCAGACACATTCCCATCTATCAAGAGATACTGCTTCAAAGCTGAGAAGCAAAGGACCAAATAAAGATGGAAAGGAAACTCATCCCATAACATAGGGCAAACAAAACGTTTGCTTCTTAAGACTGATTAAAATAATTCAGAGTACGATCAGATTTTCCTGTATTTTAGAAAAGCCCAAGAGCAATTATCTTATGTGCTGTGCTGACCTGAGAATATGACATATCTGTGTGAAGCTAATGATGCCCCTAAAAGCACTAATTTTTGTTCTCTGTCTAGAGGACAGGTAGTTACTGCACAGATGAGGTCAGGAAGTGTGGAATCAATGACAGCATAACTGTTAGAGAAGCCATAACTGTTAAAGAAGCCATGCTGCCAGTTGACAGCACCACTGTCCTGTGTCTCCTTTCTCACTCAAGCCCCTCTGTAAACAGCTGTGGATGTTGAGAAGCATACAGGAGAGCTCCAGCCAAGGTCTTCTTCCCTCCAAGAGTCTGTGAAGTCCTTTCACTTAACTAATGTGTAGGATAGCAAAACAATAAATGCATTTCATTTATATCAGTTAAAACCTTTACCATTCACAAAGCATGCTCGCAAGGAAATACACCTGCAGTAAATAAAAGCCTACAAAACATTTTAACAGTGGAAACCATTCCACTGATTAGCAATCAATAATGTGACAGTCACTTGTGAAGATCACAGAATCACAGAATGTTAGGGACTGGAAGGGACCTCAAAAGATCATCTAGTCCAATCCCCCTGCTGGAGCAGGAACACCTAGATAAAGTTACACAGGAATGTGTCCAGGCAGGTTTTGAATGTCTCCAGAGAAGGAGACTCCACAACCTCTCTGGGCAGCCTGTTCCAGTGTTCTGTCACCCTCACTGAGAAGAAGTTTCTTCTCATATTTAAGTGGAACCTCCTGTTTTCCAGTTTGCACCCATTGCCCCTTGTCCTATCATTGGTTGTCACCGAGAAGAGCCTGGCTTCATCCTCATGACACTCACCCTTTACATATTTATAAACATGAACGAGGTCACCCCTCAGTCTCCTCCAAGCTAAAGGGACCCAGCTCCCTCAGCCTTTCCTCATAAGGGGGATGCTCCACTCCCTTAATCATCCTCGTGGCCCTGCGCTGGACTCTCTCCAGCAGTTCCCTGTCCTTCTTGAACTGAGGGGCCCAGAACTGGACACAATATTCCAGATGAGGTCTCACCAGGGCAGAGTAGAGGGGAAGGAGAACCTCTCTCGACGTACTAACCACCCCACTTCTAATACACCCCAGGATGCCATTGGCCTTCTTGGCCACAAGGGCACAGTGCTGGCTCATGGTCATCCTGCTGTCCACCAGGATCCCCAGGTCCCTTTCCCCTACACTGCTCTCTAATAGGTCATTCCCCAACCTATACTGGAACCTGGGGTTGTCCCCGCCCAGATGTAAGACTCTACACTTGCCCTTGTTATATTTCATTAGCAGATCAAGTCTCTGAAAAAAGGAAAGTCTCAGTGGTTGTCTAGAGAGTCTGATGTGTAGCAGAACTAAGTGGGTATTAATGTTCATTATGTAATTCTGTGATTAGATTACTTACATCAAGAAAGCTAACATCAATATGCAGATCAATATCTACATCATCAATGGCTCCATATTCCCTGAAAGGAAAGAATTGCATTACATTAGAGCTCTTTCAGATAATCCTCAGCCCAGGAGTACTTATAATAGGGAAGATCTTAGAAAGGATAATCTTGTCTGTAAAATCAGAATGGTTAAAAAATACACATTTGCATAGATTGGATCAATATTCCCAGTGGGTGACCATCTGTTGCACTGAAACTTGCTTTCATTGGATCTTGCTTTAACAGTCTAAGTCATTTTTTCTACTAAATCCTCCAAATTCTTCCTCTGGTGCTGGTATGTATTTTTGTCTCACATATAGCACAAAGAAATCAAGAAAACAATAATGGTCACATACTGCTCCTATTTATGACAAAAGAAAACCCTAGTTAATTTTCAAAAGCATTTCAGTTAACAGTCACTAACCTAAGGAGATATTTGAGATAAATCATTGAAGATAAATACAACGTCGACTAGAGGGTGGCATATTATACCTGTGGAATTGCTTCACACATTCAAGTATTTGTTAGTCAAAACATAAAGACTGCCCTGTAATGTGCTCAAGGCAATAGTTATCTTATTTTATCTCTTATGTGTAGTATTGCTGGAATCCCCAAGGTTCAGATTTAACTCATGCTCTAGGTGTTTCATTGTCATCTGAAATCTTACATGTAAAGTGTGACTTTTCTGCCTCTTATTTTCTGACTCATTCTGATTGTCCTACCCCAATGTACTTGAAGACTTCTGAAAAACAGGGCTAGGAAATTCATTCATACATCTAGATAAAAATTGCTTTCCTTTTCATTTGAATTACTTATGCAGACAATACTGTAAAAGTGCAATCCACTCAGTTTTTCACAAATTAGCTTCTAGTGACTAGGTTTATTTCTTCACACTGCATTTATGTGCTTGTTCTCAGAGTGACTTCCATACTTTTCTATTAAAGTAGATTAAGACACTGCACAGTAGCAGTTGTGTATAAATAAATTGATAAGGTAATTTTGAAATACAAAAACATTTTTGTGAATATAACTGTCTCCTACCACAGTGGCCTCTCAGCCCATGGTGGGACCTGGGCCACATTGAAAATGCCTTGACCTCTTGTGAAGTTTTTTGGTGGGAAGCCCTTCCACCAAACCTCGGCATCCCAATGGTTCTCTCTGGTAAGGGCAGACCCAAAATCTCTCTCTAGATGAGGCATGTCCACACAAGGGACACACAGGGCAGGTAAATGGTGGCCATGGCTGTGTTACCTAGAGGCTTCCCAGCCACCCTGACGTCTGCTCCAGAGACTGCCCACCCAGACCTGTACGGGTGCTCGCTGACCTCCAACAGCTCACTGGTGGCTTGGCATTGAAACAGTGAAATTCTCCACCTACTGAGTGGTTTAGCCACTGTTCTACATATCAGTGGCCTCGGATATATATTTTTTTTGTCAATTTCCCAGAAGATCCAAAGAACAGATTGTTATGAACTCTTAAATAACATTTATGAACACAGGCTGGTGTTGCCACATGACTGAAGTGAACAAGTATAATTTTATAAATAAGCTGAAACCTAGTTGAACTAAAAAAACACAGAAATATTAGTGGAAGAAAGGATAAGATAAAAATAAGTTGTAACTGTGGAACTTCCGTATTCGCTGAAATCTTTTTTGCCTCACTCCATTACCAACAAAGAAAATGGATTTTAGAGACATGACTCTAGTTCTACTTCCCTAAGCTGAAAGGGAAGAAGAAACTATGCTTTCTTCCAGCACCTGCAGCTTATGATCTGCTGTCTACAATGGCTCCATGAACACGTCTTGACTTGGAAGCTCCTAGATGTCCTCTGTCCATCAATGTAAAAGCAATGTAAATAGATATGGAAGAGTTTGGACCAGTTGGTCTAGAGGTCTTCCTCACGTATTTGATGGCCAGATTTCAAAGGGCAGTGGTAAAAAGCATGCAGGTATAGGAATTTCCCTTTTATATGTCCACTTGACTCTGTCACAGCAGGACTCTACTGAAAGAGGGTCAACTGTCTAGGAAATATGCATCTTGGTGGGTGTCACTGTCAGACAGACTTCTCTTTCCACAGAGAAGTGGAGCTGCAGGAGAAGGATGAAACTGAATGCTTAATGCTGTGTTTGTAGCTTTCAAGAATTTATGAGTATTTTCAACTGCAACAGAGTGGAAGAAGCATTAAAGTTTTCCACGTGCCAAAAGCAGTCACAGATGCCAGTTGCTACTGCAGTGTGCTCAAGGAGATCACAATGCTTCCAATGAAACAGTTGATTCAATAAATTAGATGCATTAATGTTTTTGAAAGGTTACATATAATGTCTCAATTTTAGGAGCTTGAGGGAGACTGTTATCCAGGTATTCCCAATTTCATAGTTATTAGTTTGGCAACAAAACATTTATCTCACTCATTTCCTAAACCCATATACAACTATTTGGATTTCAGTTCACCAGGTCCTCAAAATGTAATGAAATTTCCACTTAATTTGAAAAGGTACAGTACACCATAGTTGTAAACATGCTCTCTCAGACTAAAATAACAGAGCTCATTGTTTGGAGGTTAATGGGAATTGTTACTTGCAAGATATGTGTGCCTAAGGGTATTATGTTCTCTCCATTTTATTACCCGGTTTGTATGACAACTTTGATATTTTGTTTGTAATACACCTGACAGGTCTGTTACATCTTGCCTACCTGTTATTTTTATGAAATTATTGAGATTGCATAGATGGAAAATGAAGTTATAAACAACCTGAAGCACATTAAAAAGCATATTTAAAATATCCTACAGCTATGCTCTGCATCAGAATCAAGCACACTCATACATGCCCAACAGAACTTTTGGGTAATTACTCTTTGCAATCCACCTCTGACTGAGGTTCCACCACATTCCTGTGTAGGACACTTTTAATCAAATTCTTATTTGTTGCTAACATGGCTAGTTTCTTACTGTCTCGCTCACAATGACAATAGAGAACATTTGATCACTCTTTCTAACTACAAACAGCTTTTTTGAAGAAGGAGAACTGTTATTATGTCCTCTCCTTCTGTTTCTTCCAGACTAGACAAAACCAATTCCTTCAATCTTTCCCTAGGGAAAACATTGAATAAATCTTTTATCATTCCTCTTGTTCACCTCCAAGGCAAAAGACAAAATATGACAGAAAAGGAGTTTAACAAGGGTTTAGAGTAATGCTGAATAGTAATTTTCAAGAAAATACAACAGCCTGATCAAATACTGAAAGAACTGCAAAAGATGATGTTTTAGAACAGGCTTCCAGGGCTTGTTCCCAGCACGGCCAGTTGTATCTGTACTCAACCACAAAAAAAACTAAACCCAGTATTATTGCTAGCCAGATGTGCTCCTTCCGTCTGCCACACAACATACAGAAATCACCAGAGGAGATTTGAGCTTTGGCAGTGAGGGAAGGCCCACATGGAACTAAATCTCCCAAACAGTAAAGGTTCCACAATACAGACAGGCCAATGACATACCTGAGAGATACTGCACTAGGTCCATAGATCTCTCTCACTGCTGTCAGATCAGCTTCCAGCTGTGGGTGCTTATGAAGTTCTCCATCATAGCTAACCTATTGGGAAAAAAAAATACTATAGTTCTTACTTATTTCATTACTGGCACCTGGTTCAGGCTCTTGAAAACTTTCCCCTGCAAAATACGCTGCATAAAGATTCTTTAATGTTATGCTCAGAAAGGACACTGTACTGATAAGCTGAAGCGCTGAGGTGATCTAGCTCTTCTACATAGTGTGATTTGAAAAGCAGGCAACTCTGCATCAAAATTTTTTGAGGGTCCCACTCCTGTTTGCGGGAAGAGAAGCTGCAAAGGACTCATCCTTCTGTCCTGTCTTGTCCTAGGGTTTGTTCTGGGACACTTGTGCATTTTAAAACAGTTAAGTAGAAGAACGAGATCTCCCCAGTCATATCATCCCAGTCCAGCCACTACAGGATAAAGGTTTTCTCCTTCTTGGTTATTTTCACACTCTCATATAGAATATATTAGACACATAGAGTGGGTTGGGCTGAACAACAGAAGCATGAAACTATTCTATATATGAAGCGTCTCAGCTAATCTAAATCACATTTTCAGTCTATCCATTGGCTGGATTTGAATATTCTATCCACCAGTGCAATGATATCAAAGAAAAAAAAATAAAGAAAATTTCCCATTTTAAGTATTTTACCAAAGAAGGTGTAAAGAAACATGTATTTAGATATCATGTCCATTTTTTTCAAAGTCTACATGAAAAATAGCAACAACTATACAGTGCTTACCCTATAAAGGTTTGGTTGGACTGTAGAAAGTCAAAATATTTAATATCCTCCTATCTTCTACAAGGACCAAAATACATCTTTAGGCTTGTAACAATTTATTCAAAGTCTATTACTACTTTCTTGTCAAGCAATATGCCCCCAATTGTGTAAGCCTAATTCTACCTGTTTACAACAATTAGTCCACAAAAGTCAATGAACTCCCTAGAGTTGGACAGATTCAGAAATGAGAGTGGGATTTGGCTTGCAGCTTTGACAAATTCAGAGAGCAAAACACAAGAGTGTACTTTATCCTTTTAGACATATGTGTATACATATCCTAATACAGGAATTCCTGCAGAGAATTCTTGCTTTTGCAGAATGATATCTAACTGCAGTACTGTCTCTTCCATTTGTACATCCAAATCTGCAGACCAATGCTGTGACACTTTCAGCTCAGATATCTAGAGATGCACTTTGCAACCTACTGAAATAAACTTCAATAGAATTAAAATAATAATCAGCTGATCACTTTTTACATGTGAAAATTAGCAAAGAATAATTTGCTTAGAGTTCGAATTCATGAAATATAAGGCACAGAATTCATCAGCATAGAATGGACCTGTGTTTATTAGAGATACCATCTATATTGATGACCAGAAGGGTATACGCCAAGTATCCCTCCCTTGTTTGGACAGGCATGTCATAACAATTTTCTAAGTAGAAGAGCATGGGAAGAAAACCATTATTATTTTTTTTTTTCACTTCAGGTAGGAGCAAACCAAACCTTTTTACATGCTCATTACTCAAAGATGAATTCTTTAAAGACGCATAAAATAATTGCTGGCCTGCTTCCAAAGAGAGCACAGCAATCATTTCACAAATCACAACTGTGGAGCTCTCACCACCTTCGCTGGTCCTAAACCACATTTTTTTAATCAGTCTTACATATCAATAATAGTAAAATCCAAAAGATAAACACAGTGCAGAACACTGTACTGCTCAACATAATGCTTTCTCCAATCTACTTTCTGATGGTAAGAGGTTATGAACTCAAAAAGGAAACAAAGCAGTTTTCTGTCAAATTGTAAGATCAGAGTGTGGCATTTTCCATCCCTGAATTAGGGCCACAGACATGCCGATGAACACAGAAGAGACCATCAGAGTTTTGTATGTCTGCATTGCAGGTATGTCCTGTAGCTGAAGCACAAGAGAGAGGGAGAATGTCAAAGGCAGTAGCGTTACTGTTTCAATCTCTTGTTCTCATTTGAAAATGTAGAAGATAGAGATTCAATTAAAGAATTAACAGAGTCTCAGAGAAAGTGAATATAAAAGCTAAAAATCTGATAACTTTGCTGTGTCTGAAGGATCTGTGTTTAGAAAGTCTCAGTTTTTAATCTGAGACCTGATTCAGATTATTTTGTCCCACATAATGACAAAAGGTTGCATTTTTTAAAGGAGATTAAGTGATTCACAAACCTAAATCCCATTGAAAATCGATAGGACTTAGGCTATTGAATCACTTAGCTACTTTAATGTATTTATCCACTAAATCCTTAGGGAGGATTACAAGCAGGTGCTTAGGAAGTGGATACGAACATTTCATTTATGACCAAAAGGTCTTGTTTTCACAGCCCATCACATGCCACTTCCTATCATCCATGGTCCTTGTTTCATCATCAGTTGCTCTCTTGTCTTTCCAGCTGTAACCACTTAGAAATGTTAAGAATTATCCCTTACATCCATCTTTCCGAACTGTATTGCAGACAATTACACTGGCATCTATTACTCCTCGTTGCTGAAGTCAGTATTTTTGGCCCCTTTCTATGTGGGCACAGCACACGCTTGTCTCAAATGAAGCGGGTTGTCTTGCTTGTTCCTCATATATAGTTAACTATTTTGTCTTCCCAATATACCTGGTGCTTACTTAATAACTCTTACAATCACTTTATTTGAAAAGTAACTGTTCTTTTTATCTCTTGAGGAAACCCGATTTCCTATTTATTTTCGGAGTCCTCAATCATTCCTTTAATTCTACAGGTCTTCTTTAGAATTTTGTCTTTTTGACAATTTTAAATTTAAAATTTCCTTTTTTCTCTCTTGTTAAATATACCTTCCAGGATGTCTTTGGGCTTTTCGTTTGTTTGTTTGTTCTCCTTCTTTTGCTTTTTGAGTATTCTGTACTCAAGACATTCATATTTTATTTTTATTGCTGATTTTTTGGGGGGTTATATAATTCCTTCAATTAAATGTACTTCCTTTAAAAAATTACAATGCAATATAACGTAGTTTCCACTTCAAATATAAGGCAACTAAATTCTAACCAGTATTGCCTATTACACAGCTCTTTCACACCTTGCAAAATGATTTACTGCTCTCTGTGTTCATATCTCATACGCAGTGTTAATATTTATTCATTCATTTGAGCACTGGCAGGCATCCTTTACCACACGCATTAGAGCTGGTTCAAGAAGTAAGCACTGCCAGCCGTTTGCTGCCTTTTCCTTCACCTTGTGGTTACTGCCCTTTCTGGAGATTTGAAAAATGGAGCTGGTACACACAGCTCATCACTACAGGGCTAAATTGGAAGATTTTTCCTCTCAGGCAGACAAAAATCAGACACTGCTCTTTGCTCTGAAGTATGGGTACATGGTCCTCCCCAGCGCTCCGTGGGGCTGCAGGAATCAGAAGGCGAAGGGAGGCAATTCCTGCAGTCATTTCTAAAGTGAACATGAGTCAATATCCCATGTCAGTTATTTCTGACATCGAAAACGTCAGAGTAAAGCACCTCAACATGTATTTTGTGCTCAAACACCACCAGGCATTGGCTCTGCAAGACGTGAGGCTTGGTGATGTCCCACTCCTCAGCATCGCTCACCCTCTGCACCGACCCAGTGAGCCGCCACCACCAGCAGCCTCAGCTCTGCGCACCCAGGGCACGATGGCTTCAGCCTCCAGGCTGAGGGAGTGACAACTTTCATAAACAGCAACTGTAAATCATTAAAATGTTCACCAAAATAAACAGTTCTAATAACGTGAGTGAGGATTGATTCATTTGGGGCAATAGTTAGACTAAAAGGATATGAAAAACCCGAATGAAAGAGACTTGCAGCATGAAGCGCTGTATTGACATTGCAAAAGGAAAAGGGATCAAGAGATTTTATTTCCCAATACATAGAGAATGTATTAATGACTAATTCTGATGAGCGATCAAGACGATACAGAGAAGAACATTCATCTAAAAATATGCAGCATTCTTCAAGGTGAACTAAACTGCAGAGCTCTGAAAAAGAATGGACTATTGCCTACATCAAAATTGTTTTGTAATATCCATTTTTACCATTAAATTGCAGTGCTCTCGACTATACAAAATGGAAATCTTCCAGAAGGAAACAGATTTGGATCCAGCCTGACTTCCCATTTGTATTAATAACGGGATATGCTTTAAAGAGTGAACATTTATCTCCTGGAAGTAATCAACGGACCTCTATTTTCAAACATCCTGAAAAGCACTTGCTTTTTCTCTTCTTACAGCCTTGCAAATGTAAACAAACTCATATTATTTTAAATTTGGTATAATTACACAGTATAACTTATTCAATACTTCCGCTATAAAATGTGATGCATGTATACACACGGCATTCTATTCTATGTTGAAGAAACATAAGAAAGTAATTATGATCATAAATTTATAATATAAGGGACCACAGAAGCTTTCAAATATTAATTTATAGAAACTTGTGCATTACCTGTCCTCCATAATAAAATTCCTCAGAATCATTATCTCCTTCAGAGTCATCTTCAACTGTGCTGTTATACCGTGACTCCTTAATGGAAAAGGAAAGTTAACAATGATACACGCGATATGCTTATCTTGCATTTACAGTTCTAGTTATAACTATAGGAATTATGCTTTTACTAATAAGCTCATAGCATCGTTTATTAAGAGATCTTTTGGTACCATTTTTCTGGAAGAGTACTAAGGCATCAGACAAACCAAGCACCCACTAACTTGGTACATAGAAACTCCATGAAGATACATTGTAGAAATAATACTTTGTCTGGCTTCAGACCGAGTGTGGTATTTTAAGGAATGGGAGAATTTAGTAGACTATGCAGGGATACTTCACTCTGCTTCTGTTAAATGAAGCACAATTTGCCCGTCAAAACAGGTTCTGGACTTAACTACTGTGGTGTTTCAATGACCTCGTAAAATTTTAATTTACTTTATTGTGGTAAATCAATTCTAATAGTTTAAGGAAATAATTCAAGTTCGAGCATGGGATCTCTTAAGTTTCTTTCTATGAAAAAGTGACACATGGCTGCTTAATTATTATTTTTATCAGAAGTACCAGTCTGTTCCTAGAAAAGTTCAAACTTAATTTTCTGGCCAGCTCTGTTCTAAGAATTTGAAAATTAAGAATTAGAAAGTAACATGCTTACCCAAGTAAAACCTGCTCTAAACAGGCTGCTCTGTGAATAATTGCACTCAAGTAAATAGAACTGATCTTGGTATAGACTGCAACTCAGCATGAGCTGAAGTGTTATGTTCTGCTTCCCACCAATGGAACCTTTACTTACAATTATGTAATTGCTTGAAGATATTAATTCTTGTTTCCCACAAACCCTGTGTTATTTCTAGGCCTTATGTTGGCAAGGATCCCATAAAGAACACCTGATAACATCATAATTCTTCACTTCAACCTGAACATTCTGTATTTATTGTTTATTTTGTATTTATGTCCTGCACAGAACTGTAATAATGGAATAGAAATCAAACGTATAAATCAAAAAATAGAAGGTACCCCTAAATGTCATAAATTCATAAATGTCAAATATACCCTCAGCACCAATTTCTATGGTCAGACATTCTAAACCCTCTTCCCCACCTTTGCTTCTAAATGCCTGCTCTATTCACTGTATGTATACATAGAACAAATATTGTATTTCAGGTCATTTCAAAGCAATTTCCTAAGAAGGCATAAAAATACTTTCTGCTCCTACTTTACTGAAAAAAGCTACTTTAGTCTTCTTTGTTTTAGAATAACATCAGCTCAAGGGGAAGACTGTGCTAAAACAGAACTCAACTGGAAAAAAAAATCAACACAAAGAGAAATAAAACTATCACATCAGAATAGTGACATCCTATTCTAACCAAAACATTAAACTGTCTAGTTAACAGAAATGGCCAGTGTTAAAGACATTTTTTAAAGTGTTTTTTTCCAATATTTTCATATTTAAGTACCTCTTTCAATTAAAAACAAAATAAAAGCTCAAACTCCATCCCATAAAAGCTAATTGTATCTCAGGCTTTTAAACAAATGAGTAAATTCTTCCTGCACTTGAATTTCTAATGTTTACTGAGCACCGAATACAATGTTAAGGCAATAGAAGCAAAGTATTTCTGGTGCAGCTTTTTATATCAAATCAGGTTTCATCTACTAAAAAAACTCAACCATACCCATTAGCATAACTGGGCATGCTTATCTCCCCTTGCCAGCATCAGACACAGATTGCAGCCTAAAAAGCAGTTGTCAAGAAACTCAGCAACCACCCTTACCAAAGGAAGTCTTTCAAGTCAAGCATCTGAATTCTTGATATAGTGCTCAATTCCTTGCTTGGGGTAGGAGCCTATGTGGTACTTTCTTTGAGGCCAGAACACTGTCAAGCCCTGTAGAATTCATGTTAGTGTCACTTCTTTCTTGGGTTAATGTCTCAGTCACACTGGTCAGGGATCTATGCCAGAGGTACAGCACAAATATGGCCCTGACTGGAAGGCCTTTCTACTCCACACACAACTTATGGTGAATAGAGTCATGCAGAGGTCTGGAGCCTTCAGTGGGTCTGCTGTAGGACTCCGAGAAGCAGAGACCTAATACACGGGATGTGGTCCTGTGTGCAAGACTAGGTTAAAAAGTAATGTCATCATGATCTGCATCTCCAGGACAGCTGTATTTTCAGGGCTGATAGGGTCTATAGCACTGTTGAATGAAAAATGAAATAAACGTCAAAACCATGTTTCCTAGGATGGGAGTATCCTTATCCCAACTAAGTAGCTCACCGGCTAATCCATGTATGAAACCCAGAGAACTACGTTCATCTTCTAAAACATGTACATGTGTACAGTTTGTGTAAGCACACATTTCATAGGAAACCAATGGTAAAGATTCATATTTTACTAGTTTCTGTCGTTTCTTAAAATAACTTATTAAAATATGCATACAAGAAATACATACCTCTCCATTTTCCCTCTGTAATTTTGATTTTATGGATAGGCAATAGTTGACATCACTGGGTTTTCTTAATTCTTAAAAGGGAAATCAGAGAACAACTGTGAAAAATGTGAAATAATTTTCCATATGCAGACTTGAAATACTTAGTTGCAGTAGAAGAGCAAATAATGAACAAAAAGTTCCAGATCCAAAAAGCATCAAAGAGTTTACAATACAATAGTCTAAAATTAAGAAGACCCTACATCTCAGGAGACTCATATTTTTAACTGTAAAATGAAACTCAGCTGGTTCATTTAGATTTGTTTTTCCCAATCTGTGATTTAAAATTTAGTGTCATTGTCAATTTTGCATACTTTGTAAAAGAATGAAAAATCAAAACCCCCCAGCAAAATTAAATCAGATCATCTTCTAGACAAAACTTAAGTTTTTGTTCTATTTTAAATAACAGGCTTTATCTCTTTTCAACTTACAGAAATACTCACAACGAAAATTTATCTTAAACTTCTGACTATAATGGCCAGCTTTTGTTTGGGTGCCATTGCACTGACTTCAGTAAAATTATTCTTGATTTACATCAGTATAAATGAGATTAGAGACTGAAGACCATATTGGTTTTCCAGTGGAATTCACAGTAATTTTGTGTTACGCAAAAAAAGCCCTAAAGCGTTGTCATAATAATAAAAAGACTGCGAAGTCAAGTGTTCCTACCTGAAGAACTGCCAGAATTAAGACTGCTCTATGCTGTTTCTCCTGCAGCCTCAAATCATCAGGGAACATGGCTGCTAAAATCTAAAAAGTCTCCATGGAGTATGCACAAATCTTGGCTATATATTATTTAAATGTGCCTATATGTCTGAAAAGGATACCGTTTCATGTATTGGATACTTTTCAAAAGTATGGAAATAGTTCCAAATGAGAGGTTCCCAAAATCACTGGGAAAAAATATTTTTTTTTCTGTAGCCTAATTTAGTGAAGCAGCTGAACCATTTTGTTTGAAATTTCCTGAAATAATTCACCAGAGGCAATGGTAGTTATAGACCGTTTCATCCCCAGTGGTGAAGATTTAGTGAAGTTTTAAGCCAGTGAGCATGAAAACTTATAATTGGGAAGTATTAAGGACCTCTAACTATATTCAAGGAGAACTGTGTTAGCAGAGACTGCAAGACATTAAAAGAATAAAATACCTTCTGCCTACACAATCGTGTTGATCCCCAAAAGAAATATTTTAATTTCTTTTATTCTGAAATGTAGGACAATTTACTACAGCAAGACTGTGAGAAAATAGCACACTGTATAGCTGCACACATTTACATATCTCCCTTCAAGTGCAGGCAACATCTTGTCTTTCCTCATGAAATATGAACTTGATAAAATACTCGGGACATAAGGTTACCTGTAGCGATTTGGTGGAAAATTACTGGAATTGGCTCTGTTGTAACTAACACATCTTCATCATTATCAGAACTGGAAACGTACGTGTTGTCTACAAAAGAAAAACACCTGGCATGGTGAAGTCCAGCCGTGCTCTACCAGCCCCTTCCCACATTGCCCATCCCACCCTTGTGCCATAAGGAGCCACTCCCCAGATGGTCAGATAAGCCAAGCACTATCATCTCCCTATGGCCTAACTACTACTGCATTTATACAGTCCTAAAATTACATTCGGCCCGTTGAAGACAACCGTGAGGCTGATGTGTCCTCCGGTGAAAATGACACCCCTGCCTTACGGAGGTTTTCTTTTTTCTCTTGAGATTGCTAACAAAACAAAAAATACCAAAAGAATGGAAGATTTGGACCCAAACTTTATGCAAGCAAAGCCCTGGAGTAAAACTTCGTGGCTTTTGTGAATCACACCAAGTGTTGCTCTGAACCTTCCCACAAGGCTTACAGGGGTTTGACCCAAACTTTTAAAAAATGAAGACTTGTTCTATGCTTTTTGCTTTGCCTGACACTAAAAAAGCTAATCTGTGGTGCAGAGTGAAGGCTGCACTCAGAGATGAGTGTTAACAGCCCATTATGCAAAAATACCTGTGCCTCGTTTTTCCTAGTCACATAAAAGTTGTTTGAAGTATCTTCTAATCAGTGGATAACCTTTCTTGTGCCTGATTCAGGAAAAAAAATAATTCCTCCCACTCAACAAAAATGTTAAGTATGGATATGAATAAGAAAAGTCTATCCCAAACTTCCTTACAAAATGTAGGGATTAGGCTGAGCAGTGTGGGTTGTTTTTTTTTTTTTTCTTTTTTGCTTTGCAACCAAATGTTCAGTAACAACAAACAAGTTTTTATGAAGTATCTGCAGAAGCTAATTTTGCATGAATTGCTGAACTGCTGATGAAAGTAATAATATTTTGTTTTCTACTGATCTGGGCTGAATTGAAACATACTCTAGAGCAGAAAGGCTGTCAATTAAGATAATGACAGATCAAGAGATAAATAAGAGAACAGAAGCAAGGACTTGATCTATCATAATTCTGAACACTCCGGTCCCACATCAGCAAAGTGTGTGAACTCACACAAAATTTTAAGCATACTGCTGCAATCTAAAAGCCTTTGACCACAGTGCTTCCAGTGAAATGTTAAAAATGTTAACATTAATTGGGCAGTAAACTCAGCAATATTATCTTTTGTATTACAGAGGCTCTTAGCAGCCTGTATCAAGATGGAGCCCCGGTGCTGGTACTCCTTTCTTGCCCAGGTGCTGCCTTTGCAGACCAGCAGCTGCACTGCTGCACAGGGACAAGTCGCCTGGGGCTTTCCCAGCCTGCCGCCTGTGAACAGCCCTTCTGCCACATTCACACGCATCTGCCGAGTGACACCACCCCACACCCTCGCCTGCTTCCACTCCTGCGCTGTCCCACAAGGTAACCTGAGCGGTCTGCGCCCAGCTCAGCACGCAGGCGTTGCATGCAGGCAGCTGCTGCAGGGGGCTGACGCCACTTCTCCCCGAGTGTTGATGAGTTTTTACATGACTTTGGTCATCTGAGTGTGAACAACCCAGTGTTTCAAAGATAGTCATTGTGTATTGTAAGCCAGGCATGTAGAAATAGCAGGAGGAGAGAAACTCCCAGATGCAGGTGCAGGGAGGAAAGCACCCAGTTCTGTGTAACTGCAACTGTGTAACTGCAAGTTGCATCCAGAACCATTTGCTCCTGCCAAATGGATAAGACCGTTACCACTTGCTTTTGCCAAAAGGATAATATTCTGCTTTCTCGTGATAGATAATAATAAATGATCAATGCTCTTCTTTCTCTATGTAATAGAAAGTCATTGTCTGTGTAATAGACAATCATTGTTCAAGTTGTAACATAGATGTAGTATGTAATCCTGTAAGTTGTAACACAGACATAGTACGTAATTGTGTTAAGAAGGTATAAATACTTCCGTGTAACTAACAATAAATTTGGGTCATGATAATCATATTGGTCATGTCGTGAAGTCCACAGCACCCTCGCGTCACCCAAGCACTGCGCCCCGGTGGGCACAGCAATCTGCTCCATCAGCCCCGTCTGTGTCTGCTCGGCCACGCGCTTGGCGCAGGGATGTGTTTTAGAGCCACAGCGAATAAAACAGGGCCCCTTCAGCCATCTGCCAGCGCTCACTCCTTCTCCCGCTTTCGTTTGTCGGCAGGGCAGGCTGTGAGCGATGCCCCCAGGAGAGCTGCATCGCACGCCCTCCATGAACCCCCGCCTTGCCTCTGTTCGCACACTCCACCTTGATGTCATCATTTCAGTGTCAGCCTCACCGTGCTGGATGGCTCTGGGCATACACAACACAGACCGATTCCTCTCCCAGGCTTGTGAGTGTAACTTACTGCCATAGAGTCTAATGAACTGGAGTAACAGAGGCCACCATTTGGCTCTAAACATACCAAACACCATATATACGGATGAGAGAAAGGAAATCCATGTGCTAGAACTTATTGCTGCATGAAAAAGTAGGAAAAACAACAATATGTACTGTACTGAATGGACAATTACCAAGCCACACATATATTGGAAAAAAGTACTCCTCAGTTACAGGTTTCATAGATTTTAATTATATTTTTATACCCATTGTCACTCTGTCTTGGCAACTGGATAATATTATTTTGACTGCCAAATTTTTGTTTTCCTTTCCTATTTGGCAGCCATTAGGTATTTTTCTTCCCTTCCATCAGTTTAATGAAAGTTGAAATTAAGATACTTGTTTTGGTTTGCTTTCTTCAACATCCAGTTTCTAACACACAACACCCAGAAATGCCTCTCCTCTTAAGCAGAGGACCTAGTGACTGGATCTAGTGGAGGGATGCAGAAAACCACTGGCTGCCAAACTGGTTCTCTCTGTCTCTGCTGCAATCTAATAAGGTCTACGAAAAGGATGTTTCTGTTAACACATAAAACAATGGGATAAAAGACTACAGCAGTTCTATAAGTTTATGGTAGACAGCATCTATCACTCCAAACATACATTCATTAGCAAAATGCTTGCTGCTCTAATGGTTCTCACAGGAGTCATGATCCACTCATATTAATGGGACTTTAGTCTACCCATTGATGTTATATTCTATAACTGCTCCTTAGGAGCATTATTTTCCCCAGTCGTGTCAATGTTATGAGAAAATGGTTAGAGAGAGATTTTGCTGGAACTGTTATCACCTGCCTCTAAAATTTTCAGTGATATTTTCACAATTTCAGCGATGTATATGTAACTTCGAGACATTACTGTCTCCACACTATTCCTATTAAGTTCTTCAGTATGCCTTTGTGAGCATATTTTTAGCCTTCCCTCATAATTACAAAACATCCAAACACCTTCCATTATTGAAAGCTGTCATGTCATATTACGGTTCCCATAGGTATGATTTAATGCTCAGCTGTTTGTAATCTTTCTATGCTTTATGAAGCAATTCAGCAATAGCTACACACTGTTATCTGTGCCAAAGTGGTGATGGTGCATACATAACAGCAACACAGGCATCTAGAGTATACGTATTACCCAAAGCTCTTCTTAAAGCACCTAAAATTTACTTGTGATGGTATCACTTTGGGGTGAATGAACAACATTTGCACCTCTTGATCTCTTGTTTTTTCATATATTTATTGCATGCATTAGCAATTTATCTGTTACTTAACTCTGAAAGCCTTCTCCTGGATTTCAAATTTGATCCACTGTGTTTTAGACACTCAAACTCTATGGGATACAACTTGGGTATAGCTACAGACTAATGGACTTAAACCTTGATCTGTAAAGATTTATCCTGTGATAAATTCAATTTGATGAGTATCTGCTGCTCTGAACTCTATCAACCAGCAGCAATACTCGAAGATCATCTTCCAGTTGAGGAGGACACTAGCACAGAGCTTTCCCAGCATGACACCATCCCACTCCGACATGTCCCTGAAACCCCTTAACATATATGCCGAAGAAGAGAGCTGCAGTCAGTGGTAAACTAGAGATTTAGGACAAAGAGACAAATAATCTGGCTCATCATGTCCAAACGAGTATTTATTGAATCAAAAGCTGTAAAATGGCAGAGTCGTTATCATTCCTAACACACTGAACACCTCTCCATCACAAAGCAAACACAAATCCTGCAAAAGCTTCAAATGTGAATGAAATTAACTCTTCCAAAGCCTTGAAAGACTAGATTTTAATCAATAAACATGTGCAACTGGTTCAGACCCCACTCACCAAGTCAGCTACAGTGTAAAATGTTCAAATTCTACATAGCTTTAAAATATAGGGGGTGATGGCAGAGAATTAGATTTCAGGGCCACCAAAGTCAGTCAAGCTTGTAGGCCATCAGGGCATGCTGCAAATAGCATTTGCAAGGGAAGTTTGAGGTATGTCAGACAGAAGAGTTTGCCAGGAGATGAGATCTCATGTGCTGTGGGAGTAACTGCTGGTTCAGTGCTCTAGCTTGCCATTTAGGTAGGGGCTGCCAGAGATCAAGTCTTGTGATGTTTAATAAAACAAACTGCCAACAACATCTGATGCAGACTTTTTTTCAAGTATTTGTCCCTCCATTCATTATTAGGTCAATGCAGTAATTGGTAAATCAATTTATCAGTGGTATGGCTGTGTATTTTATGAATCTCAGTTTCTCCCCTTACTACATGTTGAACACATTATTAGTAGCAGTTTTCACTCCAGTTTTTACTGGTAAAAGAAATATCTCTCACAAAGGTTGTTAGCATTCTTTCATATAATCCATTGTATTTAGCATTGCTACTAATGCTGATTTCTCTCTATACCTGCTTCAAACACTCTGATATTTTGAACAGACATAGTCTACTGCTTATCAGTGAAGAATATCAAAGCCTTGCTTCTTTTAGAGATTCTAAAAGAAACAAGAAGTATTTCTTTTAGAAATATTATGGAGATGTTACGGATAAAGACCAAAAAAGGCCAGAGGGTTTCATATCATTCATGGTACTTACACTATTAATTAATCCTGAATGCAAAATACACAATGTGTTGCAATCCAACAGTACTACCAGGTACTTTTTTTGGCACAGCACTTGCCTGTCCTCATCCCTGCTTCCCATCCTGCTTCTGCAAGCCTCTGTGCCACCTCAAGTATCTGTGCAGCGTCTTTGTCAAGGAAATCAGGAAAATAAGCTAGCTGAAAACTAGCTTTTGCTCTTTCCTGGTTGTCTTTCATATGGATAATTCCCATTGTCTAGACTGGCCGCACAGTTACACAAATGCTTTTGTCAACCCAGCGCAGAGTATGAAAGGGAGGCAGGACCGAGCAGCTGGGAACAGGTTTGCAAGCTTATGTTACCAAGGACGTACCCAAACACAAACCCTTGGCTCCAGCTGACCCTGAGAAGCATCAATGCACAGTCCACAGGCCTAACTTGAATAATGTGTGTAGTCTCATTAAGGTCGAACACAGAAATGCTTCACTGGCCCTGTGCCAGACTGCTCTGCCTCTTGAAACATCAAGCTTTATCTACCGTGCCAAAGTGGAGCTGGGCGCTTTCTCACTCCTATCACTGCTGGCTCCGAACACGGAAAGCACCACAAGCTCTGGTCTCTGTAAAACTGTGAACCAGGTTTTCTCACCCTGACCCAGCTGATAAATGATGCCTGAAAAGGAGAAATGACTGTGAAAGCAATCTAACTAATGGAAAATGATTAGCACAAGGATGCACCTGGAAGACATCAGCGCCCTTTCAGATACTCTCATCTGAATATAGCAAATTGTGGTAACATGCATATACGTGTCATGGACAAGAATGTTGCATTTTACCTGGGTAATCCTCAGAGACATGCACTGAATAGGAAACACTGTAAAAAGAAAAAAAAAAGAAACAACAGAATTAATAACAACAACATTAACAGTTGCCATGACATTTTTTCTGCTCCTGTTTTTTTATGTTTATTTATTGGTTCCTGACAGTTTTCAGGACAGAAGGTAACAGCTATTTTGATGGCGTTTGAAGTGCTCAGCTAAAAAAAAAAAATGCATCATGCCCATTTTGAAAGCTTACTTTGCTAAACTGGCACATCCTGATGCCAATCTTCTTTAAAAGAATATCGAGGCTGCATTATAATCACTTTAGAGTAACATTTCACAATATCTGTACTTATGCTCAGAAAAAAAAAAGTTGCTCTCTGAACACCACAACTAGAAAAGACCAGTTTTGCCTGCATCTGGTTTCTGGGATTGACTCAGGACTCAGTCGGACGCTTTTCTTGCTGGCTGGGGCACTTCTATATGTTCCCGTTTGCCTCAGCAAAGGCTCTGGATGGCTTGGGCTCCTTCCTCTTATCAAAACCCCACATTATAACAGTTGTGGCAATTTTGTTTGATATCTGTACCTATTTGTCGAGCTGAGTTCAAATCAAATTTGAAAGAGACACAGTCACACGACAGGGTAGCTTTACTACATTGATTACCTGAACCTGTTTAATCAGGAAACAGCCGCATAAACACACCATCCTGGTCCTCCAGCTCAGCCTACTTTGCT
Source organism: Caloenas nicobarica (assembly GCF_036013445.1). Classification (NCBI taxonomy): domain Eukaryota; kingdom Metazoa; phylum Chordata; class Aves; order Columbiformes; family Columbidae; genus Caloenas; species Caloenas nicobarica. The sequence goes on along the minus strand of NC_088284.1, from coordinate 24,765,214 downwards.
TTCCCTACCACCCAGTGAGATCTTCACTGAATTCACTGCTGAGAGCAGGACAAATAGGCATGATGGTCTGTTCAGTTACCTAACTACCAACCAAGCTCTTTTGATTTTTCTTAAAGGTTAATGTGTGTCTTCATTTTGCATTAAAAATATTCAACTCTGCAATACACTGAAAGCTTTCTGTTGTATAATTCATGTTCTTTCCACTTCTAAATCCTATAAATGTTATGTGCCAACCTACACATTTAAATAATACATGGTGTGTGTTCGTCTCTGTGGTGGTTTAAACAGACAAAGGCAGGATGGTGCAGTCCTCTTAATAAACTTTGGTATGTACAGTACATCACTGATAATTGATCCAGCATATCTTTCTAAATTATATTAACACAACTTCCATGTGGACCATAAAATAAAACCAGGTATTACTTTTTTCTTTTTCTCTTTCAAGATCTTCCATTAAATGAGCTCCACTTTCACAATCCAAAGACTACAGGAGGCAATCAATACAAAAAAGTAGGTCCCTCACACTTTATTCTGTAAGTCAATCTATTACTGCACAGCTCTGCCACCTGTTTTTGCACATCGTCTATTCTAGTGTAATTCATTCTATGTATTGTTTGACTAAGAGGCAAAGATGCCTGTTTCTTCAACAGCTGCAAATGTTCACATAAGTTGAATCAGAGTGTTTATTACAGCTGACAACAGACTTAGCCACACAACCCTTGATAGCCTCAGTCAAGCCAGAATTCAATCCCATCATTCTGTAAATTCAACACTTTGTGATTTTTCTCTTTTAATTATTTTTCAGACATTTGGAATAGGCAACATCTGTATCCCCTCATCTTGGAGCATTTTCCCTAAAGACTGGGGTATTTAAATCTAATTAATCTGTCGTGGCATAAAATATAATTATTTTAAATAAGGAAATGTTATATCCCAGTGCAGTCATGTGTGGAGAATTCTGCCGTGTGGTGCAAGAAAAACCCCAACAAACCACAAAAAAAATCCCAAGAAATTAACTAAGGGTCTGTTCTTACCAAAACCCATCTCCTAGACATTGTGTTTGTAACCATGACTTCTTCCTTCTACTACCGAAAGAGGTACTTCAGTATTACTCTTTTAGTCTGGTTAATTGCACACCCCTTTGCTGCCTGCAGAATTGCTGTGTATGGGTTTGATTGACTATTGTTGCATAGGATTGTCTTCAAGTGTGGACCTTTATTCCAAGGAAAGAAAAATCTTTCTAGAACTCACCCCACATTCTAATTTAAAGCACATCTCAATCCAATTTAAAAACTGCAGCAGAGCAGGGAAATTGCATGCACGCATAAGAAAAATGTTCTTTATATTGAGAACAAGAACAAGGGCTGCAGAAGCTACAGATTTTCCATCAATGCAGACATTGAAAACTCAACTGGATAAGACCCTCGGCAACCTAATCTAACTTTGAAGCTGGACCTGACTTAAAATTTAACTTCTGCTTTGAGTGCAATGTGGACCAAGTAGTCTTCAGAGGTCATCTCTCCACATAATAACATAATGTGCATATGTGCAGAAACCCTTTTTTTCTCCCTTCCTTCTTCTTCATCATCTGTGGCAGCAGCAGCAGCTGTGGCAATGTTAAATGGAAACTAAGAAGAAAAAAATATACTGTAGGTCTCGTGAGATGGAACTAAAATTAAAAGGTTCAGGATGATGCAAGTCAGAAATAGTCTCAGACCAGATTCCGTAATGACTGTAAGCAAATTCAGGGTCTGACCCAGAGCCCACTAATTCCAGCAGTGGTCTTACCACTAGGATGAATATTATGAGAGAGGAGGAAAGAAAGTAAAAATCATATAAAGTAAAATTATTCTGTGATCCCAGGAATAAAAAGTCCCCTTACAGAAAAAAAAAAGCCACAAAATCTGATGTCACCTCCATCTGAAAAGCATTAATAGAAAATCTATCTGCCAAACCAAAATTAAACATTAGTATGTTGGCAATAGTAATAGAATCTGATGAGCATGAGTTGCCACTTCAGAAGAAAGCGTTTAAAGGAGATGTGAACCAAATATTAAAGAACAAAAATCCTGAAAATGCAATATTTACTTCCAATTAAAATAAACCAGTAGTTTTTATTAGAAACACTACTGACTCAGTTTAGGAACTGAACAAACTTAGTTTAATCCTCAACTCAGCAGAGCTATTAGTTTATCATGCTGGATGTGTTTACTGTGAAACTCCTTAGTTCCACTACTCCCCAACACCCCTCCTTCCAAAAAACAGGAATTGTCTTCTTTCCGTCTAAATTCACATCTTCAGCATGTGTTTGGATCTCTGTGCTGCCCTCTCTTCAGTGTCCCCAGATCAGTGTACTCTGAAAGGTATTAGTGAAGTTGTATGCCAGAGAAGGCTCTTGTGTGAATAGCCTTTTAGATAGCCCATTCCTCTCACACATATTTAAACTCATATTTGCTGAGAATAAATGGCTTGTTTGAGCCCCCAGAGAGAGGTAGTGGTGCTTTCCTTGGGCTTGTAATCTTACCTTAGTTATACGTGGGCTATGGAGACAAAAAGTGGAAATAAAACTACTGAACAGAGCAAAACCTGGGTTTGTGTCCCAGCTCGCCCCTGTGACTGTCACATAGGATCACACTTTGACACATTTTCCTGCACTCAGGATAAACTGCTTCCTACTGACTGTGCACCTGATTTGTCAGAAAACAAGCTATACCAGGCTAACAAAGGTCTCTTAAGGGGCTCCTGTCCTGCAGCCCCCCAAGCGTTTTCCTGCTGACTTCAATGAGATTTAGAGCCAAGACAGAAACACAAGACTGTGATGGTTACAGCACCTGAAACACCACAGACTTCAGTGAAGATGCAGATGTTCAACACCTCTCGGTGTTAAATCCTCTTGGAGCCAAAGAAAGCCTTTACTGAAGCAACTTTCTCATCTAAGTACTCAGAAATGCAACTGGAATTAATTTAGGCCTGGCCCCCACATAGAAGTACAACATGATTATTCCAGTGAGGGAAGCGATTTTTCCTTCTGGCAATGCAGTTCCTCTGTACAACCCTATTGCAGTTACATTGCTATAAACGCAGCTTATAGCACTATAATTTATTTCCATTCCCATAAACACATTCTAACCAGCCAACGATCATCCTTACTCATTCAGCTATACTGCTTTACCTACACGAACACAGTTAAAACTCTTGGGTGTAAACAAAGCTTCAGGATGGTGATATTTCTGTTTTATTTAGCTTAGACCCTCTGCCGAAGGCATCCTACAGTACCTCTGTTTCTCAACCCTTAAACTCAGAACAAGATTCATCCTAGAAATGCTCTAGTAAAATTTTTGTTATTTAAAAACCAGCAAAGTGCCATATGAGAAAACAGTGAGAGCTGTTGTGTTTCACTGTTAATAAGTTTTTAACATAAACTTCCTATTGCTTGGAATAATAACACAGATCCACAACCTTAGCTTAGTAATAATTCCACTCACAAAAGAATCCTTGCAAGCATTTTCCAGGGTGCTTTAAGCATATCTGTTCCTTCTTCAGAAAGACTAACCTGCAAAGGTCCATCTGCATTAGAGAACTAATTCATCAACTAGATGGGGATCCACCAAATAATTTTTATTTTTCAGATGAATCTGTCCCGTTTTGTTACAGAACAAGCAGATTTACCTGCCTTTGACAGTACTACAGTTTCTCAAAACTAGTTAAAAGGAGTCCAGAATCCAAACTGATTATGCTACAAGGCAAAATATTACCCCAAAATTGAAGTTCTGGGGCAAAGAAAAAAAAAAAACAAACATGAAAACTGAAAAAGGCAGCAAAGCAAAAGTTACTGCAACAAAGCACATTCATAAAAATGAAAAGAACCAGCTTCATCTCTTTACATCAATTTATAAGACTGCTTCTTGTGCCTTGAACTGCCCTTTTCACCTATCATGGTAAAAACCCCAGGATCAGACATGCATTCTGATGCCACAGCATTGATGCTGGAACTGGAGTGTATGACGTTATCTTCCCATCAAGCTCACGTTACCTCAGCTCTATGCCACCTGTAGTTTCTCTCTAGGAAATAAATCCTTTAAGCTGAATTTCCAGCTGTTTTGCACAGCAGGAACAGCATGAAGCATTTGGCACAAGCCTAAGATTTATGCCTACGGAATGGTTATGACAATTCAACCAGCTCTGTCCCACGGCAACAGCTGACTTACTGCCTTATTAAGTGTGGAAATTGAGATCTAGTTTCTATTCCAGTTTTAGCTGTCTCTACTAGAGCCAGAGCTCCATGTGCTAACATTGTAGCTTGCAAACTTGCTGAAAAACAGAAACAAGATTTTTTGTCATATGGAATCTTATGGTCATCTATATCTATAACAAGATAGAACAAAAAAGTAAACATGACTTTCTTAATCTTAACGCATCTGGAGCTACAGAATTCAGAAAATATTATTTTTTGTTTACTATATTGGAAATCTCAGATCTAGCTCATCACTGAAGTAATCCAATACATTAATAAGATGCACAGAACTTCATAGGTGAAGAAAAATACTAAGATTCAGCAAAGTAAGCTATAGACAAATATGCAAGATTAAATGCTACTGTGGCATTGATTATATGTGAGGATCAGCTTCTGAACAAGTCAGTGAGCTGAAGAAAAGATGAGTGAAACCTTGATAAGAAAAATAAAATTGTACTGATGAAAACTTTGAGCCAAAGGCCCTTTTTAATGACCCGTATAATATTTCTGAAAGCAGAGCATGATACAGACCTGCTGTTTTTACCCTCTTCTATGTGAGGCAGTAATAAGGCATAAGGTCCAATTGAACAGATGCAACTGAAATAATATTCTTTTAACAACTTCAAGCTAGTAGCTCTCAAAATTACTACTCATCTGCAGTATCAGCACACATGATGCCACAGCAGAACAACATTTCATGAATGTCTACTAATTACACAGAAAATATTCCCACTCCCATCTTCATTCCTGTGTTTCCTTAACTTTCGGAAAGCTTCCAAATTCTTCAGTGGATTCCTATTACTTTCACAGCCTTTAGCTTCTTCTTCAACAAGATCACCATTTGATCCTGAAGCCAGACCTTTCATACTATTTTACTTCTGACCAGCCTTTTTCATCAAATGAAATAAAATTTGTTTCAAAAGGATTCCACCATGAACATAGGTCAGTGTACTTGCTAGTAACTGGTCTGAGATCCAGATTGAAACCCAACTGCTTGGCAATAAATCAAATCACAAATACTGGGTGGAAATTATGATTTTCAGAAGATGTACTGTGGGATCTCATCCAAACAGAACTTCAAATTGCACTCCTGAAATATCTGACCTTTGAACAAGTGCCTTGAGAACTGGTAGGAGATGAAGACATTGGCCAACTGAAAAACTAGGTAGGCTATTCACACAACAAATTTAGAATACTTAACAAGAAAAAAATCCATTATTTTTTTTTTTTAGTCGACCTAATTTGAATTAGGAAATTCTCTGAACAGAATTACTATTCAAAACTAATAGTTAAACACACTGCAAAAGGCTTCAGTGTCAAGTCTTTCTTCTGTACAAAGATGACAGGCATGCAAAGAGACCCAGCAGTCAGAGGCAGCAACTATATATGGCGAAAAGATCTCTTCTGCTTAATGGACACCACCAAAAGATGAGTCTTCCAAAGCCATAGCCTGGACACAACCATTTTTTTCTATGTTGAAAACAGAACAAACAAAATAACTATAAAAGCAATAGAAAATTAAGCAAAAATTACTACTGTGTTAGTCACATCTAGGATGAACAAACTTAATGCAAACCCTCCTTTGGTGTTCAACTGTCATAACCAAGAGTGAATGATAGATGTTGGTTTTTCTGACAATTTATGAACAAGTGAATTATCAAAATATTTCATCACTTGGTATGTATGACTACTGTGCTATGAAACACTTCATTTTCTTTCAATGGAGCTCTTAAAAAACAATGCAATTACACTACTGGAAAAATAATCTTCCCTTTCCACTCTGGTGGTTCTGAAAGACTCCATCCCACCTAGCACACAGCAGCTGAGGAAGTGCTGCACTTCTTATTTATAAATATACATAAAACTATGGCAGCATTCTGAATTTTCTTGTCAGGTAAATTTTGTAATCAATGATTGCTAGCATTCGAAATGTCTTTAGTAAATAATATGGAGACCTTCAAAATGTATTTATAAATGTACATTTATAATAATATAACACATATTTTATTGTATTGCAAATAACATTAATGAGTAAATACTATTAGCCAATAAAAATCAGCAAGTACTGCATTTCATTCATGATACCTTTACAATACAGTTCCAGTAATGTGGCAAAAGCGTAAACAAAAAACTGAAAAAAGTTTCAGTTGCGTAAATCACTAGCCACAAAGTGGCGTTCATCTCCAAAGAGACAGACAGACAGACAAACAATACTCAGAATCACAGGAGTTAGAAATACGGAAGATACCACATCACAAGGCCTGGTTCTGAAAATAAAAGTTGGCATGGGACTTTTAAAAATACAAATGAATTGACAAGCTTTTTACTCTTTCACACAGTGAAATAACTATTGAAGCACAGGACTTGTGCTTTAAAAGCAGTGAAATAAAAACTGATGTAATTAAATAAAATAACAATTACTGTAAAAACAAAAACAAAAAAACCCCACAAAACACACAAAAAACCCAAACAACAAAAAAACCCACAAAAAACCAACCAAACAGGAAAACACACAACAAACCAAAACCAAACCCAAAACTTCTTATAAAAGCATAGAATCATATAATAATTTCAGTTGGAAGGGACCCTCAGGATCATTGAGTCCAACCATAACCTAACATGGCACTAAACCATGTCCCTAAGAACCTCATCTAAACACCTTTTAAACACCTCCAGGGATGGTGACTCCACCACTTCCCAGGGCAGCCTGTTCCAATGCCCGACAACCCTTTTCATGAATAATTTTTTCCTAATAACCAATCTGAACATCCCCTGGCACAACTTGAGGCCATTTCCTCTTGTCCTGTCGCTTGCTACTTGGGAGAAGAGACCAACACCCTCCATGCTACAAGCTCCTTTCAGGTAGTTGTACACAGCGATAAGGTCTCCCCTCAGCCTCCTTTTCTCCAGGCTAAACAGCCCCAGTTCCCTCAGCTGCTCCTCATCAGACTTGTGCTCCAGGACCCTCACCAGCTTCGTCGCCCTCCTCTGCACTCTCTCTAGTACCTCAACAACTCTTTGGGCCCGGCCATCCAGCCAGTTCTTTATCCATCGCAGAGTACACCCATCCAGGCCATGAGCTGCCAGCTTCTCCAGGAGGATGCTGTGGGATGCGGTGTCAAAGGCTTTACTGACGTCTAAGTACACAACATCCACAGTCTTTCCCTCACCTACTAGGCAGGTCACCTTGTCGTAGAAGAAGATCAGGTTGGTCAAACAGGACCTGCCTTTCATAAACCCATGTTGACTGGGCCTGATCACTTGGTCTGTGTGATTGTGCTCAGGATGATCTGCCCCATGACCTCCCCCAGCACCCAGGTCAGACTGACAGGCCTGTAGTTCCCCGGATCCTCCTCCTGGCCCGTCTTGTAGATGTCCGTCACGTTTGCCAACTTATCTTATGGAAAAGAGAATAAGAATTCTTCCCGAATGAGAAAAAAATTAAAAGGAGGTGGACTTAAGTTTTCATGCACGTATTAGCACGGCTCTGCAAAAAGTCAATCAAGGGCAGCAAGAATAATCTCACTATATCAAAATTTATTTTCTTTTCTGTTACAGAATTTAGAACTTGATTTAAATCCCACTGAAGCCCAAGGGAGACTTTAGTACTTGACAAAGAAGATTACAGACAAGCTGCACAGAAAATGCAAGACTTCTGGCCCCTACCACACTCCTGATATTTCTACACAGAAGTACTTCATTGCTTTGCTAAAAATTTCAAGATGTATTCCAAAGGGTGAAAAAGTTTGGTCAGCACTTTTTTTTCTTTTTTTTTTTAATATTTGCAGGTTGCTGCACAGCTGGGCTGTGAACCATGTCACATTCATGCTATTTTCTGGATTCCTGACTAAAACAAGTTTCATGGATTTCTAAATAGCTTTTGAAGTACCTTTTAATATGTTTTGAATGTGCGTGTCTGCATCTCAGCAATTTGTTTTCAGATAAACAGGCCACCTTAAATCTCCTTCTGACATACATTAGTGCAACGAGTTTCCATATCCCTTGTGATTCCGTAACTGATGACCCAGCATCAGTCACAGCTATTTTTTGCTGCCAGATATAGCCAGGTGCTTGCAAAGAATTGAAATTTGTGTATGCACTCCTTTCACTATACATCAAAACTCCCCATGGTGCATCAGCAATTATACAGAAAAGAATAACAAGTGACTCTGAGTAATCTTTTCCTCTGGATGTTGGAGAATGGGCGTGTGTGATGACATAAGAAAAGTCCCAGGCATATCTATTAATGATAAATTAGAAATATTCTAAAGAGATATGAGCAGTGTCAATGAGTCAAAAATGCCACTGCTTTCACTTCTTGATATAACCTGGAGGAACAGAGGCACTCAGTCAAAGTTATTATATGTTTGCATTTGTCACTAAGAATAATTGTGCTACTGGTCCTTTCACAGAACCAAAGTGCATCTGAATCAAATGGTGAATGTTATTCATAAAGCCTCGCTTGATTTAGCATGTTATTCAAATAAAGGGGATATAGAAGACTGCAGCACAACCATTTTCCCTATTTCAAAGCATCCAGTGAAAAAGGTATGTCAGCTTCTAGTAAGTGCACTGAAGTCTACAGGATTAATCATCACTCCAACAAACATGAGGGCACTCCTAAAAATAAAAAGAGCACTTACGAAATCAAGGACACAGGGGAAAAATAAAAGTGTATGTTGTGTGCCATTCTAGAAATATGACATCAAAATATGGCTCCATATGCAAAGCCAGGTTATCCACAATCAGACCATACCAGAATCAGAACATTTCACCCAGAACTACGAAAGCTGCCTCTTTTTGCAGTCACCCAGTCTGACCTGGTCCAGTTCCCCTCTCTTGACAGAGACACTCTTTGAACCTCTCTTCTGTGTTCTTCCTTCTCTCCACTGATCCCACTGGTTTGAATTCTCCCTCCATCTTCCCCATTAGCTCTTCATCTCTTTTTTACAGTTCCTTTTTTTTTTTCTTTCCTTTTTTTTTTTTTCCTTTTTTTAAGGAAGAAGAGTTTTCCTCTCGTCAGCTTCTTTATTTTCATTGTGGAGCATCACTGTCAGAAGCAACCATAATATGCCCTTTTTGGAGCCAGTTAAGAGTTACCTTAAACCATGAGGTTTTGGTCCACATTCTTACTATTGGAAGTCTGTTCTGAGACTCCTGGAGCTGTAATTCTAGTAACTCAGTTTTCAATTCAGATCAATTGAACAGAACCTCCTTGTCCAACCCCTGTACGAAGCCTCTATGTTGAGGTCTTTAAAAACAAAAATAAAAAGACACAAAAATAAAAATAAAAACTATGATCCCAAGGCAGAGACACAGGGCAAACTGCAAACCAGTTACAATGATCCAAGCAACAGAAGAGAGCATCTTCTTGTAGGAAGTTTTACCTCTTCATTTTGGCAGATAATTCCAGCACCTTACCAATCATTAAAAACAACAAAAAAAGCCCATATAAATCCCTGGGGACATTCACTGTTTAACTTCATTGTGTCTCTAACAAGTGGAATGGCTCATTTCCTTTATATGCAGTGTTTGGCAATGGAGAAAAGTCCTAGGCATCCTTTTTAGACCACTCAACACATTCATTAATTAGATGGCATTTTGCCTGTTTATCTAGTGAGGTGTGTGACAGCCACTGCTGTGCAGGAAAGAAGTAACAAATTTAAATACTATCTCTTCATTTCTTTGAGATATCACACAGAATTTTCCTTTCTGCTCCCTGCCCTACCATAAATAAAGTCCTCAGTACTTCTTGGTGTAGCTGAAATACTGTCTTTACAGATTCAAGTATTTTTTTCTGTAAGTTCCATACATACAGCTTCCATTAACATCAGTACAAACTCAATATATAACTTCCAAATATAGAATTAGAACTTTGAACTATAGCATTTAGGAATATTCTAAACTAAAAGTGCATATTCTTGCACACATTCAACATAACAAAATCCCCTAGGACAAGGTTTTCAATAGATGTTACCCATGAAATTGCCCAACCCAGTTTATTCATGCTGATATAATGCGTTCACATAATTCAGGATCACTGGCCTACCTACAGCCAGTTATTTCTCTCTTGCTTATAGGTACACAAAGTCTCCTCGTCAAGTCAGTAAGGCGGTGTCCAGCGCCTGTAAAAATTGCCAGATTATGATTCACCATGGACCCATACACTGCACACATTTTACTCCAAGGTGACAATCGCTGTTCCTGGCTCTTATGCCACACAGCTGCAAGGACTGCTTCCAAACCTGACGGGCTGGCTCATCCTGCTGTACCACTACACTAAGATGGCCAAAACCACACCATTTTCTGTGGTTAGAGACTCAGAAATGAGGTGTGAAACAGCTAGCTGCAGTGCCAGTGGGCTTTGCCTCCTCAGGCCGAAAGACTCAAGAACTACAGTGGTACAAGGGTGTCAGAGGCACCCCGAAGTCAGTTTTAGGCAGACAACAAGTTCCAAAACAGACTTTATTCTACCCAGAAAAGTGTAGCCAATAAACTGACTAGAAACAGGGTTTATACAATCATTGTGCACTCTGACAACATAAAATACAGGTTCGGATATCAGTTGAGGAGATTATTGGGGTACGACAACTTAAGAATAATGAGGATCAACAACGTGCATGCATACACTCACAAGAAACAAAACCAGAGCCCTCTGACTCCAGGGTACCCACAAATCACTCGTCTGGGTTAGGCGAGGGCTCACACTCGCCTAGGGTAGACAAGGACTCATTCAAGGATATATCCAGTAAATAACCACTCACCTAAACAAGGAGGTGTGGCGCTCTCGATCCCGGGAAGTCTCCTTAGACGGTGTCCCAGTCTAAAGGGAGTGTTCCGGTTCACAGACCCGCTGCTCCGAGAAGACCACTCAAAGGGTGTCTTCGGCGGGGACCCTGTTTTACAGCCTGGTCAGATCTGGCTGTGGGCATTACAACATGGTCCGCAAGCCTCACAGCTACTCTGGGCACCTCCTTTGATAAGGACCCTGCCAATTGACCAAGGGTCCCACCACTCCTGCCCCACCAGCTGGTGGAAGTGAAGTCACCCTGCCCTGGGGTAGGGGAGGATGTGACTGTCAGTATCTTGGTACCACCCTGGGTGTGTACATGGGGACAGACACAGTGGGGCACAAAAGGTGCTAAAAGAGCCATCAACTGCGCCGTTGAAGGCTCCAGTTCTCAGGGGAATGTGCAACTGCCACAAAGGGACAATGTGAAGCATGAGAACAGGTCAAACTCTTACCCTAGAGCCTCACTGGGATCTCTGTAACACCTCTGCCACTGTACCACAGTCATGACTAGCATGCACTGACAAAGAGCAAATAAAACAGAAAACTCAGTATGAGATGAAAACAAGAAAACATGATCTTTTTTTTTGTCTCTTTTCAGGTGACAGATTCAGTCTGAGGGCACAGGTACACTTCAAATATAACATTCAGTCCTGGGTGTTCCTAGTATTAGAAAGATGCCAGTAAATTTGGGAGAGTACAGAAATCATCAAGAAACAATCACCAGTCATAGACTCATAGAATGGTTTGGGTTGGAAGGCACCTTAAAGATCACCTGGTTCCAACCCCCCTGACATGGGCAGGGACACCTTCCACTAGACCAGGTTGCTCAAAGCCCCATTCGACCCAGCCCTGAACAATTCCAGGGATGGGCCATGCACAACTTCCTTGGGAAACCTGTTCCAGTGTCTCCCCACCCCCTGGCAGAACGGGCCAGTCAGCAGCAAAATTTAAATAGGTTCAGACAGCTAGGTACACAGACCATGGCAAATCAATGAGCCAGTGTGGCAGGAAATGTGATGGCTGCTGAGACATGTTTTCCAGCGTGCAAACATTAAGATGTATATCACATTTACCCGTTTGCCCAAGGGAAATGGTAAGCCATATTCACGTGAAATTAGAGCAAAAAGTATAACCTGGCTGAAAATAAAAAATGGACAACCCCACTAAACAGTGAATTAGTCTTCCAGGGAAGGGTTAGAGGGCTAATCACACAGCCATTTACAGTCAAAATGGAAAGGCAACTTAAGTAAAACTAATGGAAAAATTTTGCAATGGCGAGGTTTCTAACAAATAAGTTTCACATTGTTAGTTTAAATGAGTTATGAATGAATAAAATGTTACCTGCCTTTGTCACCAGTAGCTTGGAGAATAAAGTTGTAGGTTGAACATGACATTGATGACTCTCAATGTGACTCATGGAAAAAATTTCAAAAAATTCAAAGCATACCCCTGTACTATATTTCAATAGTGTGCAGAATAATAGTAGCAGGGCATTTTCAGTTCAAGTGCCTTTTATGCATTTCTCATGAACTTTACCTTTTCCTGAATATCACACACTCCAATTTCTTCTTTGTGACAGAATGGAATAGAAAGCATACTGCACTATTTTTTTGCATTTAGGCATATTTAATAACAGGACATCTAATACGGAACAATTTCTAAATACACGGGCTGTTCTTTGGCTGAAGAATGCTTCTAGATGCATGACTGCTTGCAGAATATTAATTTCATGCTACACCCAAACAACCATATCTGAACATAGTCTGGCGGACATTCCTAAAGAAAATGCTAACCAAACAATAGAACAAATAACAAAAGATAATTTTAGTACCCTACCCCAACATGTAGTTAGAGTTTGAATATAATTTTAATTTGTAAAGATAGAATTTAAAGGACACTCCACTCATCTTAATTAGATCCCTGTCTTCTCAAAAAACTAATTACACATCAGATGAAGCACTGGCTTAGGAAGCCCCTATATTCTTGCACAGGCAGAGGTAGTTCTATTCCCAGCTGAGTTACAGTGACTTGCTGTATGCCTCCCAGCAAGAAAAAATGCACACGTTGTCAAAAGGTGATCAGTAACTACAAAGCTTTCTAGACACTGACTTACCTTGCATGTGCGCTGAATCTGTACGTCTCCAACAGAAATCAGCAGGAACCATCAGCACTTTTGAAAAACAAGGTCTTATAGTCCAGATTTATAAAATAATTAGGCAACAATAACTGTGCAGAAATGGCAGTTAGACACCTAAACTGTTTATATTCCCTTGAAAATCCCATCAGTACATATCCTCCATTTTAGATAATTCAGTGTACCCCCAAAGGTATAAAAAAATAGAATCATAGAATAGTTTTAGTTGGAAGGAACCTTCAAAGGTCACCTAGTTCAAACCCCCCTACCATGGGCAGGGAAAAGCCCCATCTAACCTGGCTTTGAAAACCAAGAGGGATGGGGCATCCACAATTTCTCTGGCCATCCTGTTCCAGTGCCTTCCCACCCTCATGGTCAAGAATTTCTTTAGATCTAATTTAAATCTACCATCTTCCAGTTTAAAGCCATTACTCCTTGTGCTATCACTACACATTCCTGTAAAAAGTCCCTGTCCAGCTTTCTTGAAGGTCGCCTTTAAGTACTGAAAGGCTGCTATGATGTCTCCCTGGAGCCTTCTCTTTTCCAGGCTGAACAACCCCATTTCTCACATCGTGTCATCACATGAGAGTGCTCCAGCCCTCTGATCATCTTTGTGGCCTCCTCTGGACCCTCTACAACAGGTTGATGTCCTTCTTATGTTGCAGGCCCCAGAGCTGGATGCAGTACTCCAGTCTCACAAGAGCAGAGCAGAGGGACAGAATCACCTCCCTCAACCTGTTGGTCACACTTCTTTTGATGCAGCCCAGTATACAGTTGGCTTTCTGGGCTACGGGCACACATCACTCGGTCATGTTGAGCTTCTCATCAACCAACACCTTCAAGTTGTTCTCCTTACAGCTGCTCTCCATTCTCCACCGAGCTCGTATCTGTGCTTGGGATTGCCCTGACCCAGGTTGCAGGACCTTGCACTTGGCCTTGCTGAACTTCATGAAGTTTGCAGAGACCCACCTCTCAAGCCTGACAAGGTTCCTCTGGATGGCAACCCTGCCCTCCAACATGTTAACTGCACCACACACTGTGGAGTCATCAGCAAACTTGCTGAGGGTGCACTCAGTCCCACTGTCCATGTCACTGACAAAGATGTTGAACAGTATCAGTCCCACTACTGACCCCTGAGGAATGCCTTTTAAAAAATAGGGGTTATGTTTCCCCTTTTCCAGTCAGTGGGAATTTCACCAGACTGCCACGATTTCTCAAATATACTGGATAGCGGCTTAGAAACTTAATCCGCCAGTTCCCTCAGAACCTGTAGATGCATCTCATCCAGGCTCATGGACTAGTGCAGCTACAGGTTACTTAGACAGTCTTAAACCTGATCATCTACATTGGGCAGTTCTTCATTCTCCCAGTCCCTGCTTTTGCCTTCTACAACCAATGTGGATGGAACACTTGCCAGTGAAGACTGAAGCAAAAAAGCCGTTGAACCTTCTCTATACCATGGGTAACCAGGTCTCCCATTTCCTTCTGGAGAGGGCCCACATTTTCCCTAGTCTTCCTCTTATTACTGACATTATCTATTGAAGCAATTATATATGTTATCTATATAAGATGTTATGTACTTCCTTCATCCCTTCCTTACACCTTGCTCTGTTTGTACAGTTTAGCACACTGAGCTACCAAAATGATCACCAACATTAGGAAAGTATCCTAAAGATGGGAAACAACCTGTAAGTTTTGTAATCAGACATTCTATTATTATATTCAGTTTTTCCAGTAAGTCTGGAGAATGAAAGTAAACATGGCCAGAAAACTTCAGACCTCTGCTAATGTGAGATTAAAACCAGTAAGTCTTTCACTAATAGAGAGCTCTTAATCTGAACATCTCCTCAGAGCCTTTAAAAAAGACTAATGTAAAGAAAAATGAGAAAGTATAAAGAGAAGGACAACAATAAACCTATAGAATGAAAGAAAGAAAGAAGGAACAAACACCAAAGAACAACTCCTCCCTTCTTGATGTCTCATTGACACCACATGCAGTGTTCGGCCAGCAGTGCCTCAGACTGCAGAGAGAGCAACCATGGAAGCAGTAATGCAGTTGCAAGTGCTTGTTCCCCTGTTAACTGAGGCCGTTGTACTGAGGAGCCTAAATATAGAGATTGAAGAAAGTGATTCAGACATCTACATCTTAAAATATGTGCCAGTTTTACAAGATCCAAACTGTCTTCTCAGGCTAGCCGGGATACATAAAACATACACAGCACTGGGTGACTGAACTGCAAATAGTTCAAACTAGGCAGAGTAAAAATAAAGTAAACACGAATGCTTGGGAAGATTATTTTTTTAGTTTGAGGGTTGGGGTCTCAGGTTCTTCTTCAGGGAGGTAATAGTGCTCCAAGTGGGTAGGTACACTGCATTTTATTCTCCTAAAAAAATTCTGCTGAAAATCTTACCAGCAGACATAGGTCAAACTGCTCATCTGCTCACACAATTGTTTATCATCACAGGCATCAGTGATGTGAGTCATGCGAGTATTTCGATCAATAAACACCCCGATTTCTGTCACAGCCCCTCAGGTGCTACAGGGCTACTGCAGAGGCTGGTCCACCAGAACAGAAAACCAGGAGCCTGGTGGCAGAGTGATTAAAGTTCACTCTGTTTTGAAAGGTCACTCACTTTCCATCATCTGATAGAGTCACTAAGCCCAAGAGAAGTGGGATAACTGTTTGAAATTACTGCCTGGGGTGAAATTGAACTGTAAAGCTATACCACTTATTTGCACTAGAGAAATTAAAAGGAAAAGTAGCAGTCTCCTTTCACACCAGGACACATATAGCAGAGAGCCTGAAAAATATAGCAAGAATTTACTGCTTAATGAAACACATATAGTGATATATTAAGGCATGGAAATCATTACTGTGGGAGAGTACATAACATATTAATCAAACCACATTTGAAAACCTTCATCGTGTTTTTAAATAACACTAGACTGTGTGTGATGTGGCCTCACAAGGACCTGGCAGCCTCCGGGGGTGTGCTGTATTCTCACCTCCTATTGAGAAGGTTGTAGAGGAGTAGAGGATGCTTAGCACTTTGCAGGACAGAGCCCTCAGTGCTCAAAGGAAAATCTAACCTAAATTTTACCTAATTGAGTCAATCAGATCAAGCAGCTTTAATTAATAACATTTAACAAGAACGTGGTTAGTGATGTAAGCAAACAAAATTCAAGCTTTAAAAACAAAAACAAAACAAAAAAAAATCCACCATGACATAATAACCAAGCACTGAGTGTTTCAGCTCCCATGTTACCTAGCAGCAAAACCCTGGTTGATTTGAATGAAACAGAAATAAGCCCCTCTTTAACCCCTTCCAACTTCTCTAGTTGGTGAACCACCAGAGGATATACCTATTGCTCATGTTCTCAACTGCATTCTCTCTAGGCCTCAGCACCATCAAAACACTGGGACCAGAAACACCATGAAAAGTGCTGGGACAATGCCTTGGTGCGAAAGCCATTGATAGCCCTCCTGTGGTGGGAAATAAATACCCAGGAATGACACTGAACTGTTTCAGCTCACACAGATAGTCAGTGGTGGATAGCAAGGGATCTTTTTTATCACAAGTACCAGCTGGAAGATCATCTTTCCTCATATGAAGTTTTTAAATGCTGGCAAAACTATGGTTATTCATATGATATGAGACTTTCACACTGATTGACTCCTGCCCAATACAGGTATTTTCAATCCAAATAGAAGGTTTAGAGATGACTGAGTCTTTACTACATTTTTTCAAGTCATCAGACATATATAATCAAAATGTGACATCTACTACCTGCCTAATTTAGATTAGGTATATCCAACTGTGAATGTTATGCAATGAAATTCCAACTACTACTGACAACACAGCTTTGCACTTCTGCAAACTGCAAAGCCCTGCACTTCCCTTTTGAAAAAAAAAACAATGTAGAAAGGCTTACATTAAGGTAACCGCTATGCATTTTCAATAAAATAAATATTTTGAATTCTACTTTTGGAACACCCATTATACGTTTTTTACCAAAGTTCCATCAAAGACAGTCACAGCAGTTGACCATTCAGTTGCCACTGCTTCCCAGAGCAAGAGGATTTTACCAAACTTAGATTTGCTAAACTGTCTACACATAGAACTAGATGACTAGTAATCAGTTTGGTTTTTTAAAAGCTTGGGAATTTTACTAACATTATGTGCTGTAAGTAATACAAAAGGCAATGGGAATAAGAGGTGATAGCTATACCTCGTATAATTAGGACAATGCATTTACCGAGCATGAGCGCACTTGCGCAGACCTACCAAAAGGACCGATCCTATGATGGCCACAAGCTTTAGAGCAGTGGCAAAGCCAATACAGAGCTCACAGACAGAGCAATGCTATAAAAAACTGGTGAGCAAAATTGGAAGAAAAACCATAAAGAGACAGTTAAATGACTTTGATTTACAAACAAATCCTCTGCTTATAGATTTTCTTCCCCTTTTTTTCTTTTAAACATTCTTTGCAACATGGATCACATTGAAATATGAGAGAAAATTGCTCTTGTGTGACATACTTCACTAATGAATCCTACCTTTACTGAGAAAGTACAATAATTCAAATTCAATCTCTTAAACAATTTGTTGCCCCCATCTTGCGTGAGCTCACTATGTCACTCTAACCTAATAAATATCAGCATAATGCATACTACATCTTTCTAACATCAAAACCACTTGCCTCTCAAAATAGTAATTAGAAAGAAATGAAATTATGGAAAAATAACTACACTTTGATCTGTTTTAAAAATAAAAAGCAGAACCTGCAGGACACTGGATCTACTACTGAGTAAGTGTGAAATGAAGCTAATTTCATTTGATGTACTATATTTATTTTATTAAATCAGGAGAGAAGCAGAAACAAGAAGCCTACAGTAAATGTGACTAATGAAGTAGGTAAACAGAGATATCAACAACTTACACAATGTATTTCCAGTAAGCTATATTTGTTTTCATCAATGTATTTGTGTAAGCAGAAACTACAGTCTAAATCTAAATCTGAAAAGGAAAATAAAAAGAGTACAACTAGAGGTCTAGGCAGGTAAACTATTTAATTTAGGTATCTATTCTTCTTTTCAGAGTCATGCAATCCCTCCAGTGACCTCAGTGGATCTTACGCCCTCAGAAAAACAGAATTCTAAGTCAAAGATCATTTGTGTTTGCCTCTCCTTTTACACCATCTTCTTTCAAATACACAGACACAAATGAACCTCCTTTCCTTAAGCAAGAACTGAAAACCACATGCCAGTCCCTCCTCTATATGAGAGAGCAGAAGAGAGGAGCAAGAGAGGATATGCTTTAACCCAAAGATTGTGTGGATTCAAAAAGATGTGGAGGGTGGTGTCAATTGGGAATGCCCAGCAATTACATTCCTAAATTGAACTGCTCCTAAAACCAATTGGAGCCCTGACATTCACTTCCATAGGAAAAACTGATTCCATGTGGTTACAAAGCTTCATACAGGATCAAGCAAGGAGAGGTTTCAGTAAGTAAGTGAGCATCCAGTATGAGAGATGCTGCTTTATGATCCACTAAGAGATCTAGCCATATAGGGAAAAAAAGGAGAAGAAATGATAATTTGCCCAAATCAGTTTGCACTCAAACCATACTTAATTTAAATAAACAGACACAAGAGTTCAAGGAGTTCAGCTCTCTGTAGGCACAAATGAAACTGGTGCAAGCTGGTTTATTCACAGACAGATAAAACCATCCAGAAATGTCCTGATGAGTCAACACAACTCAGCAGCTGAGGGAGATCTCCACAGTTTCCACACATGATGGGTGCCTGTGACAACAAGGTCCACAGCTGAACGCACTGGCGGCAGCACGCAGCTCTCTGGAGCTGGTGGTGGAAAGCACTGAACAGCTGTAATGGAAATGGAGGCACTCAGCACTTCACTTGAGTTACTGGAAGGTTAGGTGATCCTCACACACAGTCACACCAACCAGTGAAGGAATCATAGAATAGTTTGGTTGGAAGGGACTTTCAAAGCTCATCTAGTCCAGCTTCCCTGCAATGAGCAGGAAAATCTTGAACTAGATGAGGTTGCTCAGAGCCCCGTCCAACCTCGCCTGGAATGTCTCCAGGGATGGGGCATCTACGACCTCTCTGGGCAACCTGTGCCAGTGTTTTACCATCCTCATTGTAAAAAATTTCTTCTTCATGTCCAGCCTGAATCTCCCCTCTTTTAGTTTAAAACCATCACCTCTTGTCCTATTGCAACACATCCTGATAAAAAGTCTGCCCCCATCTCTCTTACAGGCCCCTTTTAAGTACTGTAAGGCCACAATAAGGTCTCCCCAGAGCCTTCTGCGCTCCAGGCTGGACAAGCCCAAATCTCTCAGCCTTTCCTCACAGCAGAGCTGTTCCAGCCCTCTGATCATTTTTGTGGTCTCTTCTGGCCCCTCTCCAACAGGTCCATGTCTTTCCTGTACTGAGGGCCCCAGAGCTGGACACAGGACTCCAGGTGGGGTCTCACCAGACCAGAGCAGAGGGGCAGAACCACCTCCCTCGACCTGCTGGCCACGCTCCTTTTGATGCAGCCCAGGACACAACTGGCCTTCAGGGCTGCAAGCACACACTGCTGGCTCATGTCCAATCTTTCATCCACCAGCACCCACAAGTCCTTCTCCTTAGGGCTGCTCTCAATCCCTTCATCCCCCAGCTTGTATTGATACTGAGGGTTGCCGCAACCCAGGTACAGGACCTTGCACTTGGCCTTGTTGAACCTCCTGAGTTTCGGCACGGGACCACTTCTCAAGCTTGTCCAGTTCCCTCTGGATAGCATCCCATCCCTCAGGCATGTCAATAGCTTGGTCCAAGAAAGGGAGTCCCAGGGGAGCTGGGGCTGCCTCAGGGAGTTACAGGCCCTGTGGGCTAGGGCTGACACCCAAACAGAGGGTCAATGGGAGACGTTCCCTGCAGCATTTTGTAGACTGCAGGGGTTACTGCCGGGGTCACAGGACACTTTATGGAGCACTGGGGAAGAGCACAATGGAGCTGCCCAAGATTTATGATTGGAAGTACCAAAGGCAGGTGAAGGTGGTCTGGGGGAGTAAAAAGCAAGGGAAAACAGAGGGACAGGGCGATAAAAGAGGCTACTCCTGTGTCCACAGGGCAGTATGCTTGTCTGGCCATGCCCTGTGCTGGCTAAGTGTGGGCTGCTCTCTCAAGAGCACCAAGCTGGACTAGCTGGTGAGCAGGATAAGAGGCTGAGGGGGCCTGTATATATAAATATGCATATTGTGCCTACTGGGAATATATGCTAAACCTTGCTGACAGCTGGATTTGGGGACAAAGAGCTGTGGCAGCCTCACCTCTGGCAGGTTATCAGGGTCAGTAATGCCTGGCAGATACCATATTTCCACTGGATTTACATAAATAATTGTCTACTCTTCATCTGATATGCAGATAGGAAGAACTATATGCCCACCAAATTATGGTTAAGGATATCTTAACTATAATCCTTGCAGCTCCCAGACTTCCGAAGATCAGTTATCATGGAACAATACAGAAAGCTTTCCAGATGTTCTACCTGTGCAAACTTAATACTTGAGCATAAATACTAACAAATCCAATAAAAGGTGTAACAGTGATGTAGAAACGGTAATAAATGACCTACACTTCTACTCGGGAAAAATATTAACTCAGAAGTCACACTGGTTTGCCATAAAACAAGTCTGGGGTGACAAATACTGGTTTGTGCTTGCAGGTTTGTAGCTTTACTCTCAGCTGAGCCATCCATGCCTTTGAATAGCTGAGAATGATAAAAGCATGATCCAGTGAAAAAAAATGAGGATGACATCTGAGCTTTGCACCTGGCAACTGATGAACTCCTTTACATGGCTTTGAGCCTCATGCTTCCTCTTCTGCAAAATGCTTTGAAAACTACAAAGAAAAGCCTATGTTTATTATGCATTATATTGAAGCCTTATACTCCAAAATAAGATACAAAGTAAATGTAAATTAGTGGCCATATTCTCAGGTGGTAAACAGCAGCCTTCCCCCCATCATGGTTGATAATTTTCCCAAATCAAGAGGCCAGCTCACGAATCAGTTCTTTTCACCTGTGACAGAAGACCTCTCAAAAACTGCTTGCAAAGCTGTGGTATGTCAAAGCCTTCACCTCCAAAAGCAGCTCACATCCCTGGCCACATCGGACAGAGCTGAGGCCAAGCCAGGGAATGAGCCCTCTCCTGTCAGACACACCATGGGACTGCTGGGCTGGCTGGGGCAATGCTGCAAAAGGGGCCTGGGACGATCAATCTCTGCTGAGGATCTGCCCCGGTTTCTTCCAAAGACAGACTCGGACAGCCCAGCAGCTTGGCACAGCCCTCACATCAGCCATGTCACACAACTGCCAAAGTGGGAGCCACATCTGAGCTGCCTGTGAATTCTGGGCAGCTCACATTGATGACTTATGGCTGTGACTTCCCAGCAGTTCCAAAGAAAATAAGATCTGTGTAAGGGGATGCAAACAGGATCAGACCTTTTGACTGGTAAACCAACTGACACATAGTTTGTTTGAAGAAAGACGTTTCTCTAATGTCTGTTGCAAAGTAAAAATATCTTTTCTTGATGACTCATTTTCCACACTAAAGAACATCCGTGGGTGGGAGAACAGAGCTGTAGCAATTCTATTTTTTTTCCTCCTGCCACTATTGTTGCAGCTCTGAACTCCAGCATGAAATAGAAATTAAGCATTTGCAAGATGTTTCCAGCAAGTGAACTGAACAGCCGTTTTATTCTTTTGTCATCTTTTTTATCCAGATGCATATTATATTCAAATCATTTCAGCATTATTATGCTCACTCTCAGGATCTGACCTTCCAAACACAGAGGCAGAAGTGGGTCTTTTAAGCTACTCAAATGGATAGTGCATTATTTGAAAAAACTTCCTTGCTGTTAGTGTTGTGAGTGCAGTCACGCCTTAGTTAAGTTTGGACCACAGTCCCTATAAATTTAATGAGAATGTATTTATCCCATGGGATTGGACTAAACAATGGCCTCTCAGAGTCAGGAGTGCCTCAGAAAACCTCTGCAACATCGCTGGACTGTTTGAAACTCTACAGAGCTCAGCAAGGGCTTTCTCCTGTCCCAGTGCCCCCCTGTTACACTACTTTTCAAGTGGAGATTATGCATCATCCCTTTTGTTCTAGATGGGGGAAGGCGTGGGATACTGACACCTAGGATCAGGACAAGTAGGTGATCCCAGCATCCTCCTAGGGAAGGAGCAATTTTCACACACTCAGAAGCCAGGCAGAAAACAGCCCACAGCTTCTGAACCAGTGTGCCCAAAACAGAAACAGCAGGAAGTGTGGGAAGACTCATCACAAAAGGAGAATTCCTCACCTCCTCCTCCTCCTTCCCTAGAGCAAGCTGACTCACGGTTTCTCAGCAGCACAGGCACAGAGTCTTTCCCAGCAATGGCAAAGCATCCATCCTGGAGGAATTGTAACAAAACTCCAGTGGGTCGAGAGGGGATGACACAAAAATGGAATGTTTTTGAAAGGTAGGGGGCTAGGAGGAGCTACTTCCAAGGGAGATCAGAAAGCTCTCATCAGGTGGCACGAAGGACTGTGCACCTCTTGCCTGCCAGTATCCCACCCTCCTCCCATACATCTCCAGTACCCAGCATCCCTCCAGCAGAGAGACCTCCAGCACACCCTGAAGCGCCACCCTCCGTTCCGTGCTCTGAGCATCCATCCATTCTGCCCTCATCCCCATGCGCCTCCCTGCCTGCCCCAGGGCAGAGAGGACAAGGCCAGATGAGGGGGAAGCCAGTACACTTTGTTCCTTGTTACAACTGAAGGAGCACGCATTAACAAGAAGAATTTTTTCTGGGTGGGGAAGGAGGTGGAGGAACTCTCTCCATACAGGAGGCCATTCAAATGCAGATAGCCCCAACAGGTCCTACGCTTTGTGCACAAACATAAATCAAGAGTTGCCTTGTTCTTAGCTTAAGAAGGAAGCCATTTATGCTCATATTCAGTTAAATGTGATTATATATTAATTTAAACTTGTGCATCTTGTTATTTTGTGACCATTTTCTCTAATGCTTTGCTATGTTGCAAAAGTCCTTGCTTTATAGAATTGCCCATGACGACTCAGGAATTCCTTCCTGTGTTCTTTACATATCTGATAGATACACTTATTTATTTATTCAGGTTTAAACATTACACAGCACCAGGTACACACTGTTAAAACCATTGAAAATGCAGTTGTTCAGTTAAACCTGTCCGATAACAAATATTTGACACGGTTCATAGATCTCTACCTGAGACAGTACAATCTTGCAGACTGAATTTGATTTTACATTTATAAGGGGAAAGGATCAAGGTTTGCTCCTACAAAGAGAGAGGACATGTGCTCTCAGGCAGAGACAAAAAAGTTCACAAGCAACCACCGGTATACCCAAAAGAGTAGTGCTCTCAGAGAGCATTTGTGCGAGCAGCCCTAAAGACACAGACAGAAAAATCAGTCACCTGTGTGTTTAAACTCCTCAACCCAGAAGCTGCTGATCTGAGAACAGATCTGAAGACACCTTTTCACACTCCTCATCTCTCAAGTCAGTACCAAATACACATCTACAGATTTATTTCCCAGACTTCTCAACATGAGAATAACCTGGGCATGTTTCACTGACCGCAGACCCAAAGGTGGGTAACACAAAATGGATTCACTAATATTTGTAGGATATGACGAAGAAATAAATAAAAAACCCCCAAAAAAACAGAGGCACGAATGATCCCAACTGAAAAATGGGACATCAGAAGAGGCACAAAGGTTTTCTGTTCACTGCTTTTCCAACTCAGGCATGATTTTCTTGAAACTGCTGACACAGTCAAACGGCTGACAGCTGTCATATATATGGATGGTTATTTCTCTTGCTGAACCTTTTCACTTTGAAATCTTGACAAATGCAGGTGCTACGCCAAGAAAATCTAGTATGAGCTACTATTCTATATTCACTTCAGTGAAGAAACCACCCTTGGTATATTTCCTGGGATTAGCGATATAGCCAGAATAAATAGAGTACATTCACCATGTAAGTCTACATTTATAAAAACGGGCCATATGCTGTCCATACCTGTCTGAGTCTGTAGAACAGAAACACTAGCTAAACACAGATCATCTGCCAAACAAGAGAGAACTATTTTCAGAAGATTTGTAGAACTTCAGAGAGCTCAGGTTTCACTGTACCACTGTCCAAGGACAATGTCTTCACTCAGAATTCAGATTGCATGTTAGTCATGAATAGTCATAACTCACCTAAAATATTTGCAGGCTTGTCAAATTTCTCCTTAGCTGAAAACATCCAAAGCAATATATCACTGATGAAAACAAGATTTGTCCTCACAGGGCTTAAAGATTCATCAGTCTTTCAAGGTGTGATATTATACTTCATCTTTTAAAATAAAGAGCAGAGCCCTCAGGCAGAATCTGGAAGATCTGCGAATTCTTAGCTCAGAGGGTTTTTTAATTCATTCATGCCCTACACCCTAAGACAAACAAGAATGAAGAAAGGTTTATTTCTCTTGCCCTCAGTCTCAAACTGATCTAGATGACAATCTTGTACTTTCAGTGATAGCTTGCTACCTCCTTTGCAGAGAGATAAACTTCTCACCCTTGGCACTTCATTTAGATACAGTGAGGTCAGAAGTCTGGCAGAAGTATCTTTGCTGATATGTATTTCACAACAATCAATAAGAGAAACAGAATGGAAAGAAAAGGCACTGGAATCAAAATAGAAGAAAACCAATGGCAAACATGGCGCACAATCCTGTAGGGGTCTTGGAGACTATTTTTAAGATTAAAAGAAAAAAATCCTTGTCCCTCTACCTCAGTATAAAGCAGTTTGCTTAGATGAAGTGCAACAATTGGCTTGAAGAGAAGCGTTCCAGCCAAGCCCTGCCCAGGTGACCCGGGGCCTCTGCCACACTCAGCCAGCGGACAGAAGAACCCTTGTTTTCCACATCCCCAGCTAATTTAATCCTCGGGACTGAGCAGCCTGAAAAAACACTGTTCTTATTCAATGCCAGCTTGCTTCCCTATCCTGTAAAAAAACTATGCGACAATAAATTCACGACTATTTTTAACTTGAAAATGTGTACAGTGCTATATTTTCAGCATATGAATATAATTTGGTAGCATTAATCTGAGAGTTTCTAAAATCCAAATTTCAAGTACAAAATAACACTAAGAAAGCATTGTTGCCCATGAAAACAGAAGTCCGCACATTTTGTGGAAAGCTAAGACTTCCAAAGTATTTTTTTTATAGTTTATGACATAAAAGTGTACATTTATTTACAAAATAAATGATTAAAACTATTTTTGCTAAGGATTCCTGCACTTCAAATTACATTGCTTTACTATTACTGAAGGGACAATTTTTGTTTCTCTTTGTTCTGTTCTTTTAATCACCTACTGATACACAAACAAACCTCATTCTAATACGGCAAGACCATCAAAGCCTCCATTCCCTCTCTCTCCTCAGTGGTCTTTCTTCCTGATTTGCCTACCAGATTCTCTCCTCCTTCCCAATTTTCTTCTGCATTTTATTTTCTCACCTTTTCTTCACATCCATTTCTCCTCTCTTGATCTGCATAGAGCTCTAAAAGCCCTATAGTTTATTATGCTAAATGGAAAGGGTTTGAAAAGTTCTCATCATTTATTTAGACACTGCAAATCATGTCTTCACTAAACCAAAAAATTCTATGAGAAGTATATGCTTCCCACAGATGCGTTTTCAATCAAAATGGGAAATATCTTCCAACTGAAGTATTTTTATACGGCCTCAGTGCATCCTGGAAATTGCAGTTGAGGAACCTCATGTCCTCTGTGGTCTGAATGGAGCTAAGTATCCCATATTTCACAGAGCGACAGACTTTCTTGCACATGATCCATTACCCCAGCCAAATAACCAACCAGCCACTCAGTCAACCGACCAACCACACATTTCATTGCAAAGAGATAATAAAAGGAACTCTAGAGGGAAAACAGGAGCAGAAGCTCCATGCGGACCAATGTGCAAAATACCTCAGGCTGAAAAAAGAAATTTAAACTTTGCCACATTGAGCTGCCAGGTAAGGCAAGAACAAAGGGCACATAAGCAACAGCCCAGGGGTCACCAGGAACAGCAACATTTCTTTGCAATTTCCTTGCCAATAACTCAATAAGGAAGAAAAGAAATAATATTAGGCCAGTATCTAAGCAGAGATGTTTACCAGCTTTTATAATTAGACAATTTATTATAAAAAATCACTTTAATTTAATTTAATTATGAACAGCTTAAATTAATTAATTACTTGTACAACATTAACTCAAGCAAGAGTGGGTATCCCTGTGCCTTGCACAGATATTTATTATGAGAGTTTCTATCCAAGCAAAGCTACAATCTCATTCAATCAACGTCTCATACTACAGAAACAAACAAATACACAGCAAAACTGGACTAAAACTCATGTTCTAGGTGTGAGATCCTAAATATCTATGCCAAGACTTTGCAAACACATAAGATAATGTGACTTTTCTGACTTCAATGTAGGCTCACCTATATATGCTGGACAGACGACCAACCTGGACCTTCCAGTTGTTTTCCATCCTGGTAGGATGGATGACCTGACAGTGACAGCCATAAAATTCAGCAATGAGACCCTGTGCACCAGCAGGAGGCACTAATATGATCTTTTCAAACTTTGGCAGATAACCACTGATAAATCCTGACCACAGTAACTAATACCGTAGGAGACTAAACAGTGAAAGGAGAGTAATAGCTTCAGTGAATATTTCTGTACATAATAAAAACTGCTACACAACTAGGGCCAGCTCTCCCTGAGTTTTTAGTCAGTGCTAATAACTGAGAAACAAGGTACATGTCAAAGCAAGTTTGACATTAAGTTGTCAGGGAGGTCAAGTACTGCTCCATCCCCTCAGTTTATTCAGTCCTTCTAAAACTTACCTCAGCATCACTTGCACCAGGGACTTTTTTGCCTCTTGGTGGGAAAGAAAAACAAACTTCAGCTGAAAATTGCACTTCACAATTAAAATCCTCCCCAGGCTATACTTCCAAGTATTATACAGTATTTACTCAAAAGCACTAAAGGGGATGAGATGCATAAGCCTCATTAGAGAATATACAGACTTCTGTATTAAATTAATATTCTCCCTCTTTTCCCCATCCATATTAGGACACAGAGTTAACAATTCCCATCTAAGTGTCAGTGGTAGTAAATAATAAAAAAAATAATAATGCTGGTGCGAGCACAGGAAACTCTCCACAACCTAAGGGTATAGAAGGTATATTTCTTATTCCCCTAAGACTTGCCACAAAGGCTATATTGCTCAAGTAAGGAAATAAAGCACAAAACCCAAATCCCACTGTCCCCATAATAACTAAATTATAATCTTAGTGCAAAGTTATTAAGGCCATTTAATATGATTCTTCCAGAGTTCCAAACAACTTTCACATTTTGCCTACTTACGAATACATTAAAATGGACCCTAGCTAAATTATTGTTTTGGTTACTTTGCAGTCTGTTCATTAGCAGAACCCCTACCTTCGCCATGCATTATTAAAATTTCTTTCTTAAAGAATTTTTCTACGCATGGAAATATACTACTGACACAACTCAAACACAAGTATACGCTGTGTCAACAAAGCTAAATTATCTCCATTACCCAGCAATGCAGAACTGAAACAAAAGCTACAGCACTGCACCATTTCCTACAACATCCCAAGTTAAATGGTCCCACTTCAATAAACAGTCTAGAAATCACGGATTTAAAAGAGAAGAGCTCCTATTGATTTAATACAGGAATCTGAAAGACTTATACAAGAGAGACTTGTAACTCCATGCTTTCTCTAAAATGCAGAGAGACGGGAAAATAGATGGTTTTTCCCCAAGGAAAACAGAACAGCTGAAGAGAGAATGTGTGGAGAAAACCAGCTTATTTTGATCATTCACCCTTCACATAGTCAAACATCAGAGATCAAATGACTCAAGTCAAGAGGCAAAAATATGAGACAGTAAATGCAATAAAGAACAAAATGCTATATTAATTTAAGAAAATTAGAGAGTTATATTAAGTAATATATTTTCACATCAATTCCACCCATGGGAGCAGAAGCATCAGTGCCAGCCAAGTACTTAAAGCTAGGTGGAATACATCTGTGTCCGTGTCAAGAAACCCTACAAACTTTGAAGACATGCACTGAGAAAAGAAGGCACACCCTTGCACAGAGATGTACACATGTGAAATGAATCTCATCTGAGGGCACAGTCTGCAGCTCAGGCATTGCTGGGGCCCTAGCAAAACACGCAGAACCAGCTTATGCCAGTCCTTTAATATGCAAAGCAGAAGTTGGTAACCTGTAAATATAAATCCAAGTATAGGTACATCATGCACAGCACATCAGGTGCAAGTACAAAATATGCATCAATGAAAAAAAATGGCAGCGAAGCTTTTCTTTTTTTAGCCTCAGGGGAAAAGAAAGTACTTCTACAGCCATTTTTGAGCTATGTCTACAGGCCACGTATTGAGAGTCTCCACCAAGGTCAGAAAACCAACTATGTGAATTACAAAGTATTATATATATTTACACTTGTCTTAATTTTATTCCAACATTTCCATTTTTTTAATGTAAAAGGACCAGAACCCAGTGCAACATACGCTTTCAATAAAGTACCGAGAAACTTATTTACTCCACAGGCTCTTCCTTCAACCTCTACCATATGTGAATCTACAACTTATCAAACTTTTCAACAAAAGAGACTGTTAGACAATACTAGGGAACACTCAGTTCCTTCATTTACACTATTGTCTTATACTAAGAACAGATGGTTCAAAAGAAAATGCAAATATTCCCTGTATGAGACACCATGTTAATGGCTGCCACTTTTTAAATGGTTGAAAGCTTTTCCAGCTGAGCAGAATAAATGAAATGCAGCCATGAATAAGAAGTTATGGCCTTCAGTTACAAACCTCTAATTTAGAAGTCTTTTTCTTTTAATCATGTATACTTGTCAAAGTTGCAGTTCATAAACATTTACTACTGATTTCACAGGCCCTACCTAACAGAATAAGCTGAAGTGCAAAGACAAAGAGAAGAGTTTAATATGCAGCCTGAAATCAGATATCATATCCCAGGTTCTTCACAGCCATTCCCAATCTGAACAACGAGGTGAAGGGATCCAACCAGAGAAACCAAGAAAAAACAAAGCTCTGACCAGTGTGACCTGTCTTGGATGAATTCCAAAAGAAAGAGCAACCATTTATTGTAAAGGAAAATGCTTGTGCAAGAACAAGTGGATGGGTGCTGGTTCACTACTTACAGTTAGGTCAGAAATGGGAAGTTTCTAATAAGAAAGGTGTCTGAAACTGTCTCTCAGCATCACTAGTTTATCTTATATGGAGAACTATACATCCACCAAGTGGAGTACCACGAGCGGGTTGCCCAGAAATAGCTTGGATTCAGTGCTACAGAATCTATTTGATTTCATATTCAAAGCTTCAGCCAGGTCTCTCACCAGAATACATCATCTTCAGGAAGTCCGTCTCATTCTCGGTTGCAGGCAAACCCCAAAGCGTGTCTAACACATGACTACTCCTTTCCCAGTTCTTTTATGTTCATGTGCAAGGACGTGGATGCCTAGTTATCACAATTACCTGCTTTAGCAGATGCAGATAATTGGAAGTCATAATATCATCCCTGCTGCCCTGCAGTGATAAAATTAAGGCTAAAGAAATTTTCTGATAGCTAATTCTCAACCTGCCAGCTACAACCAGAGCCTAGTGGGAGCAGAACTGCTCCTGAATCCTTTACCAGTTTGCATGTAGTAAGGATGCACCTGCTCCTGCTGCTGCAGCAGGAAAGTAAGAGATTGCCTTAACATGCTTTCTGCATAAAACCATGAGTCTGAAGGAGTAAATGTTACAGCGTTCATCACCTCTTCTCTGGCACAGAACACCAGAAGGTGTATACCTAATGAAATCCAAACCAGACCACCGGGGAACGAGCCAAGATGCTCATGGCTTTCTCTATCAGAATGTGTATGGCATACAACTACACCTGGGATGACAAACGTATAAATATAAGGGATGAAGCAAAACAAGCAAAAACCAAGGGAGAGTGAAATCTTCTGACAGAAAGGGAAGATATGTGCAAACAAGGACAGTGAGTTACTGAAAGATCTCACAGTTAACTAATTAGGTCCCTGAGAGAGCAGCTTTATCCCATGTTTTATTCAACCTAAGCAGTGGGCTGCCACCAAAGAGACATCCCATTCCCTCCTCTCCTCTCGCTGTTTTCAGTGCTCTCAGGACCTAGCAATCCATTTCACCTCTCCCTTGTACCGCATGTGTGCAGCCATAATCAACATTTCTCTATGGAATCAATTCACTGGTTGAAGGGAGGGAATACTAATACAGCCACATATCCCTCTTTACGAGGGTCCATGAAAAAGCCGCCTTTGGGCAGCAGTCTGCAGCTAGGTTGGATTACATACAATGATGAACTGAACTCCGGAACTGCACAACCTCTGCCCCCATGCTTTCCTAAATGTTTCACTCATTTCAGCCTTGAATTTGCATCATCTGCCTTAAATTTTCCAGTCTGGATAGCTGTAGACATGAGGGAACATCTTGGTTATGAAGATGTTTTCCCCATTTAGTCCCAAAACTATAATAAAAAACTTTGAGATTTATCAACCGATGTCAAAGCCCCCAAGAAAATAAGCTGCATGGCCACAAGCGTGAACTGTGAAATTCTCTTTTTGTAAATCATCAAAAAGCTAAGCACTGAAATGTCAAGTCCTGAGGTACATATCCACAAAGGATTAAAGTACCAACTTCATATGTAGTTCAAAGAAAAAAGAAATGTAAATGTTGCAAAAGGAACAAAAAAAAAATAAAAAGAAAAGAAAAAAAGCAATGGTGTTTGCTAGGCAGATGAATGGACTGCCTTATAATTTTCACAGCAGCCACAGCAAGCAAGCACAGGGAGCTCAGCCAGGGGAACAGAGGTCATCTAATGCTGAAACTGCAACTGCTCTTGCTGCCTGATCCTCACGTATAACAATGATGGCAAGCTTTGACAGTTCTGCTTTAGTATTTATAAGCAGCATAAACTAATTCATCTCAGAATACTACTATGAAGCAAAGTAACATTATTCCCATGCAACACTGGTGAAATTGAGGTACTAAAAGAGTTGATAGTTAAAACACTATTTTCTGGCTTTTAGGCATGAACTATGGGCTTGCTTTTATAATAATAAAATATTTTATGCCACAAACTGAACTCACGGCAGTGCTCATTTGTTCTGTGACCATAAAAAGATTAAAGAGGTGACAGCTGAGAGGCACAAAAAATAAAAAACACTATTTTAGATTTTGCCAACACAGTTGAATACCATACACTACAAAACAGGAACTCTTTGGTGCTTAAAACATAATAACTTTTCTGCCAACTCTCTACTGTAAAGTCACTGTATAAACACCTACGCATATGGAAGAAGTAGCCTTTCAAAAAATCTTCTGTGCTCATCAGATTAATTCTGGCAACATACTATAAGGTCTTACCCATAGAATAAGCCCTTTGAAATGGATATCATCTTCCTTGACAAATATGTCAGCATTCCTTTCAGGCCTCACACTCAGGACCTGTGTGATTCTGTGCAGGGTTTGCCATGCGGGTGGCAGCAATTGCAGCTGGAGGAGATGAAGGTGCATACCCCCCTGCCCAAGTTTATAGTCTCTACCCAGGCACAAAAACCTCAAGGAAAGCCAAGACAGCAATATATATATATATATATATATATATATATATATATATATTTTTTTTTTTTTTTTTTTTTTTTTAAGAGTATCTGCACTGGGCATCTTAAGTCTGTATTTTTGTAGATTAAAAAAATGCATGTATAACTGAAAGTACAACAAAAATTTCACGGAGAGAAGGAGTTAGCACAAGCAAAACTTGAAAATGCTGTCTGCAATGCTGTGGGTGAATCTGTGTATATAAAACACATGAATTCTGTTTTGCCTTTATGAACTGCCTCTATTTTTATATCTAACAGCTGCTTTTCACTCTCACAGTGTATTGAACTGTACTCCTTCCGCTAAAAGAAGAGCAATAACAACCACCAATTCATCGGGGAAAAAAAAAAAAAAAAGGAAAAAAAAGGAATTAAGAGCTAGCAAGTAACGAGTAAGGTTACTTCAACACGAAGTGGCTTTTCTGTTTTCTCTGAAAGCTGAAGGCAGGCTGAGACGCAGGATCTCCTGACTGGCAGGTAAGCCTCAAGTCCAGGGGTCAGCCTGGGCTCTGGGAAGGTGGGTTACACAGAGGACAACCAGCACAGAAGACCCTGCCCCAGGGCCACAGGATGTTTCACAGCAGCAAAGAAATAAGCCTGTCAGCCTGTTTATAATATTGGCTAAATTAAGAAAAATGGAGACAAGAAACCCACGCTGAATCTACCCTTCTACTTGTTCCCTTTACCTCTTACTTGACAGATACTCGTTAAATCATGAATCTACCTTGGAGGTGAAGCTCTGGAAACAAATGCTAATGAGCAGTGCAGACCCTGAGGCATCAGCAGCAACATTGGGACCTGTAGACAACACAGTCCCAAGCCTGGAAGGGTAACAACAGGGTGCCTGTGCTCAAGGAATATGTGGATTTAAAAAAAAGAGTGGTAGTCCCCACAAAACCCAAAGAAATGGGGCAGCTACAGTTTACATGACCCAACTCTATCTCCCACTGACCATACAGAAGAGGACAGAGGTAACAGCAGCCCTCAATCTTTGCTTGTTGTGTCCTTGAATCCTATTCCCTCTCCCAGTTTACCCTTTATCACTGTCATCCCCATAATTTCACTTTTGGAGGAGGACCCACACAAGTAGAGTGATGAAGCTAGCGAGTCTGACCTGTTTCTAAAAAGCTTCTACTGATATAAACTGGATACTGCTAAAAACTGCTTTGGTTCTCTGAAAGATCAGGATCTAGCTAGGGAGATCTTAGATGCTGCTCAGACAACAGTGCTTTTCCGAAACACCATGGGTGACCAGGTAGACCTGTATATGAAAGCCAAGGGCAAAACACTAGGGAAGGTCTCATTTCCCTAGGGAAGGTCAGGTGAATTCACACTGTGAGCATCTTCAGGATACGTGATAACCTTTTCCTGTCAGACAGAGCATTTCTAACACACCCAAAACAACATTCGCAACACAAAATGCCTTCTGTACAGAAGGCACAGCAGTAGAAACACTTCTTACAAAAGGAGAAACATTCAGTACTGAGAGCTACTTTGTGCAGAAGAGCCTCAGGCTCCTTAGAAAAAGAAGACAAATATCTACACGTTACATATCTACTGACATTGCGATGTATATATGTACCTACAGGTAGACAGAGGCCACTTTCACAGCAGAATTAGAGCACTTATGCTTAAATGGGAGTAAGGTTAGGACAGACTGTCCTGTGTCCAGTTCTGGGCTCCCCAGTCTAAGGACAAGGAATTACTGGAGGGAGTGCAGTGGAGGGCTATGAAGATGATCAGAGGTCTGAAGCATCTTTCTTATGAGGAGAGACTGAGAGAGCTGGGTCTGTTCAGCCTGGGGAAGAGAAGGCCGAGAAGGGATTTCATCAATGTTTATAAATATGTCAAGGATGGGTGTCAAGAGGATGGGACCAGACTCCTTTCAGTGGTGCCCAACAATAACACGAGGGGCAATGGGCACAGACTGAAGCATAGGAGGTTCCATCTGAGTATGAGAAGAAACTTCTTCACAGTGAGGGTGCCAGAGCACTGGAACAGGCTGCCCAGGGAGGTTGTGGAGTCTCCTTCTCTGGAGACATTCAAAACCTGCCTGGGCACCTTCCTGTGCAGCCTCATCTTGGTGTTCCTGCTCTGGCAGGGGGATTGGACTAGATGATCTTTTGAGGTCCCTTCCAATCCCTGACATTCTGTGATTCTGTGATTCTGTGAATAGGAGGCAGGGGGCTGACATTCCCACTCCTGCCTCCAGAAAGTACACAGATCACTGGCTCTAACCCACAGCCCTGTGCTGCTCTAAGAGTGCACATCAGACACCCTTCTTTAACAAATGTATACAGTAAAAAACAGTTAAAGGGACCGTATATTTTAATTTTAAAGTGTCTCAGCACTGATGGATTAAGTATATGGCAGTATAAAAGTCATTCATCTTTTTTTCAGGTCTACTGAATATCTCCGAGTTCCCATTGCTACCAGAAGTCTTAAATTAAAAAGGAAGATCTGAATTAAAACAGATTGTCCCTCAGACATTTTTCCATGTCTGTTGAACAAAAGTGCTCAAAGGTTTATTTTAAAGTTAATCACTGGAGGAAAATATCTTTTGGTCAGGTAAATAAATCCCCTGAAGAATAAATTGCAGAATGCTATCCTGACCTTCCTTAGTTTCCCTGAACCCAGAAAGTGCTCCTGGTGTCTCACTTCACCAAAGACTTTTGTTTCATGCAGACTGAGTGTCTACACCTACATGAA
Source organism: Caloenas nicobarica (assembly GCF_036013445.1). Classification (NCBI taxonomy): domain Eukaryota; kingdom Metazoa; phylum Chordata; class Aves; order Columbiformes; family Columbidae; genus Caloenas; species Caloenas nicobarica. The sequence continues at coordinate 24,730,510 of NC_088284.1, read as the reverse complement.
ACATGAGGTATATATTTAAAGTAATATTAGGAACAGATATAAACATTTAATATGCTCTGATTACATTGTAAAACATTTTGTGGTGTTTATGCAAATTTAGGATCAAAGTGATCCACAGTCTGAGATGTGGGAAAGGTTGCATACAAGATTGAAAGAGAATTATTTCCTTCATTTTTTCCTTGGTTATAATTCCATCAAACTGTATTGATTTCAAAGGAAATTGTTCGCAATTTAAATGTCATTAGAGAGGGGAGAAAGGGACTTGCTGACCTGCAAAATATTTCCTACTTCCTATATGGCAAAAATTCCCCAAAATTCCCCAAAATGCCAGTGTCAGTGCAAGGTGACACACATCCTCTTGGTTTATGTGTTAGATATTTCTTGAATTATCACTGTGGAAGTACGGTACTGTACTGGTTTTGGCTGGGATAGAGTTAATTTTCTTCATAGTAGAGTGTATGGTGCTGTGTTTTGGATTTGTGACCAGAACAGTGTTGATAACACAGCGACATTATAGTTACTGCTTAGCAGTGCTTACAGAAATTCAAGGCAATTTCTCCTTCTCATGCTGTCCCACCAGTGAGTATCCTGGGAGTGGGCAGAATTTTTGGGGGGACAGAGCTGAGACAGCAGACCCCTGCGATTCCAGCTGTTGGGAGAGCGAGCAGCGGCTGTGGGGGGCTGAGCTGCTGGCAGCGGTACCCACAACAGGTACAGTGTCAGGAGACAGCGCACAATAGTGTGTGCTGCAAACTTACATTTCTTGCAGCAGTATGAATGTCTCCAAATACAAGTATTTCTGTAAATCTCCAAATATATCCAGATCTATTTTTCTTATTTCTCTTCTCCATTTTAACAGGTCCTAGCAAGACTGCACATTTTCAGTTTAGGAGGAACTTTGAAAAGCTTTAAGGATATTACCTTTTCAATGATGCCCTATCTCAGGTTTTTACTTTTGGACTATCATGAGAGCTGCTTTTCAAATATGTGTAACAGGACCAGCAACAGACCCACACCTCACTGCAGCTCCTGGAGGTAACTCCACCAACCACAGTCCCCAAATACTTCTGTAGACTTCATTCTGAACCCTTACCTGAGCATCCCCCGCTGTAACCTCTTTACATGAGTAAATTATTGTGAATCAGGATTGCAATCCATATTTAAAATCCCATTGACAATTAGACAGATGTTACAAATCTCTTCTTCATCTTTACACTTGCAAATCTGCAAGCATTCAGTTTTCAGATTGCAGCCATAAAGTAAAGTATTTTAATAAGAAGCTAGGCTATATACATCCAAAAGCTATTCTGTAATTAACAGTTTTAATTTGTTTGCCTGGAAAGAAAATGCTAGTTCAGCCAGGAGTTAGATCTAGTGATTGCTATTACAGTTTACAATTGGACTCATAGGGACACAAATTAATTTAAAGCCAAATTTGAATCTGATCGTGGTACACAGCATGGCCACCATTTAAAATGTCCTATGATTTTATCAGACTGCAATGTTTTAGGGGCAGTTTCCCCAATAGATTATCTTTCTTGAGTTTTCTGGTTTTTTAAAAAGTAAAATCTAAAACTGGACAATTATTTCTCAGAATTAGACTAATAAAGACTATGTTCTTTATGCATATGAAAAAAAAATACATCTTTGCAAGACCTGGAGGACTCATGCTTTAGATCAAGAACTTGATGGTTGGCAAGAGAGAGGCAATGTTTCAGGTATCTGTCCATATGGACTTTTGTCCATAATACCTACTGATAAAACCTGCCTTATTCTACGCAGCTGTACTCAATACATATACAATTACCCACTGCTCCAATTTGTACTCTATTTTATTTTTCTGTGGTCTATTTTGCCTCTGTAAATACAGTAACAAAACATATTTTCCACTTTACTCCTAGCTTTTTTAATCAATTTCAATCATTTCATTTACATTCCAAAATCCTCTCCTTTTTTCTCAAGAGGGTTTCTTTGTCTGCATAGCTACAAGAAGGCATGAAGCTGGACATCGGGCAGTGAATTATTCCTGCATTACTCCTGCAATGTCCCAAAGCACTCCAGTGAAGCCAGGGACACCCCCGATGTCACTAAACCTTTGTATTTGTAGACTTCATAATGAAATGAGACAACAGCATTCAATGAGTTGCTAGACATGCAAAACCTGCATGATTGTTTTGCTTTAAAATTGACCTAACAGCATTTCTTATCATTGAGATTCACATATGTCCATGCTGATGCGACTGTGTGTCACCTTCCCCTATGCCATTAAGTAGCACCTTACATATGCTTTCAAATATTCAATATATATAATATCTGAATGCAAGTATATGCATTCATACAACATAGATGCTCAGATTCTTAAACTTGTGATTGGATTACATTGTTTCATCAATGCAGTACTCATTTGTGAAAAATAATCTAATCTAGACCTTCTCCTCTATTATCTCTCACTTTTTTAAAACATATCATCTGAGAAAGAGAATACACGAGCACAGAAACTGGTTATAAACCACATAGCACCAAGGCAGCTTGAGGTTAAGTTGTAAGAATGAGATATATTTATTTGGGGATCAAAATATACAGACTTTACCAGTAAAAAAAAACCCCAAGCTGTTATTTTTCTTTACTGATGAAATATATCCTAGGTGTCAAGGGCTTGATGTATCCTTCACAATTCAGTGGCTCTCAAATCTTACACAGACAGTACGCTGGAGCTGAAACTGTCACTTACTTGAAACACCACAGTGAGGCAAGAATCTCACAACTGCTTTGTATTAAAAGATGGATTTAGAGCAAAATTACATTGAAAAATACATGAAGATATGTCAACTGACATCAGATGAGTTTCACTTCACAAAAGGAACTCATTAGCTGACCCAGGAGACAGAAGATTGAATGATCATTAAAAAGTCTTTTGACATCTCCTTTTCTAACCAGTCGGGTCCCCTAAGCACCTACGTTTCTGCTCTGGATCCTGTGTCCAAGCAGTCTTACACAATTAGCCACAGGCGTACAAAAGAATTGTGTCAGAAACATTTTAGAATTGTGAGACCAAATTTTAGAAACCTCCACAGCTAAATAACAAAGGGCCTGGACAATGCAGAAGTTTTAAGAAACTTTTGGGCTGTTTTCAGGCCAGAGCAGCCTCATTGTGGGGCTGGCTGTGCTGTGCGGTCTCACAGCTGAGCATCCTGATATCTCTGCCTCTGGAGCAGGAACATATGCTACCGAAGGAAAGGGAACAACTACCACAAATCGTTTAGCTGTATTTTCGAACAAAAAGTGATGGTGTAGATGCCTAATGCTTCGTGACTCCAGAGAGGAGGCATGTACCTAAATCCTGTGAGAGTGCATGTCGCGAGACACAAGCCTGGCAGCTTTTCCCACTGGGCACCTCAGGACATTCCCTTTGCAAAGCCCGTCCCCAGCAGCCTGCCCGGGCTGCCAGCAGCTGAGTCCCCGCTCCGGCGGCTCCCATGCATGGGAAACCTGACACAGGCCAGTGTGCCCTGCGAGACAGGTGCTATAAGACATAAATTTAATTCCACAGACACTTGGAGAATGGTTCAAAAGGCCAACAAGTGTTAAGGCTTTCTGACACAAATGCCCCACTGCCTCCTTACTAGTACACTGGCACTTGATTGGCATGTTCATCCATCTTCACTTTCAACAGAAAAGAAAGTTATTTTAGATTTTATTCTAAAAGGTATATGTTTTTAGCATGCTGTTTTCAAGACATATCAAGTCATTTGCTGTTTCACTAGTGTAATTGTGAAATAGCTGGTTATGAAATAATGAAAGCTGAAAGTTCGGTGACCTACCTTCCCATCATCAACACAAATATATAGAATCACAGGATGTCCTCAGTTGGTACCTACAAGGATCATCAAGTCCAACTGCTGTCCCTGAACAGGACAACACCATGTGTCTGAGGGTGTTGTCCAATTGCTTACTGAATCCTGTCAGGCTTGGGGCCGTGATCATGTCCCTGGGGAGCCTGTTCCAGTGCTCCAGCACCCTCTGGGTGAAGAACCTTTTCCTAATGTCCAATCTGAACCTCCCCTGGCACATCTTCCTGACATTCCCTCGGGTTCTGTCACTGGTCACCAGAGAGAAGAGACCAGCGCCTGCCCCTCCTGCTCCCCTTGTGAGGAAGCTGCAGCCGCCACGAGGTCTCCCCTCAGTCTCCTCTTCTCCATGGTGAACAAACCCAGTGAATTTAGCCACTCCTTATACAGCTTCCCCTTCAAACCCTTCCCCAACTTCACAGCCCTCTTCTGGACACTCTCCAGTAGCTTTATATCCTTTTTATCCTGTGGCACCCAAACCTGCACCCAGTGCTCCAGGTGAGGCCGCACCAGTGCAGAGCAGAGCGGGACAATCGCCTGCCTGCCCGGCTGGCCATGCTGTGCTGGATGCACCCCAGGATGGCATGTTACATGTTGGAGGATCCTGATGAAATTCTCAGATACAGTAGAATCCCTCACAAGTTTAAGTAATGGTAGTTGCCTGACCAGTTATTTTCCTCTCAAAATCCTATTGACCATGACACTGACCATCTGAGATGGTCAATGTTAATGAAAATAACACTAACAAAGGAATCACTGAAGCCTCTGTAAATACATATCAATCCCATATAAACCTGAGAAGGATTTTTAGCTAGATAGATGGCCAGGCAGATACACAGGGTTAAGTTATTCAAGTGCAAATATACCCAGTAGCATTGCTTCAGCTTTATGCAGATGACTGCAGCTACAGGCATTAAGACAGCAAAACGCATCAAATCAATTTGAACTATAAATGAAATTCTTTCAAAATGAAATTTGGCCAGATGTTAAATATTTACCTCAATTACTCCAATAATCTCTAAAGGGAGTAAATTGAATGATAAAGGCAAAATATGACCATATCAAGGAAATTAAACTGCTCTTTCCCTTTAGCTAGGCTTACATCATCTCATCAGTTTACATAGTCTTACAGTGGAGAGGAACAGGCTAAATGTAGAAACATTTTATATATTTTGTTTCAGTCAAAATACTAATCAGCAGCAAAATGAAAATGTTTATGCAATAATCTCCTGAAACTTATCAAGTACAACAATAAAAACCTCAGCAGTTCTGACCAAATACCTTCCAAATGAAAATGATCTACACAGGAAAGTCTCAGCATCACCGCAGCCTACTCAGCCTTCATCTCACAATTCAAGGATTTTTCAGCAGAGTACATTATCTAGTTAATCATGAGCATATTGCAATCATTAGGCATTGAAATCACTGAAGTTTGAAAGCTGTAAAGGATTCTCACTCAGTAGCAGCTACTGTCCCAATCAATATAATGCCACTGCAAAGCCATGGGCAGAATCCAACAAGGAACTCCAAAATACTAGGGGGAGAACAGCTCAACTGTTTTAATTACGTGAGCCTTGAATGCATGTCAGTCAGATGTATAAACTAATCTTAAAAAAAATTATTTAGAAATATTAGAATAAGGTGTGATATTGATCATCCTCAGCCCTAAAATCAAACAAAACCTGGCACTGTGTCTTTGAAGGAAATAACACTACCATAATATGTAACATGCCCAGCTTCAACCTTCTGCCGGAATTATTCATTATCATTAAAAATAAATTATAAACAACTCTGAGAAAATACAGAAGTAAACAGATAATGAGAAAACAGATATTTATGCTTATTGTTGTTGAAAGTGTTTTAATTGTAGATGAAAGTATATGGCAACAAATAACGTCTTATTCTGTCTTCACTGTTTAACACACAATCTCTTAATAAAGATGCCTTCGCACACACAGCCAGAGTCCCACTTTACACTCAGAGATGAATGCTGACCTGTGTGTTTTATTTTCACCACGCCCTCCAGATTCCTCTTCTATAGCCCTTCACGCAACAGCAGCAGCAGTAACAACAAGGAAGCAGCGAATCTCTTCCTGCAACAAGGCTCCACCACGTTCGGTCAAATGTTTGTGCTCTCCCAAGCAAAGGTGCAGAACCCCTGCCGCCCTCCAGGCCATGGGGACAAGAGCAATGGTAGAATCATAGAATCATAGCATTATTTCAGTTGGAAGAGACCCTCAGGATCATCGAGTCCAACCATAACCTAACCTAACTCCAGCACTTAACCATGTCCCTAAGAACCTCATCTAAACACCTTTTAAACACCTCCAGGGATGGTGACTCCACCACTTCCCTGGGCAGCCTGTTCCAATGCCCGACAACCCTTTTCATGAACAATTTTTTCCTAATATCCAATCTAAACCTCCCCTGGCGCAACTTGAGGCCATTTCCTCTTGTCCTGTCGCTTGCTACTTGGGAGAAGAGACCAACACCCTCCATGCTACAAGCTCCTTTCAGGTAGTTGTAGACAGCGATAAGGTCTCCCCTCAGCCTGCTTTTCTCCAGGCTAAACAGCCCCAGTTCCCTCAGCTGCTCCTCATCAGACTTGTGCTCCAAACCTCCCACCAGCTTCGTCGCCCTCCTCTGCACTCCCTCTAATACCTCAATGTCCTTCTTATGATGAGGGGCCCGAAGCTGAACACAGGATCCAAGGTGGGGCCTCACCAGCGCCCGGTACAGTGGCACCATCACTTCTCTAGTCCTGCTGGCCACACTATTCCTGATACAAGCCAGGATGCTGTTGGCCTTTTTGGCCACCTGGGCACACTGCTGGCTCATGTTCCGCCGCTGTCAATCAACACCCCCAGATCCCTCTCTGCCAGGCAGCTTTCCAGCCACTCTTCCCCGAGCCTGTAGCGCTACCTGGGGTTGTTATGACCCAGGTGCAGGACCCAGCACTTGGCCTTGTTGAACCTCCTATAATTGGCCTCAGCCCAACGAGCCAGCCGGTCCAGATCCCTCTGTATGGCCTTCCTACCCTCCAGCAGATCAACACTCCCACCCAATTAGGTGTCATCTGCAAACTTACTAAGGGTGCACTCAATCCCCTCATCCAGATGGTTGATGAATGGATTAAACAGAACAGGCCCAATACTGAGCCCTGGGGAACGCCGCTCATGACCGGCCGCCAACTGGATTTGGCTCCGTTCACCACAGCTCTTTGGGCCCGGCCATCCAGCCAGTTCTTTATCCATCGCAGAGTACACCCATCCAGGCCATGAGCTGCCAGCTTCTCCGGGAGAATGCTGTGGGATGCGGTGTCAAAGGCTTTGCTGAAGTCTAAATACACAACATACACAGCCTTTCCTTCATCTACTCAGTGAGTCATCTCTGCCACCCTCTGGGCCACGAGGGCAACTTACCAGGAAACTGAGGGGCAAAACTCATTTGCATGCACATTTAAAAAAATGCACACAGATTTGAATCAGAAAAAAATTGAGAAAAAAAAAAAAAAGAGTTCTTATTATGGAGAGCTCAGATGTGTTCGAAGCTGTAAAATCTCTGAGGAAGAAGAAATGACAGAATGCTAAAGAGAAAGCCGAAACCACTTGTCTAAAATCAACGTGCATGCATGCATTAGATATGGTCTGGAGTGGCTGCATATGCTGCAGGTTTGTGCACGCCAGATTACTATATAAAATTAGCAATGGAAAAGAGGTACTCTGCTTAGCTCCTCTCTAGGAGAAAATATTTTATACACAACCTGAAGGAATTGGAGCCCTCTGGGAAGCAGAGGCAATGAGAAAGGTCTGTGATCCATCTTCAACTCTTCCAAATTTCACAGACACTGAACTCACAGAATTCCTTCCCTTTGCCTGATGATCATTTTGCTGGCCACAAACGATTCCCCACCCCCGCCATGTTATTTCATTGAAGTAGTTAATGATGTATTTTACCTGACCTGACTCCCGCTGAAGGGTTCTGTGTAACCATGCGATCTGCCAGCCTGTCATGAGACACCCTTGTCCTGACACAGGAGGAGAGCAGTAATTTGGGAGTGCATGCTCCCATGGCAGTCTGCCAGGCTATATGCACAAGAATTTCACCCTCCCTCCATTTACAGGGTTGTGCAGGCCACAGCCCATGGCCGTTCCTCCGGCTGTATGTACTGGCACCCCACCCTGCCAAATTTCCTGTGCCTACGGGGCTCATGATCTGCAGAGCAGGCAAATCTGATTTTCAAGCCTGACCCTTAAAAAACGCAGACATACCCAAGAAGTCCAGCTCACATTAGTGAAACTCTACCAACAGGTCTGCAACAGGATGAGTCTTTCATCTGTCACTTCTATATTAATAATTATAAATCAAAGCAGAAGCCAACCAAGGAGGACCTCAAGCAGCATCACAGAGGGCAAAAAGTGACACTCAACCAGTTATATTACGGGAAAAATACATGAAAAGAACATTGTCTTGATCCCCAAAGCAAGTAGTGAACACCCTGGAAGTTCAGAGTGACCATTAATAGCACCACACACCTAATGAACTGTGCATTGTCACTGATGGAAATATCAGAATGTTTCCTGTATTTGGGGGAGCAGAATTAAAAGATAGTGGCTGAAGAGAGACTCCCAAATGTCCATAAAGAGTGCATTTTAAAGAGTAAGTACCCTGTAAAATGAAGAATGGGAAACTGTATAAAGCAACATCTATTTTTTTTTCACAGTTCTATTTAAAACATATTCTGTAATGCACAAGAGCATACAACTTTTATTGGTTCAGGATAAAATGTAGTCTTACACCTGTGCAGCATCTACAGTGAAAGACCTGAAATACATACTATTTCTAAACATCTCTGATCCAGTCTTACTAAGGTACAACAGAAATCTCAAAAATATCCCAGCTAAAAGAGATTTTTAAACATAAATCAGCAAACGACTCAGGCTGCAGCTGCAATTATTTCAGCAGTGATTTTTTTTTTCTAGCCACCCACATATTAGACATCAAAAACAGAATAACGAACAGCAATGAACATGTGATCACTCTGATTAACAGTCTGAGCACCCATTATTATTCTCGTAAAACCTTCCAAGAATTGAAACAAACATTTCAGGATATATATACAATCTGAAGAGAACTGGGAGTTAAGTGATCTACAGCTGCTTGATGTTGTTAACCTGCATAGTACAGTTGTTTAATACCAACTATTTCATGTCTGTCCGCTTCAACAATATGAACACAACAGATACCAGTTTTTGTCAGAATAAATCAGTACGCAGAGCACCTCTGGAAAAGGTAAGAAGAAAGAAGGGTGGAAAATGACAAGTTGGGAAGGAATGGAAAGACAATTCTAAGGAGCCTATGCTCTCCAGTGGCACAGTCAAAACGGAAACAGCATGGACAGGGTTGGTGTGAAACCTTCTCCAACTTCTGCAGATTGAAGTCATCATTATCTTTCAAGGGGGAGTGCAGAGGTGGTATTGCCTGTGGGACAAGACCTTCCTTGTGCCAGAGGGATCCTGTGGGAACATCTACATTGCCCACAGAGAGGCAAGTACTTTGTCAAGCTCACCTTAGCACTGAAATGAAAGAGACCACTGTGGTGTCTTGTCTAGTGCCTTTCCTCATGGCGTTGAACCGCGTGCAATATTTGTTATGCCGGCAAACTTCTCGAGTCTCTACCACTTCAGGCAACTTCGCCCCATTTTGGTCCCCCCTGCCTTAAACACAAGCCACTCCCAAAGAACATAATTTACATCATCTCGCTTCATCATCTTCCACGAAACTTGTCCTTACCTGTCACCTAAAATGCAAAGACAATGTGTAATTTCAGTTTGGTATGTAACTAATCATGCACATATTAAACCATTCTATGAGAAGTCAATGAAGATAACATACTGCATTATATTTAGCTTTGCTCTATTTAAACTTCCTTAACAAGATGAATATAATTATAGACAGGTCCTCAGTGCTATGTGTTGGCACAACTTCACTGAATTCCATGGCAATTTGTCAATTTAAATTAGCTGAGAATATGGTAAAATGTTACATCACATAAAGTACAACAGAGAAATAACTTGGGACAAAATACAGGTGGGAATACGCTGTAAGTAGGCAGAGCGATGGCAAAATGCTCATCAATACCAGCAATTTATGATGGTTTGCTCAGCACTTACATCAAGAGTTCTGCAACTGTTACACTGAAATACGCTGGAAACATGCTTTAGAAATTGTCATGACAGACAAGACATGCCACTTTTCATGGTGGCATTTCAAAGACTTGACCCACTGTGCTGTCGGCTGATTATGCCTTACTAATAGGGGAAATGAGGAAGGAATTTGTAGCCAGAGTAAAAGCTTTTCTTGACCCTAAATGATGATTGGTTTATGTTCTCCACGAGCAAAATCAATAGCTTTTGTAATTTTTGTCCTGACTTAATGTAACTGCAACTCCTGTCCTCTTCACGGGCAGCAAACGCCTAACCCGCGTTAGCACACTGGGAGGCCAGCATCCTCCACACATCCACGCCTGCCTTGAAGCCAGACAGTGCTAGATGTAAAGAATATTTACACTCCGTATCTCTGTGTGTTTGTCATCCTTGGCAAAGGTCAGTTTTTAGCTGAACTACAGGATGAATGTGTTTCTTCATGCCTTAAATAAAGGCATGCACTTTTATGAGGTAGTATTTTTTAATATCTACTTATTGATGTTTAAACACAGAAACAGTATAGTAAGCAATTATTCATCACAAGAGGGACAATCTAAAGTACGTAAAAGCTTATGAGTAAAATATAAATTCAGATACAGAAGGAGCCTAGAGTCTCCCTCCACCCATCTACTCGCTACAGTGTGGCTCAAAGGGAGAATGCATTTATTTTAATTCACTACATATAGCTAAAACTAAATAAATACTAGAATTTCTCACAATTTGTCATTTAAAATAAGAATATCAAAGAAACAAATAAAATGTAACAGTCAAAACATGGACTTGAAATGTCCTTAGATTACCCAGCAAAATACCTTAACCAGAAGAACTAAAGTCGTGGCTGCTAATCCCATGCAATTTTACTTCAGTCATGAAGGTAGAACAGCTCTAACTAACACTGAAATTTGCTGTAAAAATTCCATCAACAGCTAAATGTGGCACAGGGAACATGTAGAAATCAAGGCTGTATGTCAAAGGCAATGCTGCTCACGTGTTACTCAAATATTAAAAAAAAAAAAGTATGTGCACTTAGGTCTGCTAAAAGCAAGATAGCTTGCATCTTTGGTGGGCTGAGTATTGTCCCTCCTTAATTCATACTCTAGAGACCAACACTAAACTAATTTAAAACTTCTGTTGGCCTGAGTTAACAAAACTGCTATATGCCCAAGGAGATTCTTGCAGAGATTATGTTCCTCCTGTTGTCACCTAAACATACCCAATTTCACTGTTCCTGTCATCCACTGATAAAACGTGAGGCCTTCTTCAACATATAAGCCTACAAAATCCTACTGAAATTTTATGTCAAGCCTAACAAGCCTTGTTCTATAGGATGGTTACAAGTTTTTACAGCAACATAATTCCCTGGTATTATAGCTTTTTAAAATAAAGGAATTAATAAGCTCAGTTTTCAGCTGTAACTCCATTAGACCTACAACCACATATGAAAGATTTCATGTAGTCATAGAACGGTATTAAACCAGTAGACTATGTAATTCCTTACCTACAAAGGAAGGCTGTTGACAGTGTCCATAACTGCCACACTAAGGCATTAACCAAGTATATTTTCCAGAAATTTTAGATATTTGAAGGTTCTATTTTTCATTCAAAATACTGTAAAACTTTTTTTTTTAATGTTTCCGCTGTTTTGCACCAATATATAATAAAATTACCAAATTTCACACATCGTCCTCATGAAGAAATCAACAGTTCTAATTCAACTAATAGCTATATCTACAAAAAACTCTGAAATCATTTTGGTTCTCAGCTTAAGATTTAATACTGATTCTGAGAGTGAGTGACAGGTAAAGAGGTTTTCATGTGGCCCAGCAAATCACGCTCTCAAAAGAGGACTCTAACAACCAGGTTTTCAGACGCTAAGGCTAAAAAGACAAAGGAAGAAAAGAACAGTTTCGACAACTGGCCTTCTGTGTGTGCCCTCTGCAACACCAGCAACTTGCTAAGAATGCATCAGAGCAAGCTTTTTTCCTTGGATAAATTGCAGTTCTCCCACCATCCAGGAAGGTACTAAAAAATGAGAACAGATGTTCAAAGATGGCAGAAAACAGAATTCTGGTCTTCATAACTGCTCCCCAGGTGAAAAAAAAGTTACTCGGATTGCCACTCACTAGGAATAGCCAGGGCCAAATAAAAAATTCAGCAGTATTGCTGTGGACCCAAGCGAGCCTCATCACATCAGTGGAATTACTCTGGATTTATACAGCTGTTACTGAGATCAAGCAGTTGACTGTCAGCAAGTACTTTTATGACAAGGAAGTGCTTCCTGGTTTTAACACCTTTATAAACGCCAGGTCCTAATCTGGCAAAAGAGCATCCTCATTATTTTAATGTAGGATTATTTTAATGTATGATTATTGCAGGGTGAGAACTCCCCAACAAAGATTAATTTTTCAACATTAAGGAAAAACAATTAGCGAGAATGAGTGATACCACAAAAAAACAACCAACCAAAGAACCCCACCTCTATCATTTGCAGAAAAGCTAATGACCTGGAATACTACATCTAACCCATAGGCTATTTTTTCTACTTGAGAGCAAATGTTGTCTGTCACAAACACCTTATTGGGTAGAAACATGACAGATGAATGGTGCAAACAGCACGTATGACGGCATTCAGCCCTTGAAGCAAGGGGACACGATGTCTGACACAGAGCTCCCTGGGGACCATGGGTCCTCCCAGGAGAAGTCTGACTCATAAAAGCAACCATTGTTCCTGGTCCTTGGGCAAAGCTCCTTCCTGCTCCTTCTCCCATAGAAAAAGGATGGATGCAATCTTGTGTGAGCAGGCAAAAGGCTGTCAGGGGAACGAGATGTTATTTCTGCACCTTGTTTAGTCCTTTCAGTGAGATTTTCTAGCTACTGCTGCACAGAATAGTAGGTGTATGAGTCTATTTTATGCTGTTAAAAGGAGCTCCTTTTCCTCAGATGAGGTCAGTTCAATGAAACAGCTGTAAAAATCTTCACCCTCCTGTAGCAAGGACATTAATTCTTAAGAGCTGTCCTCTTAAGTGGGATTTATTTAACACCAAGGCAGAAATATACATTGGAGTTTTTCCTACATTTACTCACATTTCATCTCTTTCTTAGTTTTAATTGTAACTAAAGTGAACTCTCCCAGCAGTTTAAAATTTACTTTCCCTCTAGGTGCTGAAACATATTAAACTGGGTATTTTGACTCTGAGTGATTAAACTGTGATTCAAATGAGAATTTGTATTCTGCACAGTAAGCAATCCATGGAAAAAATATGCCAACAGGTATTATATTCTCTCTGACTTTTTATTTATGAGCACTGAAAAATACGGGAAATTATTAGAGGCTAACAGGAAAAGCCAGAAATAGTATTAGTCTCAATACAGAGAAAAGTGATAGAAATTAATTTTGTCAGAGTGAACTCTGCTTTCAAATTGATTTGTCTTATCCCATTAACACTTTAACAATGACAGCCTACAGGTCTATTTTTAGGTACTTAATATGTTAAAATATGTGATGAAAACAGAGAAAGAATAAGTTACTGAAAACGTTGCATGTGAAGACATTCAACACTCTTCCCAACTCTATGCTGGTGAACCATTCAAACAACAGTGCATACATTTGTACGAGAAAAACACCTGCATGAAGATTGTGATGCTTTTTAAAAGTGCTAAGCAACGCACAGTAATACCAAGACCACTATGTGGTGTGGGAGTCCAGCACTTCTGAAAACTAGATCAGTCATTTAAGTGCCTAAAAACATATTTTTCTTACAGAAAGGCAGACGTTCATCATTTGAATATATTATTCTCAGTATCAGTACAGTACGCAGCTGAAAGAGGACAGCCACTCACTTCACCAGACCAGTAAGAGATCTCCAGAAGACCATATTCTCCCTGAAGTACATGATTTTTACAAAATGGTTTAATTTCAGACAGCGCTGATTTTCTAACAGCAAGACAAGAAGGATCTGTCAGACATAGAACCATCAAAAAAAGGTGAGCTCAATATGACCATGTGTAGAATAGTGTTGATTATGCCCTTCACAAACCCTCAACATTGCACTTAATGACTTTTTTACTACAGTGTTCTACTGGATGTCTTTCTAGGATGAATCATTTGTTAAATCACACCTTCTGAATTTCTTGTAGTACCTATAAAAAAACTATCTATAGGATTGTATGGGTAGGTTTCATGTACATATCACACACTGTCAATATTAGAAGGCAGTATAAATTCAGAATAGGAATACACAGAATAGAAAATGCTTGTCTTAAAGAGAGATTTTAACACTGAAACTTAATTAATACCTGATAGAAAGCTGATTTTTAAAAGTACCTAAGGCTGTATTCAACGTTACTTCATCTACAGAATCTTTAATGAAGAAATGAAAATCACAATGCTTGCCATGCTATAGTTAAACTGGATTCATCTCATACCATAGATTTCTCTCCTAGGAAAAGGTGCTGCCCCAGCAAAAATGTTAAGCTATATTTGATAGAAAAGCTAAATTGAAAGATGATGTACAATCTTCTAGCCATTTTGAAACAGCAATAAACAGACTGCTAAATACAAGCTGTGTATCTAGTTTTCACCCCTCTCTTACTGTAGCACAGGTAGATTTTAGGAATGTAATTACATATTTAACAACCTGAACACAAAGTTAAGCACAGCCATCAGCAACAGAAGATGAACTCTACTTGTATCAGCCCTTCCCAAGCACTGTGTAAAACTGATTCCAGCTAAAACCATTCAAAGCAGTGGATCCCACAAGAATCATCTCCTTGACTTCTTAAATCATACTTCCATGGACACTTTCATCTTACGTAAGCCACCACGGCTTCCAAAGGAACAGTCCAGCCTCCTCCTCCCAAACACTGCATAGCCAATAAACACACTGCCATGCAGTGAACCAGACAGAGGTTAAAACTAACCTATCCGAAAATGGCTGTTCTTAAACTAGATAATTTTGGAAAGCAAATTAAAAAAATGAAAATGTTCAGAAAGGTGATGCATTTCAATATTTTCTGATGGACACAATTTTACGTTTGGGTTTAAAAATACTTTTCATTTCTCTCTCTCCTTTTTGCTACAGTATATATAAATAGAGCATAAATTTTAAGATAAAAACCCACTTCAATTAGCCCAAAACCATTTTTCCTCACAGCTTTTTTTGTACTGAAGACTTTCAGCGTTATCGGAGTGATACCAGAGTTTCAAAATTATTCACCAAATGGAATCTCTCATGGAGGCAGTTTTATTAAATTCACATAAGTAGCAATAGGGCATACCACTAAAGGGGAAAAAAAGGTTATCTGTATCTATTTATCGTCAAGTGGTTCAAACACTTGGTAGACATAATGTGCTAGGACTTCAGATAGTGGTTTTAGTCTAACTACAGAAAGCCACAAGAAATCTACTTACTCTTCCAGTGGCACAGCTCCCAGCTGTGAAATATTTCACTGCTACAGTAAGGTGGGAATTAATTCATCAGTTTACAGGAGAACTTTTGATACTACAATATTAAGCACTGTGTCTAGCCTCTTGAACAGAAAACTAAAAGCCAAATATTCAAAATCAAAACAGCCTAAGTTAACTATGTGTCATTATTTTAAGAAAAAATAAACAATTACTTCAGACCAAAATGCAACTTTCCTTGCTTCTTCAGAACTGAACTGCCATTGCTATGATCATTGTGCCGAAGTAAGGAAAGCAGAACACGAGTCCACTGTGCAAATAGAAGATGGGAATTTTACTGACAAAATTAATCTGTGTGTTCAGCTCTTGCAGGTCTTACATATTTTTTTTACAATATGCTGCAGTATTAGATCTGTTCTCATGCACAGCATTACTGTTATTGCCCCTTGCTGCCAGTGAGAGTTAAGTATATATTTGAATGAAGAGGTATTTCAGGACTGATATGATGTCCTTGTTTAGCCTCAGAAAAAAAAAAAGCGGATGGGGGGAGAAAAACAATAAAAAAGGAAACATCTTTTTTTCAGGACAACCAGGTGCTGCTTCTATGTGAACCATGTCAAATGACATATAAAGACAACACAACTTGAGGGCATCACACATTTTTCTTTGCAAGATGACAGATAAGCAATTCTGTTCAGTCTGTACTGTTTCTGGAGGAGCAATGTTTCATACAGGAGCATGAAATAAGGAAAAGGAAACAAGAGACGATTAAAACAAACAAACAAACAGACAAAAAAAAACACTACAAAAAAACCACTACCAGATCTCAACACACTTTAATATCCTTTCCAGATCCTGCAGTAAGAAGCATAAAAAATCCAGCAATTGCTGACATTCTGCCAGATGTAGTTAGAGTAAATCTTGCACAGTCACAGCACCTGAATGAACACCTCACTTTGTAATAAATTGATCACCCTACTTACTGCTTTCTGACAATGGAATTAAAAGTTATTAAACTGATCAACAATCTGTCCCATAATTAATGCCCACATTACGCACAAAGATGTGCTTCACTATAAAATTGCTAGTTACATCTTTCCCAAACCAGGAAGCATCTCTGCAGTGTCAAACAACACAAAAAATTCGGAAGTGTGAACACAAGTGCATTGGAAAACAAAACCAACCAACCAAAAAAAAGTAGTACAGTCGAAAATTAACTGAATTACATAGGTAAAGGTTTATTTATGATAATTCAGACAATAAAAAATATATTCATATTTACAGAGATTCTTCTATTTTAACTTTTCAAGGAAAATCCCGCAAATGCGAAATCTCTGTGAAGTGTATTTATGCCCATCCAGTGATCATTTACACATAGATTATTTACACAATATAATAGCTTAATATCACCTAAAGGTGAAATACTAGAACAGGTCTAAATAAAGAATAAAGAAATAATAGTTCTCAGTTGGTTTCCCTGGAACCTCTGTACTCAGACAAAAGCTAAGTCATGCCATCAGGGTTTGGTTCAGCACTTTACTATGGGAATACAAGTGATGATAAATGTGCTCCGGTTCAGGCCTACATACTTGGATTCATCTGCAGCATAGTTATGTACTACCTCAATATATGAACAGTACTAATGTAGGAAGAAGCTGTGCAATCAATCCAAGCAATAAGGAAAAATCAGATAAAGTCAGAGAAGGTGGCCCCAAGAAGAAAAATCTTACACAGATAAACTTAACAGCTTAAAGAACAAACACGAATAAACCTTGGGTCCTCATCATAACTGAAATAGCACTGGTACACAAACTGCCATAGACTTATACCAATTTACTGAGAATCTGGCTCTGAGTTTATAAATTCAGGCCACTGATAAATGGCCTTCATGGGCACTAGAGTTAACCACAGTATGCAGAGGGAAACCCTCAGTGATGTTTAACTGGCTAGTATCTTCAAGTTCCTTTTTACAAGACTAAGACAAAGAATCCTTCTTCTCAAACAAAAAACATACTGCTTTCTTTCAAGGCTTTCTGCTCTTGTATCTAACCACCATGGCTAAAACAAAGCCATACCACACATTGACCTAAAGGAACATCTAAAGGAAAGAAAGCATGAAAAAGACTTAGTTCCAAGCATGGCTAATGCATGCTAAAGTACTGTAGTCTTCCCTGCACACCATTTCTACTCTTACTCATTTAAATCTGTTTCTCAGTTTGAATATCCACCCAGTGAACATCTACCACTTCGACCATTACTCGAAAGCTTGTGCTTCTGTCAGTTTGAAAAACGAAGTCATCAGGCTGAGTAGCTGAAATAACTGGACAAGGCCTGTTGGCTGATACTCAGGTCTGTGATCAGGAGCTAACAGAGGTTCTGCCATTTAGGGACAATTCCTGAGTGCAACAGTCAAAAAATGGGGTCACCACTCCGGAAGTCCACAGCTGTGGCAGTGGCAGTGAGACAAAAATCATGGCCAAATGCAAGCAAAAGATCCTCAGATAGCCTTATGCTCTCCAAAACTGTTACCACATACAAGTCACCGCTGCTGACCCTGTCTGGAGACTTGCCCAAATGCCGCATGTGGAGCGGTACAGCTGCTGCTCGGCCAGCACCTTCTCCAACAAGAAACACTAACTCATCTTCAATGTGAGAAACTCAAGTTTGGCTCTTAACAGTCAAGGCCTAAGGTTTTTGTTTTACGTAATTCACAAGAGAGCTTACTACCATCAGCCTGCCACTGAGTACACCACTGCACACTAAGGATATTGTAAAACATCTTTCTAAATCACAATACAAACAAGAAGAGAACATGAAACCCTTATGTCACAGGATGCTTTCTAAATGTCCTTCAAATGTGAAAAGGAAAGTGAAATTTGAATATGCTGTAAGTAACAACCCACTTTCACCAATTTCTGTAAGCATAACGTTTCTCAATTCAGTTTGAATTTTCAAGGTCCTGAGACTAGTTTCCAGTCAAGAGTTTCTAAAGCAAATGCTGACCCCAGTTAAAATTTTAGGCTGCCGCATGTAAGGCCCTCTTCTGTCTCTCGTTGTAGAAGTAACAACACCATTTCAACATTTCTAAACCAGTTTGCTTGCCATCAGTTATGCCCTTAGGGCTTTCACTTTAATCAGCTTGAAAAATGGAAACAATAGACAGCTTTCACTTCCTGGTTTCTGCTGCAATATTTGATTTAGGAAGCAGTGCAAAGTAACTTTCAAATTCAACTGTTTCAATAGCATAATAAATAATATTTCTGTTAGATATTTTTTACTGTGTCAAGCCTTTCCAGATTGTCTTTTAAAACAAGACCAAAACAAAATATATACTAAAACCTTATGTGAAAGAGTACACTACTAGCAACCTGAAAATACACAGATTCTCAGTTACTGGTGAACTATTCTACTCCACTGAAAATGACAAAAGTTGTCTTTTCCTTTAATGGGAAGAAGCAGGGCAGTGAGGTGGGAAAACGTTTTTTTGAGCAATGTCACAGCCCGGGGACCATCTGGGAGCCTGGCCCTGCAGCCAGGCCCCGAAGCACGCACAGGGGAGAACCGATGGCTGCACTGAAAGGTTCACTTGCAAGGAACACAGTATTGTAACCTGACATACCCTGGGAAAGAAAAACAATTGCCAATGTTCTCAGACAGACTGAGGAAAAAAAAGAAAAAAAGAAAACACAAGACTTCTTGCCAAGTCTAGTAAAATTCAGCTAAAATGTAAAAGAACGACGAGGCATTTACTGTTAACACCTTATTAAGTAAAAGGTAACTAAGAGTCAGGGAAATAAAAAGGATGGGTGTTCAAGCTTTTAGATATATTTCCCTTTGAAAACGAACAACAAATGCTGAAATATAATTTAAAAATGTATACATGCACAATCCAGCTTATAACCAAAAGCTTGGAACCACTTAGAAATAATATTTATACTAATATTCAATAAAAACCGTTTCTAGCCTGATAAGCTATACTGACATTTCACTTAATGTCTCAGGAATTTGATTTGGTCAATTGTAGACAGTCTTGTACCTGTTGTGGGACTAAATACGGTTTTCATGCAAGAGAATAAGGTCCTGATGCGAAATTTGGCCTATTTGTTATTTAAATTGTAAATTTTCCCAGTCTTTTTAATGTTAATTAACTTTATATCATGTTGATGCCTTTGCAGTGTTTCTGTTAAGTTTGTGTACAGCAGAAATTCTACATATCCACACAAAATAAAACAGTAAAACAGTGAAGCTCCACAGAGCAGCACTCAGAGGAGAGCCTCCAGCAACTAGGATCACGTTTCTGATCACCTCCCTCGACACTCCCTCCTGAGTTTACCTGTGCGTGAAGGCAAATGATTTACTGATCCTCCTTGCAAAAGGAAAGGAAACAAAAAAGCCTGCCATGGTATTGAACCACTGCACCTCACTGCCAGCAGGAAATGCAGCGAGTCATTACTGTAAAAAAAAAAAAAAGTACCTTTTGGAGCCTCCAGTATAGGTGAAGGTAAAGGTGGAGTCTGAGTACCTGAAATCTGAAAGACAAATAGCTGCGTTATTACAACTTGTCTTTATTTTGGCTGAAATAGCCCAAGTTTTACAGCTACCGACAGGGGGGTGGGTGGAAGTGGAGCCGGGGTGAATCAAAGGAAATGCAGCATCTCCCCCACCGCCCCTCGCAACAAGTGCCCGGTGCTATGGCAACGGCAGGGATTTCCAGTTGTCAGAAACGGCAACAGGCAGCCGCAAGCCCGGCTCCTGCGACGGCTCATCACGGCCGGCAAAGCCAAATAAACCCCGAAACCCCGGGCACGGGGGAGTGATTGCACGGAACGGGGGACGGCTGGCCACTGGCCATGCCCCCGGCCCTGAAGCCGGGCGGGTGTGCGGGGATAAAGGCGGGACCCAGCCCGGCCGCCAGGCAAACGGCCGCGTAGCGCCCGCCGGCGGAAAAAGCGCCAGGGCTGCGCGAAGCGCTCGCCCCAGCAGCTGCGGGCGGCGCCAGGCAGCGGGGGCACACGCACCCGCCCGGGAGGTCCCCCCCCGCGCTTCCCGGCCGGCGCCTGGTCGCATCTGCCCTCACGTGCCCTCGGAAGGGTAGGAGGGGGAGGAATAAGAAGGCGGAAGGCAGCCGCACGCCGGCTTGGCGACGGCTCCCGGGAACGACGGCGAAGGGCACGGGCACAGCGGGGTCTGGGGCGGGCGGCAGCAGCAGCCTCCGTGCCGCCAACCTGGCGCCCGGGGAGGGAAACTCACCTGCAAACAGGCAGTCCTTCTCCGCCTTGCACTTTTGGATCACAACGTCAATATCCTTCTGAATCCTCTCTTGTCTTGAACACATCCCCATGAAATAAATCCCAGGGGCAAAAAAAAAGGCAGCCTTTATTCCCACCCCGCTGCCAGTTTTTAATATTCAGTCTGAAAGATGGACCCTGGGGCTGGCGGGCAGGAGTCTCCCCGGCGGCCCGGAGGGATCCGTTCGGCCGGCTGGAGGACGGAGGAGGAAGGCGGTGGGAGCCGATGTTGCATGCCCAGATGTGCCCGCCCAGATGTGCGGCCGCTGCCAGTGAACGGCAATTTCCTCACAATGGATCCAGCGGAGGGTGGCGGAGGCGACAAGGGATCCCTCCACCCCCCACGCCCCGTAGGTTTTTTGGGGTTGGTTGGCTGGTGTTTTTTTGGAGGAGGGGAGAAAATCTAAAAAAAAAAAAAAAAAGAGGGGAGGCCAAGCCGACCCGACCGCTCACATCCCTGCCCCTCCCGCCAGCAGCGGCGGTCGCCCCGCAGCAGCAGCGCGGAGAGCCGGCGGCGGCGGCGCCCGCACCCGGTCCCTGGCGGCGCGGCGGGGCCGGCGCTGCTGCAACGACGCCGAGCCGCAGACCCTCCCTTCGCTCCCGGCCCGGCACGTACGGCCCCCGCCGGCTCACCCGGCAGAGGCGGCGCGGGGGAAGGAAGAGGCGGCTGCACAGAGCGGTGCGGGCGGCCCGGGAGGCGGCGGGCTCGTTGGTCCCGGCCCCGCCGCCGGCCCTCGCCTCCTCCCCCCGCCCCGGCTCCGGGCATAGGCTGCCGCCTCCTCCCGAGCAGCGGAGAAATGCAAATGGCAAGTGATCGGGGCGGCGGGGCGGCTCCCAGGCCGGCACCGGGGAGGAAGCAGGCAGTGCCGCGCTGCGCAAGGCCGGCGGGGATCGGGGAGAGGTGCGCTTCCCGGCCGGACCGGGGCAGGGGAGCGGGTCCCGCTGGCCCTTTGCCCTGGGGGTGCGCCGTCCCACGCCGCCCTCCCCCGGCAGCCGCCCCCGGGCACCGCCGGCTCCTCGGGGCGCTGCGGGCGGCTCTCCCCGGCGGCGCCTTCCGCGTCCTTCCCCTTCGCTGCGGTTGCGCTCCTGCCCAGCACCCCGGGCAGCAAGACCCGGCAGCCCACCCCTGGCAGAGTGCCGGCCGCTGCCTGCCCCCGCCCTGCCGACGGGAATACGTGCCCATGGACACAGTAAAAAGAGAATTAACGTGTGTGTAGTCCCCCTAGGACGGCTTTTATCGCGCTGCTCTTCCCTCAGTCTGCAGCGAAGGTCTCTCAAACCGAAGGGCTTCGGGAGAGGACTCGGGCAGTTGGTACAGTGCCTATAGGAATCGACACTGATCCAGGCCAGAGGCTTTGGGCGCTAATGCAATACAAGCAATAATCATAATGTAACTCGGAATGGCCAAGTCTACAAAACCAAACCTTTTTCATCACGGTGCAAAGTGAATAATTAAGAAAAATGGCTGTGAATGTAGTGGAAACAGCTTTAATGAAAAAAATTGAAAGAATATTCACAAAATTCAGTTTTTACATATTCACCCAGCTCTAAACAGCTTCCCTGGATTATTCATTATTGAGCTCAGTCATTTTAGTGGTTTTTTCATTAAGCAAGCCTGTATTAATCGTGTATTGATTTCAAACATGGGACAACCGCTATTATTTTCTTATTTGTCCTTAGGTGGAAATAGCTAAAAAAGGATGAAAAGATTCTGTATTTTTTCCTGTCCTGATAAGACTTTGTGTCTGAAGGAGGGAACAGAAGGTAGGTTACACGGAAAATCAGGTAGCGTTTAAAGAGAACAAAAATCCATGATGTATTGGGACTCTGCGTCTAAGAAAATAATTTATCTTTGAAGGGAGATCTCCAGATGACTTTTCAGTGCAGTTCACTAAATTCTCTTCTGCTGCAGCAAGACTTTTCCAGGGCAGGATACAGAACTTGTCACTGTAGTCAGAAGTACAGTGTAAAATGGTAAGAAACTGTCATTCTGTCAAGTTATGCCCGCTTGGTCAACAAGTGATGCTTTTCTACATGTTTTTTTCTATCTATTCCAACTAGGACATCAGCAGCCATGTTTGCTGCCTTCCCCTTAATCATAGTTAGAAGATTTAATCAGACCTTGGTTTATTCTGGTGGGGTTTTGGTCCTGAACCTTTAACAGGTCACTGTTATCTCGCCCAGGCAGATCAGGAAGGGGGGAGGTTATTAGTTACAG
Source organism: Caloenas nicobarica (assembly GCF_036013445.1). Lineage (NCBI taxonomy): Eukaryota > Metazoa > Chordata > Aves > Columbiformes > Columbidae > Caloenas > Caloenas nicobarica. Next base: position 24,707,546 of record NC_088284.1, on the reverse strand, counting down.
GATATTTATGCTGACAATTCTGCTCACAGCTTATTCTGGCTGCAGGGTTCTTGTCAGCGTCATGTCAATTAACACAATTCTTGACTGCCTTTTTAAGCCTCAGACTATTTTCATAGGCTTGGTAGCAGTGAATTGAATACCCAGCCATGAAGAAACACCACCGTCTTCAAGACAGCTAATATGGTTGGTATCTGATTTCACAGCATCAACTGAATAGAACAGGAACTCTGGAAGTATGGTTGGTTATTTGTTCCATGTATTGTTATTTATTGTAAGTGGCTCTTAAGTTTCTAGATTCTTAGCCAATTTGGCCCTTGATTTACCTGATGACTCTGGTACTGCTACAGCAGGAACGGCCAATTTCAGTGAGGAAAAGCTAGATTATATATTGAGGTCATTCTGTTGGTTAAAATACTGAAAATGGACGTGTTAGAAAATCAAGGTGCATCTTCAGAGTTGATCCCTAAATTTGTAAAGATTGACAAGCTGCTGACATCCAGGTACCCTTACTGTTATTGCAGTGGTATCTGTATGCGTGTTGTAATCCCTGTAGTGATGTACATTATACCACCTTCTTGAAGAAACTTTTATGAAGAGCTTTACAAGTAATTTAATGAATGATAGGACAGTTGGTCTTATAAATAATGGTCTTGGCTCAAGGGAAGTCAATGTGTCTTTCCAATTGCTTTTTCAGTCTCAAAAATTGGCACATGTAATTTCTATTTTTTTCTCATATTGTACTAAATTGATTAACTCAATTAAGTAAAACAGAAATACAAGTAACTTGTGTTTGCATTCCTGGGAACCTGATGACATTTACAGATGTGTAAGTAAGGTGAAAAGAAATTGAAGTCTGTGGAGCTACATGATCGTAACATTTTTGTGAGAAGATTGGCTGAAAACATAATGGGGAAAGTTATCTAAAGAGAGGTGCAACATGGTGAATGTGTTTGAATAATGTGTGAGCAGCTACTGAGAAAGTTATTGAGGAAATGCACAGGTCAGCCAATTTCTGCTCGTGGATGGGTTCTGCCTCCTTTGGACTAAGCAGATTTTTTCATTTTATGCCAGGAAAAAACTCTTTCCACCTATCAGTAAAGCTGTTAGAAATGTTTCAGTAAGCATCAGGACACTGTTCTGTCCCAAAGTATTTTCTTTGTGTATTTTTCTAAACATGTTCCTGTTACATATAAACATATATTAGAAGTTTGAGAAAAATGACAATATGCAGACTTGTGTGGGGTCCCGGTCCAATTTCGGAGTCAGAAAGGTTCAAAAATGACTCCAAGAGTGAGAGAAAGACGCAGACGAGGTCAGATTCCACTAAACAATCTTATTTTTATGCCTAAAGGCAGAGTAAAGACAATTATTTCATTTTCACACCTAAAGCTAGAGCGACAGAGAAAAGGGGAGAGAAATTAGGAGGAAAGTTAAGCAAGTATGTGAGAAGATAAGGAAGAGATAAGCGAGAGATAGTCACTGCCAGGGATCCAAACGCGTCTTCCGTTGGGCAGCTCTCAGGTTTCAGGTCCTGGTAGCGCTGGCAGTTTGCAGGTCTCAGGTTGTGCCGGTCCCAGTAGGTGCTGGCAGCGCTCAGGTCTCAGGTCCGCCGGTCCCAGATGACAGGTTTTGGTCTTGGTGGTGGATGGCCACACTTGCAGGTGGTAACCTGGGCATTTTATGGCAGTTGGTGGCGGGCGTTGCCTGAGCACACTGTAGGCCTGATCACAGATGTTGGTGGCTGATATCGCTGGAGCTTCACTTGAGCTTACACAAGCTTCAAGTGTTCTTTGAGTTTTAGCAATTCACAGTGATCATGGATTTTGCACTTTAACTCACTGTATTTAGGCCTTTACAGCAGGCCCAATTAAGCAAGCAGCGTGAGCAAGCATTTTTCTTTAACAAGCAGGCCTTAAGCATATGATTTTAGCAAGCAAGCAAGCTTGGAGACAAATCCTTAAGCATATTATTTTCACAATATTTCAGCCTTCCACACTTATGCTGTGTGTTAAGGACCACTGTCTCTCACACACACTCAAACCGTATGCTGAGAACCACTGTCTCTTACAACTTGCCATTGTCAGAACTCAGGGCAATGCAATATGGTATCTGTCTGGTATTTCCAATATGGGAGAGCATTCGAAAGGGCAGAGGTAAGGAAAGAATCCAAAACCACCTAAAACACAAAATTGCCGTCACCCCTCCAAAACAACAGCAAGCACCTGTCTCTACTTTTATATGCTCCAGGCGAAACTCTAGTACAAAACAAACTAAATCTCTGCTTTTTCTCAAGTTTTGGAGACTCTTCGCCAGTCATCAATACAGAGAAGCTCACTGATGCCTGTAGACAGCGCTAGGAGGTGGAACATTTAAAGAATCGATACCATTCCACTCTTAGAGCACGTTGCTACCCTTCTTGTAAACTTCCTCAAAATGACACAGTTGTTTCTAAATGACACTGTGGCTGGAAACAGGCACTAAGTTGTGAGAGATGTAGGAGCAACTCTCAGTTGTTCCCACCAACAGGGAAGTGAAACAAATTAGGAAAACATATTTAGCTTTAAGCTTTAGTATAATTTTCATGAGAACTCTATTATTAGTATTTACAATCTAATATTCTGACGTGATATTCAAACAGTCTTGAGTTTATAGTTCATTTTCTCAACGCCTGCTCCCTTTTTAGCAGATACCAAGTCAGCTGTCCTCTACACTGCTGCTCCAGTTGTCCATCCAAGGAGTCATTGCCACTCTGTGTTGCCACAATCATTAGCCAAAGTGGTCCACAAAAGAATAAAAAGCCACTCAAATCATGGTGAAGTTATAAATAGATTGGCTTCTTTGGGCCAGCACTGTAAGTCTGTGATGACTTGGATTCAAAACACACTAGTGTGGTGGACCTATCATGATCTAAGAGTGAATTTCACTGTGAGTGAAGCATCTTAACTGATTTTTGGTGTGGGTTAGCACCAGTCCATTGATAAAAATCCTTTGCTTTTTAAAAAAGAATGACAGTTAATATGGAATTAATAACATGAGTTAAAATATTGCTTAATTCTTAATAAGAGCTTCAGATATTTTTGTGTGATAAAAACTGAAATCACAGAAAAAATTACTTAGATTACAATATGAAACAACAGATTAAACTATTACCTGTCCAATCCTTCATAAGTTTTTAAAAATTATTTTAAGCCATCTCATCTAGTCTAGGAGATGAAAAAACCTTCAGCTAACATATTTTAACATTTTTTTTTCTTTTATTGGAATAGCAAGGCGGGGCGGGGGGGGGGGGGGGGAGTAAAGTGATGTACCAGAGGACCAAGGCTTATTTTTTTTCAATTCAGTGTTGAAATTTCCAAAGCAATTTTACTTTTTTCTTTTTTTAAAAAAAAAAAATAGCAGCAATCATCACATCAAACAAAACAAAAGAGATGTACAGGTGCTACACACAGATATGTGGATTACTGTGACAGTCGCTTCTAACTTTTCATCAGAGACCAAGTACTCAGCCTTCAAGATGTCACTGATACCCACAATAGCTAAGCCTATGTCTGCTGGCATGATAAATGCTCCTACCAATGTTCAATAAATCATGCAACTGGAGTCCCAAATGACACCAGAATTTATTGTAACTCTTAGTAATACACTTTCAAGTGACGGTTTTAACTTGTTTTTCCTCCTTCACTAATGTCATCTCATCTTTCAGACTCATTTCTGCTGTTCCTTCTTTCTTTCCTCATAAACTCTCACACCATTAAGATCTTTGTTTGTTTGTTTGTTTTTCCAAGCACATGTCATTATTGCTTCTTTTGAACTCTCATTTCTGTCTGTCCCATTTAGTTCCCCTGTTCCACCTCACTCTTTGCAGCTCACTTCATGAGCAGCTCAAGGAAGCGCTTTCTCTACAGAAACTGGAGTTTTATAAAAGAGGCAAACAGGAATATTTCTAACCCTCTTATCTATGACTTTCTGATGTCAGTCACAAACAAATCCAGAAGGGGAACTCTGTGTTCCTAACAGCTCCTGAAGTGAGTTGCCTCTTGCCAACATCCTCATTATTTCCGTGAATCGTAGACATTTGTGGTGGCACAGTGGCAATGCACACTAGGGCAAGTAATGGGGCCTCCATCTCAATTACTCTGCAGCCTAGTAGCTGGAATATTTCTGTAGAAGTTGAGAGCTGTGCGTGTATGCTCATAGGCTGACATTAAGTTGACGCTTACTGTCTCCTTGACTGTCTGTTGTCAGTTACACCCGAAGGTCAAGCAGTGATCAGTGCTGAGGGTACACCATATCCTGCCTGAGCACAACAAATGGCTTTCCAGTCCATCTGAGGCACCTGTCTCAGGGCTGCAGGTAAGCCCAGGTGAGAGGCAGAATTTCAGCTCCATTCCTTACTTGGTTGTGGTCTGCGTTCCCTTTACCATTATTCTATATCCCCTTCCCAAGAGCTTTACTGCTCCCATTCATTGCGCAGGGAACCTGGATGGCTCAGCTGTGCTCATGGAGTAGCTGCGTTTACAGCCTAAAGACAGCACCTAAGCACTGCTTCTCCCAACTCACATTTAGTCCCAGATTATAATGTTTAGTGAATGGCTTAGGGATACACAGACTGTTTCTGAAAACCGTAGTGTTAGTTGTGGCATCTACCGCAGCTGAATTTATTACTTGGCAAATTCTTCAATTCCTGAGCAGATACATGGTTAAAAAGCCTTAAAACAAAACTCCTTTGCTGCCTATATCCAGATTGCAATTTCTTAATTGCAAATAGTCATGCCAGAGAGTACTCAAACTGTAAAATACTTACCTTGCTAAAAATACTCCATTCAGGCCATTTTCTGCAACAGTAAATATGATTCACCATGTCACCATCTGTTGTTATCATGTACCGATGCTTTCCTGCTATAACAACCTCCATTGCAGCCAATCTGTGCCCGATCTTAACTAAGAATTTGTAACCCCAAATTAAAATGAATTGTCAAGTACTCTCAGTTTAGCTGAAATTGATAGGGTGGGAAGCACTCAGCACCTTGCAAGATAAGCCCTTAGAACCTGAGGAGTAATTCCATCAGTAGACCATGTCTTGTGTATACTGCAAGCTGTGGGGTACTGTTTTGATCTCTGTCCAAACTCTAAATGAGAGGCTGAAAAAGAGGGAAAATTAACACATGCAGAGCTTCATGCTGCTGCAACTACACTGCTTCCTGTACCGAAGAAAACTCATTTAGTGTTTACTCAGCTATTGCTGCACAACCAACTGTGTTTAACCTGACAGATGCAATTAGGTTTGGGTGCCTGCATTTGTTCCTTTCAGAAGACTGGAACTGGGGGTTAATGCAATGTTCAGTCAGTCTTCTTAAACCAAGGCACTCTTTAATCTTAAGGAACTAAACACAAAAGAAAGTGACATTTACAATAATTAATGAGCATATGCAACTGTCTCATCTAACTTTTACCACAGGCGTCCCAAACTTGCATACAACAGCCTAACTTTCAGATTCCTTATGGATGTCTTCCTTAGTCGCTTTCCCAAAGTCTCCTGTCCAGTGCCCCTATGGCTAAGAAAAGGGGGGTTGGCATTTTAACTGTTTACAGGCTATCTTTTATGGTTGTTTCTCATCTGGTTAAAAAGTTGTGTAATCTGGCAGGAACCAGAATAGTTTTTTTTTCTTTATAAACAGTAGCTCAAACATTTTATTTGACATAAAACTCATACAAAGGTGGGGTTTTGCTTATTTCTTTAGCTACTGGGAAACACAATGAAATTTGTACAGTATTCATCCCATTGCCCTTATATTTTAGTAGTTATCTAGATAATTTGTTTGCAAGCCATGTTCATGATTACTACAGGTCAGCCTGTTCCCTGGTTTCCCAGTTATCTTAACCCTGAAGTACAGCATCAGCCAACAGTATCCAGAATGCAGAAGTCACTGTTAAGCTAAACAAAACCATAATCTAAACTAGTAAAAATCTGCAGTCTCTGCTATATCCCAAACAGACTGGAACAATTAAAAAAGTCTCAGGCAGAAAGTCTGTGGTGGTACAAATCAAAACCATCAAAGTAGTTGGAGAAACAAATCCACTCCTTTTCATGTATTTGCTGCACTTTGTACAAAATTGTGCTTACCACATATCAAGTAGATGTCTTTCCTTTAAAACCAGGTGCTTACTTCAGAAGGCTTTTCAGTAGATGACCAGCTTCAGATGCCCAGTGGTGAGACTGGCTGTCCACAAGACAGGAAATGCGTGAAACAGGAGAAGTGGCAGTGAAACGAAACCTAACACCCTGCAAGGACTTACATACCAAATGCAAAAGAAAGTGTGTAATATTTAGAACGAAAAAAATCCGTCCAGGTAAATCTACAGTTTGGTGGGGGGAAGGGAAGGGAGGAAGGGGAGGAAAAAGGTAGAGGAGTGAATTTAAAAAGTTCAGAAATAACTGGGATAAAGGAGTAAGATTGCTTTTACTTGGACGAGAAGAACTATTTAAGTACTTCACTTGATTTTTTTTAAAGGAGACCATGTCAGTATTCTTGCTTCTTATTAAAAAAATAATGTCCATGGGTATTAATACTGAAGACCTCGCTTTTGCAAATCACATCTAAGCTTTCAGCATGAGTAGTCCCACTGATATGAGCAAGACAAGTTATGAATTAAAATGAAATTATTAATTAGTTTTTCAACACAGGTCTTATTGTGCTACATCCATACTTTGAGTTTTAAAATCCAGTAGTTTGTGTGCAACATAAAAAAGGGGCATTTTCTGTAAGCCTAGTGAAGCTTTGCCTATCCAGTAATATTGTTTCTCTATATTTATGTTATTTAAATTAATATTAGAAGCAAGTCTCCTTAAATACAATATATTATTGAAAAGGACACCAAAACAATTCACTGTCCTTTCTGAAAAGATTCATAAATGCCTTTGTGAGGAAGAAGGCTGAGATATGCCCACTAATGAAGCAATGCCTATATGGTGAATGCATTTGAGCATTCACAATGCTATCTACATTCTCAGTTCCTTCTCTGATACACAAAGCATGCAATAAGACCAAGGTTGTAGCCTAAAAGTAAAATAAATATATCCTCTTGTAGGCAGTTCCTCTATCTTAGCCCAGAGGGGTGCCTTATCATTTCAAAACCACAAAATCCATGAGGAAAAACATGCAAAAAAAAAAGTTTCTGCATTGATGTGATTTTCAGATCTTCTATGTGACCTTTTTATCTTTCCTCGTCTTCCTCAGTTCTGATTTGCTTTTTCTCTGAAATGAGATCTAGGCTGCCAGCAGTGAAGTAACCCATTTTACAAATCTTGTTGGAGCCCCATCTGTTTTGGTCGAACTCTATTTATTTTGTCCTATGTTACACTTATAAACACTAATTAAATATATTATAAAATGTAGAGGAGCTGTCTTGTGACTGAGTAGCTTGTTCTACAAGGCTTACAGTGTGTTTTTTTACTAAAGCTTGTGCAGTATGAGACCAGTTTCTTCTAACATTCACAACATAAAGTATATACATGTGTAAAAAGACTAACTTAATTATACAACTAACCCCGCTCTGTAGAAATAGTATAGAAAAATGCCACAATTGAAACCAGGTCATTATTACTGATTTTATATTTTTATACAGTATTTTACATTTGATGCTTTCCTTTTTTTTTTTTCTTTCACAATGTTGAAAATCATGAGGCTAACATATAAATCTTACAAAATATTTCAAGGGTGAAATTTCCCATAAAATAATCAGTTGATAATGTTTCAGCAAACTTTTCTTTATACATTTGCCATTCCCCAAAATCAATTATGTTCATCACTGTCTTTAAGTTAGTTCAGTTTTATAGAGATGCTCTATGAGGTTTTGGTGTGTAAAACAGAGATAAAATGTTACATAAGGAGATTTATCTTATTTTTTGAGTCTTGGTGATTTTTTATGCAGCTATGGACAGTTCTATACTATAAACCCTATTTTTATTTTCTTATTAAATTAATTTTTCATCTTCCTACATAATTATCTAAATTCTGTAAACTATACAGAAATAGCTCTTGGCACAATATTTCATACTGACAAGAGAATGCTAAAAGAGAAATACAGCTGGATAGATTCCTAAAATACTCAGCACTGATTTATGCATTTCAGTAAACTCAGTCACAAGAGTGGAGCTGGGTAAATAGTAGGAAAAATTATTCATAGAGACATTTACAAACCCCTTACAATTTGGCTATAGTCCCACCCCTTATACTTGCTTGTTTTAAAAAATATTCAGCAGGATTTGGATGATGTCAATATGCAGCCATGATAATTCTGATACCCATATTACTGTCACATTTGAACTAGAAAATTATTTTCATCTGTTTATGTGGTCAAAAAAGGCACAATATTATGTAACATAATTCGAACACACAGATAAAGTATTATAAATGATTAAAAATATTAGAGCGAACAGTTTTCAAGTAATACAGTACTTGATAGCCAGTCACACAAAGGTGTTTAAATAATGAAGAAGTGATACATATGTTCATAAAAATGGCAGGGTGAAGGTCTTCATCATTCTGAGGTACTTTCAACTGTGACTTCTGCTATTGAACCAAAGAAAAATGCAACTCATATTGGTTTGTATCACACTAAACTTATTTTTGTCATCTCTTTTTGTGATTGAAATAGGAGATAGAGAAGTTCTACTCAATTTAACACAAAATTGATCTTTTCAGCCTAAAACAAAAAAAATAATTTTGGGACACTCATTTGAGGAAAAACAAGTCATAAAGCTGCACCATGAGGAAACATCCTTTTATTCTGTAGCTTACAAGGCCTGAGGACACCTCATGTCGACATCTTACATCTTGGCCTCTCAATATTTATGGAAGTATTTTATAGGAGGTGAAACAGCATCAACAAGAGCAGCCCACTCTAGAAAATTCCCCCAGCTCCTAGCTGGAATACTTGGCAGAAGTCAGGTTTGGTTTTGTTCCTGCCTTGATTGGAACAGAGAAGTAATGACCCTCCAGCTCCATTGTTTGAACAGGATTCCAGGCCCTTGCTCAATACACTTTTGGTCTAGACAAAGAGAAACAGCTTTACAAGCACAGAGCAAGACCGTTCATCTGAGAACTGGGTATTTATGGCATTCTGTTTAGAAGCTAAGATCTGTCCCCTGAAGAGGCAGACCTCAGCTCAACTTTACTGTATCTGGAGTGAATGCAGTAGCCACATTACTCAGTGAAGGAGAAGATTATTTTCTGCTTGGAAAAAGAAATCTACCCATACAATTAACCAGAATAAACCATTCAAGATCTCCCTTAGAAGGCATTTTTTACTTGATAAAAAGAGCAGTTGTTCATATATCACTCTGATATTCTCCTAGGAAGGAAAAAAGAACAAGCAAGAGGAATGTCCAGGAAAACTAGGTATAGTTTGATCATCTCTGGAGTTTGGAAATCCTTAAGTCTCAGAAAAATATTTGATTGACATAGTCATTAGTGTTCTCTAGGGCCATGTTTCTCAAACAGTCGAAAGATGATCAGTGAAAATGGCTTTTTTATAGATTTTTAAGCATACACACAGGCAGGGAAACAAACACAAAAAAGGATAAAGAGATAACAGCAAGAGCAGCAGATTTGGTGATCCTGTAGCAGGAACCGAGCTCCTCAGTGCCTGCGTCCCCACTTAAATGCCTCTGCCTGGGTGCTGCTTTGGGGATACCCCAGTTAGTGAAGTAATGAAAATAAATTTACCATTTGCATTTAATCCGTGGTTTTGTGGTTCTTCCTGCATCCTGCCTGTGCCAGCTCACACAAAACCAGAAATCTACTGAAGTACAGAATATGTCACTTCACATCAGAGGTCCTAAAAGATGCTATTTGAGCTGCATTGCAGGAAACACTTAATGTCAGAAGGGCACAATAACTCATCACAAAGTGGAGTTTTACAAAACAGAAGGCAAAAAATCATGATGCAATTATCTCTGTTACTTCTTTATCACAGAAGTGACAAGGAGAGCTCGGATCTGGAGAGGAGGAGGCTGCCACGAGGGTAAGGACACAAACTAACCAGGAAGGAATGCTCATCATGATTATGTAAACTGCAGTCCCAAAACCATTTTCCAGATAGTCTGGGAACAGATCTGGGAAGAGGTCTGTGGTTCCCAGTTTATGAGGGCACAGACCCCGAAGTCAAGCAGCTGACTCCTTGCACCCTGGAATAACAAATGTCATCATTCTACCTAAATAGACACCAGCATTTTTGATGAGGTGAGCTCCCCCACTGCATGATCCATAGAGGAAATCTTTGTTAAGACCATCCCTCACTTCTGTCCCCCTACCCAGGATGGCATGGCAATACGATCCAATAAATTATTTTAAACACCATTGTGAGGAATATAATTCAGAAAAAGTATTGAAGGAAAGAAAAGGCATAATTACTTTCCATACAAGCATTTGATCACAAGTTCAGAAACTCATTTCCTTTAGTAGCATATGGCCCATTAAATTCTTTCACATTTTAAAATTATGTATTGTCATATGGTCATATTACATTTTAGGAAAGCAACGTAGCATTTCTAATTCTTCAGGAAGAAATTAGTATGGAGACCTGTATACTTCCATTCATTCTTTGTCCGTTGCAGTATTCAGCTTCAGTTTTTAGTCAGTTCACCCAAGGTGTCCTGAAATATTTGGTACTGGTACAAATGGTATATTGGAATCAAACTTCTCCCAGCTAGTCTAAAGAATAAAACATTTTATGTGGACTTCTCCAGATTTCTTTAATTATTCTGTGTTTGCTTCCTGATTTATATCCAGAAATAACTGGGAGACAAGGAGTAAGCTTATGCTTCATAACTTCATACTACAAAACGTAAGAAGGATTTGAAGTGATATGATTTGCTAAATCCCACCTTGATACATGTCTCTGAGATCACAGGAAATAATAAACACCTGAGTGAGAAAGGAACTGTGCAAGGTGTGTACCACTGCCCTCTAACTGTATGTAATTGGAACTATTCAGTTAGAGATCTGAGGCCTTGTATATTCAATATTTTTGAAAGCTAAAGATTGCCTTTTGGCTGTACAGATTCTTTGGGTTCTCAAGCTGATCAGTGCAATTTGGTTTTGTCTGGCTTCTTCTGGGAGACAGGTGGGGTTGAGGGCTTTGGGAAATGTAGTGGGGTTAAACACAACACGTGAACAAGAAAGGAAATGTGGTAGGTACGTAAGCCAAGTGGACAAAAAAAGTGGTTTAGTTTTAGTTTAAAAGTTGTCTCCCATCATACATATTTTCTTTTTCCTAAGCAGCTGTGCTGCCATAGCAGAACCTGAGCTCTAGGTCATTTATTCCAAGAAGCATTCCCCTTGTCTCCTCATCACTGTGCTGGTGACTTGCTACAGATAATAGCACATGGCAAAAATTATTGCAACACTCAGAGCTGGGTGAGCTGTAGAGATGAGGCGCCTGTACACCGCCTCAGCTGCTCTCTCAATAGCTGGAAGCAAGCTGCCTGTCCTACTAAAATGCAGGCAGGTGTTCTGAAACCTGTTTCCCCCATCTGACTAGTTGCAAGTGTCATGAGGCAACCAGAGCTTCCTCCTTTGCTGTGGGCTGGAGGTGTCCCCAGACTACCTGCTTGTTTCTGCCCGTGACTGCCTTCAGTTCCTCACAGCCTTCACCACTTCTCTCCTGTTGCCTGCCAGGCTGCGAGCTCTGCAAGCAGCTGTACAGAAGACTAAACTCCATTCTGCAAAGAGATTTCCTTCAGTATCAGGGGAAAACACAAAGCAGTGACAGATTTTCTTCAAAAGGCATGAAGCTCATGCAGCTGAAATCTGCAGTAAAACAAAGGCATGGATGATGTGACTGCACAATTTCCAGGCTGGTAAAAATATATTGGAGGAATAACTGTGGAAAGAAGCTACAAATACCCTTTTTGGCTATAGTCAAAGTTAATGCTTTGAGCTTAAGAAAGAAAAGGCTCCTACAGATACTATATGGAGGATCAGATGGAGTCTGACTCTTCTTTTGTTGGTGTCATAGTATAACCTTGACGTTCTAGTTTAACCTTACGATGTATTTTATAGTGTTTCATTTGTATATTATCCTTCAAAAATAATATGATTAAATGCCTCAATCTAAGAACGAACCTGCAATAACATTTCCCCCTAGCTTCAAATTCATGTATGCATCTTCCAAACACTAGTTTACTTTCTCATATGAATGACACATTTCTTCTTTCAGAATTAGATTATTACTAGACATTGTTATTTTCTGGTTTGAGGAAGAGGAAAATCACTCCTGAGTATATGAAACATGACCACTTGTAGTTTAAGCAAAACCAAGTAGGAGAGGTTTGTGTTAAACTATCATCTTGTGGTTAATAAACAGCCATCCATATATACAGACTGTGCTATACCGCATTGTACTAACTGTTCTGCTTAATAATGCTGTGGGGCAGCCTAAAATCAGATATAAACACTTTATCCAATTTTGAAGCACATGCGAGATTTATCACTGGCAACTGTTTCTGTATTTTATAAAAGGTTGACAGTATACGTTGCATAAAATTTAGTATTATGACCTTGAAGAATGAATAAAAAGGGAATAGGTTTTAAATATATATAATGTCAAAGAGTTATAATCCAGGAATGTGTTGGCAGAAAAAATGGGAGAGGAAAGTCTTCAAGGGATAAGACAGTTTGGAGACTAGGAAGAGCACAAAAGAATTAAAAACAAGCAAGGGACATGTTGTTTGTTACATCGAAGACACTAATTTTGCCTCTGTAGTTATATTAATACTCTCTGATGCCTGTTCCAGAAATTGGAGTCTCAGGTCTAATGCCATTCTGCTCATGCCTAAAAATACAGCTGATTATGGTAAGTAATTAGTTTACCAGTGTTATTTACCCTGTCACAGTAGCACATACTTTATTCCTTCTCCAAAGTGAACTATAAGCAGTTTTCTCTCATGAAACAAAACTATGCTGGAGATCATTTAAAAAAAAAACACTCAGATTACCCTTTGATCAGAACAGGCCTTTACATTTTTGCCACAACAAAGTTTATTTCACCTTCAATGGTGGATAAATCTATCCTCAGATAACCATGATGTATTGGTCAAAACTGATTTAACCATGTTATTGATAGTTCCCAAAGGAAGTGACTGGAGGGGGTGTAGATGAGTCAGTTCAACTCTTCTCTGTATCTTGATGTCTCAGTACTTCAAATTACCTATGGTCTCTGAGTTACATGAGAGTTTTAAACATGGTCATCAGAAAGGACTAGACATCTTCAAAAGCCTCAGCCAGCCAAAGTCCTTACATTAGATAATGTATTGACCTCTCCAAGTTTTCCTAGTTTTGAACGATTCTATTTATTTGTGTGTTATTTTACTGATAGCTTCTTAAATTATTGGAAAATCCTTCCTCCTAGGAAAGTCTGGCTGATTTTCAACATAGTGCAAGAAATGCACTGAGTTGTGCGACAATTGACATCGTGTGCAAGCTTCATTATGTTCTCCAAAACTGAAATGCCATCTGCTTTAGTTTATAATACTTCTGTCACTATACCTTCTGCCTTTTACCAAGAAGCCTCAGGAAGGAAAAGTAATTTTTTAAATAAACACTGCCAACCAGAAGAGACTATTTAAGAAATCATTGCCAAGCCCTAAAGAGGCATGAACTGATGATAAAGTGCATGCATAAAAGTATAGGCAAAATGCTGACTATTGTACAACATGAGCAGTTCTTCCTGAGAGTTAAAAGTAGTGGGTGAGCAAAATTGTACATGCAGGTGTATTTTTACTTCAAGAATTGCTAAAACACTAAAATTACGGATAAGATTATTTTACTTCTTTAAGTTATATGTTGTTAGCAAGAATTCACTGTTCTTCTTCAGAAAACAAAATTATAATTAAAGGAATAAAAACTACCATGTCTCTCCTTGGACGTTTTTTCTTTAGATAAAATGAAATACTAAAATCCTGGACTGCTACCCAATGTAGATTTTCCTGAATGAGAATAAAAGAGGACATTTAAAGACTCAACTATGTAAAAGCGCTTTGGTTTGTGAGGAGATTCACAATGACAATAACAAAAGAGTTTGCCTGTCTTGAGGCACTGAAAGATTAAGTTTTTTGAATAGATTATTTTGTGCGTCCTTTAGAGAAAATGTCACCCTTAGGAGATATGTAGCAATCAAACGACAGCTAGTATGAACCTGGGACAGATCCAGGGAAGAGAGAGGAATTATCTACTCAGCCCTAAAACACCATTTAGCTGGGACCCAAATGCAATGGGGTGCCACGGGCTGTGCCTTTGACAGGCATGCCTCAAAAGTGCTAGCTCTGTACATCACACGTTCTTTTTGATGGGACTGACATGCTCAGCTTCCTTGGACGGACTGCTTTATATTCCATCCATGTGCCTCTGTGTTTTGGGGCGATAGTCTCACCTCGCTGGCTGAGAGTCCCTGTTCACTAACTGGGTTTCAGGAGTTGGCAGTAACGTGAAAGGGATTTAACTTCACAAGGGCCTTTTCCTGCTCTTTGCTCCAAGGCACTGCTGCCTGCTCGCACTGCCTCTGTGTCCTCCTGGGCTCCGCCACAGAAATACCCTTCTGCCCAGGCCGGCCACCTCCTCACAATGAGAAATGAAGATGTACCTGGAAGAGGCCGACATCTGGTCACAGTGCCCGTCAGCAGCCCCAGGGCCTCCAGGCTGCCCTGCCAGGAGCAAGAGGCATGGCTGCAGACACGCTGTGGGCAGCACCTGAGACAGGCACACCGAAAACAGTGCCCAGGAGGGACTGGCAGCCTGGTCTGGGTGGGAACGGGGGCATGGGCAGGCGGGAGGAGGCTGGAGAACCAGGCAGGACCTGCTGGTGCCCCCCAGGCCTGGCACACACAGGTACCAGGTGGGACATGATGGGCCTTGTGGGGAAGGAAGAGGAGGGCACTGTTCCTACCACTTTATTCTTCATTTGTCTTCTGCTTTCTGACCTGTGAGGAAATGGTTGTTTTCAAATTTCTACACAGAGGTGTCGAAGTGCCATGAACACCTCAGGCCTGGGTCTCAGCACCTTCCCTGCCTCCGGGGCTGCTTCTGCTTCCCAAAACAGGCCTGAAAAATGCTTTCACTACAGGAAAAACATGACTTGATACCTATTAGATAAGACTTTCACACTGAAAGGAAAATCTGAAAAAGAAAATTAAACAAAATATTGGATTCTCTATGCTGTTTCAAGAACAGTTACTGAACAAAGTACATAAACTGGACAGGGGAGAGAAAATATAACAAAAGGCTCATGGGTGGAGATAAGGACAAGGAGAGATCACTCACCAATTACCATCATGAGCACAACAGACTCGACTTGGGGAAATGAGTTTAATTTATTAAACTCAAATCAGAGTAGGATAATGAGAAATAAAATAAAATCTTAAAACCACTTTTCCCTACCCCTCACTTCTTCTTGGGCTCAACATCACTCCCAGTTTCTCTAACTGCCCCCACACACACACGGTGCACAGGCACAAGGAATGGTCCCTCACATGTAATCTCTGCCGCTTTTCCTGCTTAGACTCTCCCGCTGCTCCAGCGTGGGTCCCTTCCGTGGCGTGCAGTCCTTCAGGCACAGACTGCTCCAGCCTGGGTCCCCATGGGTTACAAGTCCTGCCAGCAAACCTGCTCCAGCCTGGGCTCCTCTCTGCATGGGACCACAGGTCCTGCCAGGACCCTGCTCCAGCACGGGCTTCCTACAGGGGTCACAGCCTCCTTCAGGCATCCACCTGCTCCAGCGCGGGGTCCTCCCCGGGCGGCAGGTGGATCTCTGCTCCACCATGGACCTCCAGGGCTGCAGGGGGACAGCCGGCCCCACCACGGTCTGCACCAGGGGCTGCAGGGGAACCTCTGCTCCGGTGCCTGGAGCACCTCCTGCCCTGAGCTTGGTGGCTGCAGAGCTGTTTCTCTCACATATTCTCACTCCTATCTTTGGTTGCACCTGTGCAGTTTTGTTCCTCTTCTTAAATATGTTATTCCTGAGGCACCACCACTGTTGCTGATGGGCTCGGCCTTGGCCAGCAGCAGGTCTGACTTAGAGCCAGCTGGCCTGGCCTTGGCTCTATCGGACACGGGGGAATCTTCTAGCAGCTTCTCACAGAAGCTGTCCTTGTAGCTCCCCCACTACCAAAACCTTGCCATGCAAAACCTATACAGGGATTGAGCATCTTCCCAGTCACTCCCTAAAGAGTGCTGTGATCACATGGCCACAGACTCATGCTCACTTTCAGTCTGTCTCTTTCACCCAATTTATCTATAATTTTGCTGTGACAAATGTAAGAGCCATGGCAGAGACGGTGGGGACATGCTGGGGTTAGGGAGTGAGGAACGGGGCTGGAGCCTGCCATGGTGAAAGTGCAAGTCCTGTCTCAGTGCTGCCTTGACAAGGGGATTTTATTCCGCTCTGAATGTTGAGAGGATGTCATTCATCAACCAGTTTAGGTCAGGGTCAATCCCTAGGACAGATAGATCTCTACATCTTTTCTAACTCTAAATGGAGAAAGGACAATTTAGTTGGGATGTTGGTATCAATAACTCTCCCCTTGAGAATGAGCTTGCAATACCTGGTTATGTACTTTAAGTACTGTATTAGACAGACAAATGCAGATTTGCTTCACATTCTTCCTTAAGGAAATCAATATATTCTGAAGTGTCTGTAAAAGCATAGCTACCAAAACAATGAAAAAAAAATCACAAACAGGTACAAAAATAAAAGCACTGCCTTCATTCCTGGACCTGCAACAGAAGGGAATCTGTTAAAAGGACAAAGCTCTGAAGAGTGTCAGGACAAGTCTGAGGGATAGGGAAGAGAAAAGACAATCACTTGTTGAGGAGGAGAAGCATGAGCCCTGAGAAGATACAAATGATGACAGACCAGAAGCATAAAAACATAGGCAAACTGCTGACTGTAGTACTGAATACTCCATTGTAAATTCAACATAATGATAGGTGATCAGATTTTTATGTGCAGGAGTATATGAATTCCTTGCTCCAACAAAATAAACAATTGAGATAAAATCTAGAACATTTGGATTATAAACACAGAGAGAACTTAGAGCAAGGGAAGACAGGAAAAAAAGGACGCAAGTTCTACTGTGATGTATAACTTTCTCAAATCCCAGCTTTTCTCACTATGAAGGGAAATGGGGAAAACATTGAATTCATTGAGGTTTGGGTAGGTATAGCAAGGGAAAAACCAGAAATAAGTAGGTGCTGACTTTACACATAGGGAAAGGCATGCAAAGGAATAGTGAGACACACAACCACTTTTTTCTCAGAAGCGGTTTCCCACTGTTTTCGCTAGATGCTCTCTACAACATGAAGCCTCTAGTACTTAAAGATATTTAAGGTGCTGTGCCAAACAACCTTTAAGGACCAGACCCACACGTCTGCATTTTTTTTCTCTCCCTGAAAGAAATAAAAGGTCTCAAAAGCTCCTGTGCTGAAATTTTTTACAATGTA
The DNA here is from genome assembly GCF_036013445.1 of Caloenas nicobarica. Taxonomy (NCBI): domain Eukaryota; kingdom Metazoa; phylum Chordata; class Aves; order Columbiformes; family Columbidae; genus Caloenas; species Caloenas nicobarica. The sequence continues at coordinate 24,690,048 of NC_088284.1, read as the reverse complement.
TTTAACACCATCACTAAAACTCTGGAATTATCCACTACAGTTAGATAACTATGGCTTTTCTTTGGTAATTACCAGATTACAAAGATGTCCTCAGTAGCATTTAGGTAGGTATGCCAGGATTAACTGTAGCATTCAAGTGTCTGAAATCATGCACTTTAATATTGACAAAGAAGAGCCAAGGCATCATTTCTAAGGCCATCTCCTCATTTTGTGTTGATTGCAACAAAAATAATTATTTGCCAACATTCAGTATTCAGTATCATGTCAGATTTCTAAGAGTCTGAAACAAAACCAACAGCCACGATCCAACCTACTATTATAATTGGCATAAGAGAGATTAATAATGGTGTTAAAAGTTGAGTTGATGTAAGCATTATCAGAAATAACAGCAAAAAATCACAAAGACCATGTTAAAACATTTACACTTCTTGATCTAGTCATATGACCAATATTCATCATGTTGCACCTTCCTATCAAGAGCAAATGGGACATTCTTAGATGCAATCCAGCATATTTACAATGTCCATTTCTCTTGACTGAAAAAAGTGGGGTTCTGATACGCACTGCTTGGTGACAGCTGAAAATCTTTCAACTCTTCAAACTTCTGTTGAAAATGCTCTGTTTAACGAAGTTTGTTTTTTTTCTTCATGGTGGTACTAGTTCTTCAAGACCATGGTATTTCTGATGCTTTTTTGGAATTCTCTGTAGGCTTCAGTGTCAGTTCTGTTTCTTTATTAGACCTCACTGTGAAAGTACTCAATATTGAAATAGCATTCAAACCTAGAAATAAAGAACCCCTATAAGCACACACAGCTCATTTCTTATTCTAGCCTTTTCCCTCTGTTTTGACCATAAACTCTGCACACCTCCTTTCAAACCACCCATACCATAAAGTGCTCATTTTTAAAATGTCTTGTACAGTGTATCACAGCTTTATTTTTTAATGCAATACTCAGCAGAACAATGTAATGCAAGTCAGAGAAAACCGATACTTCAATGGTTCAATACTACGAGTAAAACTCAGTTATCGGGAACATTCATGTTATGACCATGACATTTCACGAAATATATGATTTATCACAACCAGGCTCACCTGATTCCTGACTCAAAAAACCCAAAGATCTCCCAAAACAACCAAATATGCAGTATCTTCTAGGAAGGATCGATGCCTTTTTTACATTTAAAACTACACAGTTGTTTAGGTGTCTTCGGAGAATGATCACCTCTCCTTTTGTCTTACAGATCAGCAGTTCAAAACTAGCTTGTCTCAGCAATAAGTGAATGCTGTTACCTTCAGAAAAGTATTCACTGCGCTATATAATGTACTATCAAGTCTTGTTGCATTCTGAGATTTTTACACCAAAACATCATTGTGCTATATGGAGTGCAACCATATTGCATTATGTATAGATAATTTTATCACATTTTAAAACTACTGGAATATTCCCTTTTAGATATGTCCTATCTAAAAGAAGAGACAGTAAGCTCAGAAAAAAAGAAAACAAGCATAGGCTGCTCATATATTTTTGAAGGAAGATGGCTCTAAAATGAAAGGATAATGGGACTAAATGTATGAATGTCCAATGCGACAACAAAACACATTTTTTTCTGCAGTCTCAAAGACAAACACAGACAAGGGAACTGCCATTCAGAAGAGAGTTCACAGTGCCTGCTAGCAGGGACCAGTGAGGACAGCTTGGCTCCCAGCACCCCAGTGTCCTGTGTCCAGCCACAGCCAGGCTGCAGGGATGTTTGCTGCAAGGCAACATACCTCTGTTGTTCAGAGCTGGCATTCAGGAGACTGGCAATTTACACTGAATATTAGGGGAAGATCAAGCTCCCTTGAGAGTGCTGGCTGTACTCTGAGAAGATTTCTAGTCATAAATACAGAGGAAACTAGATGGCGTGCCAGGAGCAGGATATTTCTCTAGCTCATTAGAGCTCATGTTCAGACATGCACTTGCCTAGTCACACAGTATACATGTGCCTGATGTAAAGTGCAGCAGAAAGTGCAAAGCAGTCATAACAAATCAAATTTTCTAATTTATCCTTCTAATGATAAATTTTTGTAACAAGAATTGAAGAGAACTCAGAGAATAGCATACTCTCAGTTGTTTTAGAAGGGAAAGTTTTTTCTTAGGATGTAGCAGTGATTTCTATTATAGCTGAGTTTAACCCACCATTTAATGCATGGAATCATAGAATATCTCAAGTTGAAAGGGACCCATAAGGATCAGTTGTTCCAGATATGAACACTTTTCCTCTTGTTAGCTTAACAGAGCTTACTGATTTGAAAAATACAAACTGTGATTCAAAAGTATGTTTAGTAGATAGTATACTGTGATAAAAGTCATTTTATTCCCCAGCTGAGCAGAGATCATCTTCTACCTCAAAACAAAATAGCTGTCACGCCCCATCTACTCTCTCAACTGCACTGAATCCAGTGGGCTGGCAAGCCAGTATGTGGGTATCAGCAGTGACGTTGCCTAAGGATAATGAGGCAGAACCTACAAAGAGCAGGTTTTCTTTCCTGCAGAGTTGTGCCCCAGGGTAGATTACTGTTATATGAGAAGAGAAACTAATGACTTGTCATTATCATACAAAAAGTTAAGGTTTCTTGTTTTGCTTTAAGCTTGATTTGCATATTCCTCATTAGTTTATTTTATATAAACATTGCTTGTTTTGGATATGTCTACACTGTCTTGCAGATACAGACGTAAACCCGCACTCAAGTCCACGCTGACCCATGCCAGAAGTGCATGGACGTTGGCCGAGATTAGACCATTCCTAATAGGACACTGAATCACATGCTGCCATTAAGTATGATCCCAACCACATTCCTGCCAGCTCTCTGATCGGTGCCTATAGATGGTAAAATGGCTGCCTCAGAAATATTGGGAAGAAGTTCATACATGTTTCCTACAAGCCAGTTTTTGTGCCTGTAGTTCATGCTCTGAGAATATTCCCCAGACAGCATGTTCCCTCTACGTCTATGTAGGAAGAAGAGTGAAAAAGAAAAAAATACTATATAAACTTATCATAAAGGATGTGATAGTCACATTCCTTATCTCATCTTCTCCAATAAGAAATACAACAGATGATTGTACTTCTTCATTCAAATTATACTCAAATACACACACACGAAAAAGGCAAAAGCTGTTGCAGGTAGGTAACACCAAAAAACAAGCATGCAGATGACAAACATTATTCTCTCGCTTTTGCTGTTAGAGGGAAAAAGTAGCAAACACTGCACAAAGGTATTATCTGAATAAGAGACATAAAAGTGCTACTTGATAGCACTGCTGTTCTCAGGAGAAATCTTCTGGAGAAATGATTGCTCAGTTCCCAGAGAAATCCAGTCCTTTTGTGAGATCTTGCCCTTTTGTACTTTTCTTCCTTTTTTAAAGCACAGAAGTTTAATTTTTTGAACTACAGTGGATGCCTGTTCAGGACTAAATGTGAACAGTCATACTGTGAATCAGATAGGCTGCATACTTGGCATACACACAAAGAATTGGAAACGGCGATGTTTCCGGCTTCAGTTGACTTCAGGTTGCCATTACAAGATCCTGTCTCTTTTGAAAAGCTCTGAGTGTGTTTTTTATTTTTTTCATGTTACACAATGTTACTGAGTGTGTGCTTTAGGGAAATGTAGACAGTAAAAATGTCCCACTTTCTTCTGACATGAACTTAACACCACCAAAAAGCACTCGAAAAAAGATTCATTTTTCCAACTGGAAAAAAAGAGACAGAGTGTGATATGAGGTAATTGAAAGGTCATCACTCAATCTGTTAGTGAGATTAAATTAAGTGTTGTATGAACAGTATCATATTCCTTGTTACAAGGCCACCTACAGATGGGCTTTCTTTGCAAGGATCTTTGTGTTTCAAGTAATAACACCTGTATTGCTTCTACCTGAGACATTGCAGGACATACTTTAAAGATCTGCTAAAGAGTGCAAAGGTTTTCAAGAATGAGTATGTAGCTGAAAGGGGAAACTGCCAAAAAAAGTAATAAATGCACATTTTTTTTTTCCTACTAGAAAGGAAAGATGTGATTCATGGAGTTTCAGTAGACAGCACAATTTCTGCAGCACACAACAGCTGCAAGAATTAATGTACTGTAATTAAAGCTGCCTTAGAACTGGTTTCTCTTCCCGTGTTCAAGGATGGGGCTCCAGAGAAGCTGTAGAAATGGTGATGAGTTATGCTGCACTGATAAACTGGGATGTATTAGATGATGCAAGAGGTTTTTCCATACCCATACAGGATCATAGAACGGTTTGTGTTGGAAGAGACCTTTAAAGGTCATCTAGTCCAACCCCTCGTATCAAGATTAAGTAGAACAGTGACTAAGAAATGTGTAGGAAAAGAGGATCATGTCATTTCCAAACACTCTAGTCACAGATTTCTGGCAGTGACTTCTGCAATCTGGATTTATTCACCTATTTTCCTATTACTAAGTTCAATTGAAAACTTACTGCAAGGAGGTTGTGGTCTCTCTGTGAAGTACAAACTATTTAATGATTACTTTAAAATAAGTAATTAACACCTGCACCGCCCATGGCTTGATGCATTGTAACAGTGAGGCACCATCATCCTCAAGGGTGTATTATCAAGAGAAGAAAAAAAGCCTTAAAGTAATTTAGAATTAATAAGCTTTGTTTTAGCAACTTTGTGAGAAGCTTTAAATGATTTTATGAAACTTTCAAGCATGTTTAAAAGAAGTGTGTACCAACAAGAAACTGTAACTGAAATTTTGTTTCCAGTTTGAATACCCCAGGATAGTTCAAATGTAGGAGTGAGCACAGCACTTTTACAAGAAAGCTGGACAATATGTATCTGTAAAGCGCAGAAAAGACACCTCTGTAAGAAGGTTCAGCTTAAAAAGCATGTTTTTCCTAGCCAATATACTACACTAGCTGTTACGTCCAAGACGCCTGTAACCATCAGGGCCTACAGCTCTACATCAAATCCCTTGCAGAAGATAGAAGATAATGAACCTGTTGCACAACAGCAATTTTTCAGGCCACTTGTACTTGGAATCTGATTTCCAACATAATGCCAACGTGTAAAAGTGCTCAAACATTTCCTTGCATCAAAATCACCATGGTCACACAGCTGTCTGCAGTCTTAGATGCTCACTTTGCAATCTATTCTGTGTGTTAGAAGGGGCAACTCAGATTCTTCCCAAGCCAAGTCCAAACATGCTGTCTGTACAAAGGGCATGGCTTGCTCTCTCATAAAACAAAGAGGAGCAGTAAAACAGGTCAGCAGGGAACACCTCTGACTTTTTCAGTGCACCCCCAAGTATCCTTTTCTATCAACCCAGCTTTATCCTGGGGAATCAAAAGGAACCTGGCACAGGGCAGAAAAAGCTAGAAAAGGAACAGTCAGGTGTAACACTTTTCCTGGGTTATCTCGGGTGAACTACTGAGTGTCTCACTGGAGTTAATATTACCCACAAGGCTGATGTGAGGACAAACATATTACATGTTTTCAAGCATGGGAATAATGTCCACATGGAAAGATTATGTTTTCCTCTGACAGACTTCTTTCAAACTCTATGAGTCAGTCAGAGGAATAAATGCATTCTAAATAGTCAGAATGACCCAACATCCTCAGAGTAGACTGATTTACATTTTTCTCTGGAACCTTATTTTCCGGTAAATAATTACACAACCCTTAGCGAAATTATTACTTATTCTTCTTATCTGAGTTATTTAAAAAACAAAGGAAATGATTTTTTCTTCTAAAAACATCTCTTGCATTACTAAATCTAGCTCGTGGCTGAATTAATCAAAATGCAAGAATTAAAACAAACTAATTCTTATACAATAAATTGAAATTCTACAATACAGTTTACTATTGGTTCCTGTAACTCTCATAACCAAAAGGTGAAACAAGCTGCAAAGGAATCTGCAACAATGAAGAATGGAAATATGCCTTTTTTTCCTGGCATTTGTAAGGTTTACTAAACCTGAAATAAACTTCATGGATCAGCCAGGAGAAGTAGATATCAGTTATTTTTGAAAAAAAAATTACTTTTGTAGATTTTTCACTACTGGTGTGTTCTGCACAGTCTTCATAAGAAATCTTTTTTTTTTTTTTTTTTTTTAATTGTTGTACTGAAAGGTAAAACTCAAAGAGGATAAATTATCTTTGCATAATCCTCCCCAATCTTATTGAGTGCAGAAATATTTGGAAATATATTAACAATTGCTGAATCAGACCTAAAAGTAAAAACTACTTATTAGCATACCTTCTCACTTTGAAATTCACATTCTACACACTAATATATTTTAGGCTTCTTTCACTTAAAAATATAGATGTATTTTTTTCCTGGAAATACTGATAACATTGTACAAGTTATAATATAGCCCTGATGAATCCTTTGTGGAAATACCTCGCAGAACAAATCTGCCGTTACAAAGTCACCTTCAGAAGTTCATCTTTGAACCCTTCTGCTGTGACATAAGCTCTGCTGAAAAAGGCATTTTAACTCCATTATTACTAGTATCAAACAAAATTTATGTATTAATTGGTCTAAAAAGATGGCAGTCTCACAGTCCAGCAGTTCCTCTCTCACAGATCCCAGTGGACACTTCTGATGGGGCAGTTTACAGCTCTGGATGAAAATGTTTCCTGTGCAGCAGTAAGTGAATACATTTTAGGCATCAGAGAAATGGCAGGATTATACTGCCCAGTCAGACTGAAAAAGCCAATCAGGGAAAATGTTTTTGTACAAATAAATACTCCCCAAATTCTAGACATGCAAAGCCTGACTCTGGATACTTACTGCAGAGAAGTTTCTATTAAGAGTTCTGGTGGCTTTCCTTCCTTCATCTGAACTCCATTTGCTAAATGTTGTTTCCACTTCTCCAAACAAAATGTTTGCAGACTGGAAAACAATTTCTGAAAGAAGCTCTTCCACATGTGAAGAACTAGAAAGGTTTGCAGGCTCTTTTGTTTTACGATAGTGTTTTCTTTTCCACTCAAAGAAAACTATCCAAGACCACCTCTCTCTGGCTCAACATACTTTTTTTTTTAAGTACTTGGCTATTCAGTTCTGAGTTTGCATAATTTCAGAGAGTATTTAAATAGTTTTGTACATGTTACATAAATGTTACATTTGGGTGAATTAAAAGCTGTGAGACTTATCATTGTGGTAAATCCTGAAACTGAATTTTCTTTTTAACAGAAATAGTACGGTACAAGAAACATGGGCCCATTCCTGTAGTGTGCAGATTCCAGGGTACATCTGCTTGCAGTGTCTCAGATGGCACAGTTCTGCCAATGTGTATGCACGTTCTTAAGTTTTAGGAGAGTGAATATTCACATTCACTCAGAGTCACCACTGTTAGGTATTCCCAATGCACATGGACTGAGGTCTCTGCTGATGAGGACAGGGACGTTTCTTACCTGTGTTCCACAAAGTTATGAAGTGATCAAATAACAGCATGGTTCTTCCCACTCCAGTTCTTCAGTTTTGGCTATGCAGCCAGTAAAAGTGCTGAAGATAGTATCACAGCTTTTGCAATATTTTTTCTTCTTTTTTTTTCTTTTCTTTTTCCTTCTCTCTTCGACACAGTTCCCATTTCTGGAGTTCTGTCATTTCAGTAAAATCCATAGCTTTCATTTAAGACATAAAAGAATTAAAAAGCAAAACACTAGTAAAAACTGTTTAAAAACTCACGATTTTGAAATTACAAATAATAGTTTTAGTCACATAGCTTTCTCCAGTTTTTTCCTGAATGCCTCTTTTCTATTTCTAAAATAATACATAAAGACTAAAGGAAAAACAATGTTGAAAGTGAAAGGATGCTGTTAGAGGCAGAGTTTCTAAATTTTACTGAAGTTGACTAATAAACACATGGAGTGGTGTTTAGAATGACTCCCTCCACCAGGAATACAATCAATACAGCTTAGGCTACTTTACTTATTACTTATTTTACACTGTCTTATCTTTAGTTCTTATCTCCAGCATTACAAACATATTTAAAAAAACCCCAAAAATTCAGATATACTAGGTTTGTGCTAACTACCTGAAAACAAAACAAAACAAAACAACCACAGCAGAGGAAAACCATAAAACAGGTCACTTGAATAAGATGAAGTCTACACTCTGTCACCACACCCACAAAAAACCAGAAAAGCATAATTTCATGTAGCACATGCATTACTTCCCCCAGAAGAGCCTCATATAGCCCAATTTCACTAATGCAAACAAGGCCCGTTTCACCAGATGACTTAGTGCTCCTATGTGCTGCTGCAAATAATTCAGCAAGTACAGTAGCACATTGGAGAAAATTTTCTGGTATAGTTTATTCTATACAAGGCTTTTCATGATTTTTTATCTTTGCAACAAATGAAAAACTATTTTTAAAAGTTTGAAAGGTTGGAAAATGGAGGGGGGGCGGGTAAAGACTTTCAAATGTGATCTTCTTCCTGATATTAAAGCAGTAGGTGAGACTGCATGTCCTCAGCATAATCACAATTACACAGAGTACTTGTTTCTCACATTGTATTCACATCAGAGTCTGGCTTACTTTTTCCACGTACATTACTGTAATGAAAGATACTGCCTCCTCAAAATTTGATCCTGCTTGAAACATTTTAAAATGTTTTCTGCAGGTTTTGAAGCAACAGCTTGCAAAACAAACCCTGTAATGGGGTGGTATGCATTGGCATTGCAGTGAACTTTATTTCTACATTAAACTAACAGATTGTAGAAAATTATTTAGATGCTTGTACATAAGGTTTCAATTGAAATTGTGTTTTAAACAAAATACTGGTTTGCATCATATTTTCCATTTAAAAATGTAAATTTTGTTCAAGCTTCTGGGGAGCTGAGGGGTGGGAGGGTAGAAAGGCAAAAAGAATTGTTTGCCAAAAATCTTACCTGGCTGACATTCAGCTTGCCACTTCTTGATGATGGTGTGTTTCCTGTGTGAACAAAGCCTTTCCTGAGCAGAGCCATACCGCATAATCTGAAATCCTGCATGAAATCAAACCCCACGCAATACCAACTGATACTTTATCTTCTATGATCAGTATTGCCAATCTCAATAATTGGTATTGACATAAGATTTTTAAGGAATATATTTCTAAATCACTACAGCCCAAATTTTTATTTCATCTACAGCTCAAATCTTAGCAAGCAACACTAAACATTTGATAAATGGCAGAATTCTCAATAGAGATTATAGGCTTAATTTTGTAAATTGCCTCCAATGAGGTGGGAGGAGATAGTGGGATTTACAGCCACGCATCAGTATGCAGACATTACACAGCAGGCAATTGCAGAGTATGCAGATTGCATAAGCTGGCATGTAATTTTAAAGCCACCCAAGAGGTCAGTTTAGTTAAATTCTTCAAAGAGAGTAAGCAGAAGATAAATGTTTGGAGAAGGCAATAAAATTCCATTTTGTAGTCTTGTACTAGCATTCAATATGTTGCTTTGGCTTTCAGAAACACGTGCATTCTGCATTGTTCTTTTATTTTATTATAATCTGTTACAGTAGAACGGGCAACCCATGTAGACGTCGTACAGCCATCTATTCTGGCACACCTTTTTGATAGTGGTCTACCAATTAGTAACACATTATCTCCCAGCCTTGCAAAACTATTTCCTGGCCATGTTTGCAACTTATATTCTAAATTGTTTTTCCTGTTTACCACTGTTTATTTTCATACTTTTCCACTTTAAAAATTCACACCCATAAACAAATGTTGTCTCCTTGCTAAAGTTCCCTGAATGTTAGAAAAATCTAGCTAGTGTCTAATAAGGTCTTCATGATTCAGCTTCAGATCCTGAAAGCTATGAAACACTATCCCTGAAACATATCTGAACTGCCATCTCAAGAGTTTTTGGCCCCTTTTGACTGTTTCTTCCTTTTCTCTGTTCTTCTCAAATACATGTTAGTTTCTGTTTCACAATTTGAGAGGATTTTATAAAAGCAAACCTCTAGCCAAGGAAACTGCTGTATCAGGTATGTCCTTTGGTTATTTTACTGTTTTAGTCATTAACAGAAATATTAGAATGTCAGAGACTGGGCTTTGAGAACATACACTTGGTTGTTGGAGAAAAGGAGCTGTAAAAGCCCAAATTATTATCCAGAATTTTCTTCAGCCAATAATCAACATGTAACAGCAATTCTGCATTTACTTCCCTTCTGCCATTAAAACCTTTGGCAAAGATCTTTCAGGTGAATAAACCAACAACTCCCTGTATCAGAAGTTTTATTAAATACAAAAGTTATCTTATAAACCAGAGTACAGTTCAACACATGAATCCTTGTTCCAACACAACTGTCACATTTGCCAAGTAATTATCACATGAGAATGTCCAAGTTCCTCTCTGGAGGTGAGAGAAAAGGATTAGCTCTAGGGAGAAGAGGAAAAAATGCTGGATGTTAATAGACGGAGCAGATTAGTCTTAGTATGTAAAGTTTAAATAGAGATACTTTTCCTTAAATTCCTGGTTACTCACCAGTCATTGTTTCTAAATGCAAGCAAATATGACAGCTCTTGTTGTTTGTTTGTTTTTAAATATGCAACATTCTGGTTTTTATAGTTTGTGATCACTAAACTTTTAATCTCTGAAATCTCACTTCTACACTTTCAATGATCTACAAAATCCAGCAGTAGTACTTGCGGAATAATTTAGTACTACCATATTATGATATTAAGGCAAAATTTGGAGCACTGAAACCCTTAAAGACTGTTTGGTTTCTTTGTTCCATTGGTTACTCTAAATTCTGCTTCCTCTTTTCCTTTCCTCCTTCTGTTGCATTGTGACTTCTGTATCTCATACCATGAGTATAGGAAACATCAGCTCACTATGGAGCAGTTTAATTATTGTTTATTCCCATAAAGCATTAGATAGGCGTGGGATGTACCATTAGCAGATGACAAGTCCTGAAGAAGAGTTGAGATGGAATCCTGCGAAGGTATTCATCATGTCTTCAGACTGCTTTGATGCTCTATCCAAGATGACTTGGTGGAAAACAGAAGCCAGTTCTACAGACGATATAATGCAAAGTCACTCAAAACAGTCTCCATCAGAACCTCTATGATTTCCACTGAGCAAGAACTGATAAAGCTACAGCTAGGTCCCAGATCAGACTGTCCTAGCAGCTCCACTCCTGCCAGGTGGCAGAGTTTAGCTGTAGACTTGTACACAGATTTACCCAGCACTAATCCGTCCATGTGGTTTCCAGGTGGATAAAATATGCCTCACCAAAAGGTGCTGCAGACCCAACTGCTACATCAGCTGAACATAGGGGTTTATATTCACTCATTCCAGGAAGAGTTACCTGGAACTACGAACTAGGCCCTTAATATCTTAAGGCAGTTGATGTACCCTTTTCTTGCCCCACCCCCAAGATAAGTCTTTTCAAGCCTAACTGGTTCAGACAAACAGCTTTCAAACTCCAGCCCATTTTTCAAACTCCAACCCATTGAAAGGTGAAGATACTCTGCCCTTCCTAAAGAGCCTATCTCAATTGGATTCTCTCTCAGAACCCCATTGCTCTGTGCAGTCTAGCAGGCCAACAGATTAACAAAACTGTTCAGTTTCTCCTTACAGCACACTAATACTGTCTATTAAATCACACCACAGAACCACAGGTTGCAGCTAAATTTCAAAAGCAGTGGATTTACAGTTGTATAGGCATCACTGTGCATTGACTACTCGTATATATGACTCCGTACTTTTTATACATGAGCTAAACAACTTTAGAGCTGGAGCACAGAAAGTTCATCTCATTGCTACAAGTATATGAGGAGCATTTATTCTTTCAACAACAGAAAAGGCTCCTGTCTATACATGGTCCCATTTAGCCAGCAGGATCCTGAGCCTTCCTGTGATGTGCAGCAAGGGCTTAACAAAACAAGTCTGTTCCCCATCTTTTGTCATTAGTTATATTTACTGAGAGATCTTATGGTGGAAAATTTTAATCTGAAGTACACGACACCGGTATTGGAGGACATGGATGGCCACATGGACGTCTACAGTGCTGGAAAATCAACACGTAATGCATTTGACTTATTCCTGCTCTGCATAAACTCCTACAACTCTGCCAGCATGGGAGAGGTAAGATGATGTAAAGGCTTAGCTGCAGTGACCTTTTTGCATTATTAATGCAAACCGTATACACAATTCAACTTTTGCATTAGCTGAAGTAATCATTCATACCTTGATCGGAAGGAAGAAGCCGCAAGTAGCCCATCCTGGAGACTCTCCTTCAGAGAATGACCTACCAGATTTTATACTGCAAAATCTAAATTCAGTTATTTATGAAGTAACAAACAGAAATGCAGACATACTTTTATATATGAGTGGTTTTACCATGCATGTACACACATATACATAGATTAAAACGGTCTAAGCAATTAAATTGTGATTTTAAATGCACCAAGCAGTAGTCAAAGTCCTGGGAAGAGTTTGCAAGAAATGATGCTCCCCTGGCATTACTACACAAGCCAAGAGATTTAGAAAAGTAGCTGTGAAACGCTGCGGCTCTCATACAGCATAACCCAGCTGCACTGGAGCCACTGAGCCTCAAAGCTGGGCCCCGCAGACCACCAGGCAAACGGCAGCGCCAGCCGCGCCCTGCCCGGGGCAAACCCCGCCGAGCCTGCTGCCTCGGGGCTGCTCAGGCGGAGGTGCTCCTGCGGCAACGGCCGCTCCCGCCCGACGGCGAGACACGACCCAGCCTCCCCGCGGGCACTGCCCGCTTGCAGCCGCCCCCACCAGGCTCCCCGCCGGGCCAGGTGCGAGGGCCCGTCTCCAATTAGCCCCGGTGCCACCCACGCCGTTCCGCCCGCCACATAAAGCCGGCGGGGCCGCGCGGGGGGCAGCGCGCCGCGGTGTCCGTTTCCTGGGGCTGCCTGTTAACGGCTTCCCGGCTCTTTCCTAACGGCCGCTGCCTGACGCTCATCCTGTGCGTGGCTTCGCGGCTGCTTCGCTTTAGTTTTGATCCCTGTCGCAGCGGCGGCAGCCGGCTCTCCCGGAGAGCCGCTCCGGCCCGCTTGAGGCTTCCTCAGCCGCCGCCCGGGCGGTGAGGGGCCGAGCCCAGCCCGCTGCCGGAGCGCCGCCGCGGGGAGCGGCAGTGGGAGTGCGGCGGCAGCCGGGGCACCATGCCTGCCGCCTTCTCTGCGAAGCGCCCCGGGCGGCTCCTGTGGCTGCTGCTGCTCTGCCTCAGCCTCTCGGGCACAAGCCCCGCAGGTAAACGCTCCCTCGTCTCCCGGCCTGGGCCGGGCGGCTGTCCTTCAGCGTCAGGGTGGGCCGGGGGGGCAGGGGCACCGCTGTGGAGCTGCGGCTGAGTAAAGGGCATCCCTGCCCCGAAGCGTCTCCCGAGCTCCTCAGGACGATGGAGCGGTGGCCCGGCAAGGCGGCTGCCTCTCGGCTCTGCCTATTTAAACGACCGGGTGCGCTTCTGTTCCTCAGCGGCCTCGACCCTGGCCGGGGTCGGAACCCCCCAGCACTGCCTCCTTGCGGGCACACGCCGCGGAGCAGCTGCCGCCCTGGCCTCCCTCTGCGCTTCTCTTCAGCTTCAAAAAAGTGTTAGGGTTTCTCGTAGACCTGCTGGAAATTAGGGATCCCTTCTCTGCTCCAGGGAACGGTGTGCTGGTCGTTAGCGTTGCCTCCCTGTGTGTGTGGGCTGGTAGGCAGATAGGCCGGCTGCGATCCATGAGTACGTCCAGTCATGTTCGGCCTTGTGGTCTAATAACATCTGCTTTCTGCCTTGCCAACGGGAGGATTTGTTAGTTCACAGGTGCAGGACTCTGAGGTCGAGGTGTAGTGTTTTATTGCTGCCCTCTCCGTATCAAATAAAGTATTGTTTAAATCCTGAAAGAACTGGAGTTGATAAGTTAAATTACTAAAGTATTGGTATGCTTAGCAGGTTCTGAGGAATGTTCATTGCAGGATCTAATACTGTGTCTTAAATGTGACATTTAAAATCCATGATGGAAGAGGGACTTCAGCCTTCTGGGCCCTGTTCCTCCTCTAGTGGTTTTCAGTTCTTCAGGAGCAGGCCAGCCACTTCTGAGGAAACAGAAGCTTATTTCTAAAAATACTGGATTTCTGTTGTTAATACCTGTTTCTTCAAGCATCACAGAATATTAGAGAATGGTAACGGAAGGAAATATCAGATTGCTGATATTTGCTGTGCAAGATGTGATTGTTAGAGTGTGTCTTGCCAAGGGTGAAAGTTCTGCCAGCACATACATGCGAACATTATTGCTGTGACTTTAATTAGCCATCAAGGGTTTAGCTGCACTCTCAGTGTGTGATATGTAAGTAGTTACGTGTTTGTGCCTCTCTTGATCTTCCTGAGAGGAGCAATACTGCTTCCTGTGTGATTATAACTTCTGTAAAATTTGCAGTATTTTCACATAATGTGGAAGGACAGAAAATGTGTTTTGCAGGTCTCAAGGCTTGTTTAAAATACATATATTTAATGTATGCACACAGAGGAAAATCTGTTTTGTACTTCTTAAAGCTTATTTAAAGTATGTATGTGCACTTATATACACATTCATAAAACTTGAAGTCCTTTCTGACAGTTGATTTCACTGATCAAAAATTTTGTGACTGCAAATGGCCTGCAATTTGTATGAATGTGTGAATCACATTATGGCAAGTTAGCCACATAGTATTTTTTTAATGACTATTACTGCAAAAAACTGTACCTACTGTTGAAGTGATTTGCAGTTCATATAAAGCCATCAGGGAAATTATATCCTCTTCTGGAGAGGGGAAAAACGAACATAACTTTTTTTTTTAAAACAAACAAACCCAAAACAAAACAAAAAACCCCCCACAAAGCAAACAATAACAACAAAATCCTGTTTGGGTTTCCAAAGTTTGGACAGATCTACAGTCGTCTTGAAGTGGTGGATATCAGCATTTGGTTTTGAGCCAAGGTCGGAAATGAGCCACCTGCTTTAGTACTATTTATCTGTATGAAGTGAGGCTGCCGTTTTTCAGACTTCTATTAAATGTTTTTATATTTGTATGAACTAGGTATGGAGGCTTCATACTGTGATTTCCATTATGATTTAAATGTGAGAAAAGAGTCTTTTGCTCTTCCATTGGTTAATAACCAAAAGTGCAAAAAGCTAGTCAAGCACAGGGACTACATGCACAGGTGAAGCAAAGGGAAGCTCATGTTCTCTTGGAGGGGGAGAACTAACACTGTCTTCTAGTGGAGTCCAGAAACAGGGTATGTACTAGGGATGTGGAGATCTTCAATCAAAAGAAGTGCTTGCAGTAAAAGCAGCCAGAGGGAGTACTAGATGCACAAGGACTGAGTTGTAGAAAGGCAGGTTGCATAGACTTCTGCAGCTGCTCAGGCAGGTACCACAAGATACCTCTTAGATTTTATTTTGTGATAAGTACCTTGGGGAGAGTTCTTATATGGTTACTTTCGTCTTTTAGTCTTTTAACTGTTTATTTAATTGTTTTGAAAAATTTAAACCATCATGTTTTTTCCGTATTGAGAGTAATTTCTAAGCAAATGTCACAACATTGTTTTTCAGAGTTTGCTGCTTCATGTGGTTACTGTTGTGGTTGCCTAATTTAATTGCAGCATTTGGCACCATTTAGTTGCTGCCAAATACCTTTAGGAAATGCAAACCTAGGACGTCTTATCTCCAAACTTCTGTCCTTAAAGATACTAGCGAGTTTTACAAGTAGAGAATACACCTCATTCCTCAGGGGCTTGGATTCAAGGCTGTATTTTTCTGGTTTGTCCTGGAAGAAAGGCTTCTGTCAGGGCATTTGGAAGTCTTTCATGTGGATCCTTTGGTGCCTCAGGAGAGCTCGGCCTGCAGGAGGTTCTGTCAGCTGGTTTTGGATGCTACTGAATTCTTGTGCTCTTGCACAGGGTATAAAAATGATACTAATTTACATTAAATGTTAAACTGATTGTGTTAAATTAAACTAAATTGTATTTCAACCTTTTCCTGTTCAGCCACTTTTCTGGCTTAAAAAGAGCAAATAGATTTTTAAAGACTGAAATTGCTCTGGCAATGACAAGTATAGTACATCCACACTTTATTCCACAAATATTGGCTGCAGTAGGGAGCAGAAGTAAGGTAGAAAAATAAATTAATGACCTCATACTCTCAACTGCTCCATCCTATGTAAAGATCAGGGCAACAAGAACTCAGCAAGCTACCACACTATTGATTACATCTAATGCAGATCAATTGTAGGGTAACGCATATAGCCGTGACTCAACAGTTTGAAAAGTTATTCCACTTGATTTGCTTATATCACTGCCCAGATTGATGACACTAATCATGCAGTACTGGGTCATCTTGTTCTCTGATGCTGTTCAGCAGGTGTGTAGAAGAGGAGGAGAGTGGTGCCATGTTATCTCTGTGCTAGCTAGTTTGACATATGGACAGATAAGAGCCAATATGTGGAAGGAGTGGTGACTAGAAGTAACATTACTTGACTGCTTTCATTTGGTATGTGAATTGAGAAAGCCAAGGTGAGAACCCTATTAGTATGCAAACCACATTGCAGGTTATCTGGCTTCCTTGCAGATAGATAATAGAGCTGCTGTATGGTTGGCACTGGCATCTTGTAAATTTATCATCTTTGGGGATTTTAATTACTGTGCAGGTGATGCATACTAAGCTGACATAGTCAGGTGATCCACGATATCCTTAGAATGCCTCAAGATGCTGCAGATGTAAAAATTCATAGACATTTCTTCAACCTTACCATGAATATCAGAGGCATAATAGCTCTGCCTGCTCTCAACACCTCTGACAAGTAGAGAATAAGACTCGATCTCCTTACTGGATGGGTTGTAAACCAGCAGATATTCAGAGCAGATTTCTTAAGTTCTTTGCTTGGATGAAGGGCTGGGAGGGGAACACTTGCCTGTGGGACGAGTGGCCTGGTATGAAAAAGTATGAAAAATGAAGAGCCGGTTGTTAAAAAACCTTAATGTTTGTTTTTTAAAAGCATATCCTTTGACTGTCTTGTTTTACTCTTGATCCAAACTGGTTGAAGTATGATGGGCAGATTGAGAAACCAGATGGTGCAAGCTGGGCATGACTCTTGGTGTAGTCTGGAGTAACTATGTGCTGGAGGTGCCAGTGGGAGAGTCTGTGGGTTGTCTATGCCTATAGTGCTGAAATGAGGTAGGAGTGTTGATAGTGTTGTTCACTTGTAAGAACTGGCAGGGTGCTGACTTTACCTTCTGCTGGAGGCACACAGTTCTCAAAAAGTTTGAACACACTGAAAGCATGATGTAGCTTTTCACTTTTCTTCTATGTTTGCTGCTGTCTTGGTTGCTTAGCAGAGCTTATTACTCCTTCCAGACTTCAATTGTAACTACAAAATGTCTCTTTTTTTCCCTGTGTAACTACTGGCCAAATCACTTAGAAGCTGCTAATGTGAGATTGCTCTGAGTCTGAGGAAGAGTGCGTCCTGCTGCTATGGCGGTGGAATGTGTCCTGGAATACCTAGGCATGTGAAGATATAGTGTTTATTTTATGCAAACGGTTCTGCCACCCAAGCGTGGGAGCAGAAAGGAAGGGGCAAACATCTGAATTTTCCTAAAATATCTGGGGACCTTGAATTCTTAATAGACAGCAATGACACAGCAACGTACTCTAAGCAAGTATTCTGCCTCTTCCCCGCTGTCCTTTCTCCAGTCTAGAACATAAAGCAAAGCTCTAGAGTCTTGCCTGTCTCTTAAGAAAACTGTATTATAGGAGCAGAATTGGATTTGCAGTGGAGTTAAGGAAAATTGAAATAATCATTAGTATTACTTGGTGAAGTCCATGTTTGACACAACGCCTTTTGGTTTGTTTACCACAGTGAAAATAGAAAGAAAGGAGCTTGTTCGCTGCCTCACAAAACAGGATATATAAGGTTGTAATGAGTTCCTTATTCTATAAGTGAGTCTCCTAATCTATGTATAAAAATAATCAACTAGCATCACTGTCATAAGCTGTGGTGGTCTAAGCCCACAAACAAGACGGGATTTGAGTACAGGTTATGTAGTTTATTGGTGGTCTGGAATATTCTGAAGAATGGATTTGCCTGACTATGGGCTAAGTACAGGAGAGGATATCTATGCAGAAATTAGAGGTCAAATAAATACTGTGTCTGTTCTTTAGGCTTTTATTGCCTAAAGTAAGCTGAAGAACTAATGAAAAGTAATTTTTGCATGTTTTGGCTGTATAAGCTAAGAATATGGGGGAAAAATAGAGGTGGTAGGCTGAGGTGAGAAGATTCTGTTTGAATTATTTTCATGAACTAGATACTTCTGACTCCGTTCAACTGAGAGGGCATAAAGTTTCTTTAAACCCTTTTTTCTTTTCAGATCCAGATATGACAACACAAGATGCCAGTCAGCCTCAGGCAAACTCTTTGACAAAGATGCAAGCTGGACTTAATGAATCATCTGGTAATTGTTTTATTTCAGTACACCTAAAGCTCTAGTATTTTTTCCTAGTGATACTAAGTTATCATGTAGAGTTTACCTTTCCATGCAAAGTCTCTTGAAATAAGATTTTCATGCTTCAGAAGAAATGGGAGTAAGTATATCATCTGGGCCTTTTAAAGCCACTGCAAGAGCTTAAGTGTCGTAAGCACCTGAAGACCATGGGAAAAGCTATCCAAGTGCCAGTTGCATGTTATTGTGCATATATGCCATACAACCAGACAACGACCATGGAGATTCGACAATTCACAAACCAGAACCATTGTGGGAAGTTCTGTTCTAACAGTTCTATCTGATAATTTTTCATGTGAGGACTCCTCCTTATGCTTTTGTATTAGTGAGAGGTACAATAATGCCCTTGCATCACTGTGCCTGGTAGCTTCATCTATGTTTTTTTTTAAATTATAGATGTGTCAAAACCTTGTGTTATCCCCACACTTTGTCCACCATATTCTGAACCTTAACTGTGGTGTGATAGGGAGCAGAAAATATATTCCAGACAGGAGAAGACACTGACTGTTGATTCCCACCTCTCATTTATCCATACAGATCAGAGCAGCAATGTACCAAAGTTCATGTTGATTCATGCAAATTAAACATGTGCTAAGTTATACATGAACTCAAGCAATTTCTGACAAGTTATTCCATCTACAGTGTTGTTGTTGGGAAATGATAATGCTATTTGCCTAGTGTTCATCTTCAGAGCTTTTTAGCACCATGTATATGAGCACTAGAGGGAGTACAGTACCTAATAAATGCAATAATTCTATCCATACATAAACATATGTATACATGAGTTAAAACACACAAGGTATTCTGTATAGTATGACCTCACCTGACTATTTTAATTTGATATGTCAACTGAGGAAGAAAATCAGTATGATGATCCTATTACTGTCCCAAGACATTTTAAAGGCTGTCTAGTTTTTTTTATGGATGGATAACGCTACTGTATGAACTGGTACTGGTGCTTTCTGAATCTATTGTCGTAAGGAAATTTGGTAACAAATCAGGTGATGCATGTACTAGGCTGACATAAACTCAGGTGATCCATGACAACTTGACAGCATGCCAAGGTTTTTTTGCACACACATATGGAGGAAGTTTCCCCAAAACTCCTTCAGCCTTCAAATGTTATTTCAGGGGTAAACACTTGGACTAATTTTTTTCTCCATCAGGCAAGGATCAAGACTTGCTTGTGCTCTTGTCAAGAGGAACAGGACTTACTGTCTAGTGCCAGGAGATGGCTTCATAATTTTTTTTACTTAACTATTAGTCCAAGATAGCTTTTTGAGATTGACAACACTACTGTTCAACTACCAAATTAAGTAGCCTCAAGGTCTGTTCTTCTGTATTGTCCACCTTAATATACAGGTTTATTGTTACTTAAACTGCTTGAAGCACAAGGGCAGGTTTGAAGTGCAGATGGAACAAGCCAGGCAAAAGGCTGATTGTGGCATAGCATTCCTTGTGTTGTGTGCTGACCTGTAGGTAAA
Source organism: Caloenas nicobarica (assembly GCF_036013445.1). Lineage (NCBI taxonomy): Eukaryota > Metazoa > Chordata > Aves > Columbiformes > Columbidae > Caloenas > Caloenas nicobarica. Next base: position 24,670,073 of record NC_088284.1, on the reverse strand, counting down.
CGCTGCTTTACAGAATAGGCCAGCAACTTGGAAGGCATGTGGTACCTCTTGCTTAGAGACTTCAGATGCAAACCCCAGCAGAGACCTCCTTCAGCAAGCCAGATTCTCACAACTGTAGCCAAGAGGCATGCATTTTAGAACTTTACTTAAAACATACAGTATTTTATGTGGGAAAAGAGAGGGAATAATTGTGAGATGATCTAGGCTTTCAGAGAAACTATTTATACAGCACAGTGATCAACTCTGCCACTCAGTGATTCTCTTTAAGAAGACTGAAGTTGTAGCCCAGTCTTCCGTTTTCCTGGCTGTGAGTGGGGACCTTTTCAATCTGTGAACAGAAGAGATAATGAAGCCTCTTTTTACAAAAACTAGAATGATTTTTCTTCTATAATGCTGTGATTAGGCAGATTAAATCCATAATTACTGTTTATATATTTCTGTGGTGCATTATAAAATAACTGGCAATAAAATTACTTTGCAAGCATGTAAAGTATAGCTTAAAACATTTAGTGTATTTTTATCCCACCATGGGTGGAGGGAGGGGAAATCCATTTCTTCTGTTTCAGGACTAATTTGAAAGAAAAATACTTTTTGTAACAGGTTTTGCTTTTTTCACCTTTCAGAGCCCATGACAACCACACGTACTGTCAACTGGCAAAGTCAGGGAAGCCCTTTAGATCATTTGACACTTGGACATGATGCATCTACACATGGTAAAAGTGATCATCTGTTGTCGTCTACTTAAATTGTTAAATTTCAGTTACCCTAAGGTTATACCTTGATATTTTTTAATCAGGTGGTTATAGAGGGTCTATATTGATTGATAATTACCAAGACAAACAGTTTGATGTTTAAAGCTGTATAAAAAGTAGCTGGAAACTGAAAAAAAAGTTACAATTGCTATAGCTGTATTGAATTGACCTGACCTTTAAACATAATTTCTAATGTTTTCTCCCACAGTGTGATTCAGTTTACTAGGGACATGTATGCAGATAGTACAATAGTAATGAAACAATTGTGTGTAGATGTGGAAGGATGATGGCTCCTTAGCTGGGCTGCATCTGTTCTTAAAGATTTAGCTTATTAATTTGCTTTTTTGCTTCTTGAAAGGCACAGAGCATGAGAACAAATACAGTGGAGGGAACAGACTGTTCATGCTTACAGTTTCCTACCTGATAGCTATATCAAGCTTTGTAGAGCTTTATAAAGGTAGTCTCTGAATACTATGCTATCCATAGCCCTACAGAAAAGGGATTTTGCTGGCCACATTAAACCTGTTAAATGTAGCTTTCCCTCACAGAAGGAAATGAGTGTAATTTAGTCAGGTAGATCATGGTCAATATTGATATTCTTTGTGTGGGGAAGGAAATTCCATGCAGTATATCAGGAGTTTTGTGGAGTGGTGAGGGAGTCTGACCATGTTCAATGGAGCACAGGGCATTCTTGCCTCTGCATTCATTAGAGATGCATCTAGATTAGATAGTCCACCTCTGGCTTTTGGGCTGTGTTGTTAAATTGTAGTGGCCTTGGGAATGGGAGTGTTCTGTCCTTCTGTTTCTTTATTTTCTAAAGTTCATTACATTTCCAAGGTCTGCTTAGACATTGATGTGGTCCTATACAGTTCTAGGAGCCACTTGTAAACTTCAGGAGAAGCTGTGTGTATAGGTGACTCTTTGAATCAGGCTGTGAAATAGATAGTTATAACCTTTTTAGAGTATTGACATTCCCAATTACAACATTACAGTTAACCTAGAAAACATCTTCTAAAAAGGTATAATTACTGTAATAGTGGCCACACAACACTGCTGCTTTAAGATTCTGGCTTTTAACAGGCAAGATAGATGAAAGGATCTCCATAGTAGTTCTCACTTGGCAAGGTCCTTTTTTCCCCGAAGATTACTATAAGAAACATTTGCAATTATTACCTTTATAGGATCATAACATATCACTTTGCTTCTACCCAACAGCCTTGTTAGGTCCAGATGTTACCACACAAGTGCTCAAGCAGGCAGGACAACTGGACACATCTAATATCACTACTTTGAAGTATGAGATACGCCTACCTGGTAAGTGTGTTATTTTATCTTCCAGTTATGTTATATTGTATGCCTATGATTACACACAATCTTCTGTATAAGTTGTAGAAGCATCTAGGATGACAACTTTGTGATGTTGAGACTGAGTTGAGATGCTCACAGTGAGCAAGTGAAGAGCTCAGTAAAATAAAAGGTCAATAAGTTTACACTATTGAGTATTATGTTTGAGTAAATATTTTGCAGTAGAGGATGAGATTATTTTTTTACTAAAACCACAAGTAAAATCAACTCATAGCTATCTGTTCCCCTAAATAAATTCAAGTGACAATTCCTTTGCGCTAGTGAATCCACTTGGAGAGACCATATAAGCTAGGGTACTTGTTAAACAGGAGGTGTTAGTCAGCTTTGCAGCATTAGAGGAGTTAAAGCATGGAGAAGAAGCAAGATAAGCCTATTCCTAAAGTAGACAAAGTTCCCAGTTGTCAAATAAGCATTTGTAACTAGCTTCTTGGACAACTGGAAAAACTGATCTATCTGAAATATCTCTCAATAGGAGATCAGATAGAACTCCTTTGCAAAGTATTGGTATGATAGCTTGACATAATTGCACAGCATTTGTGCTATATTTTGTTCTAGCAGGAAACTTAAGGTACTGTCTATTTCTTGTTCTGGTACATGTACTCGTAGTACAGAGATGCCCCAGATAGCAGTCTTGCTAGTGGTTAATCTTCAACAGCATAGGGTTTTTGTGTTCCATTCATTTTTAGTGTGGATTTATTTTAAAAATGATCTCAAAAGGTACAGATTCTATTTTTAGCCAGTGTAGTTAATCTGACTGTAAAACTTTTGTTCTGTGAAATGTTTTGCAAAATCACTTTGATCATAAACAACCTCAACGAGGTGAGTTGTGCATGGGTTATTTATTGAGTGTAATGGCTCTAATAAATGAGTCGCAGTAAGCAACTTTGCTCTGCTATGAAGGACTGAAGTGTTGCACCTCTAAGTTTAACTGCAGTTCAACAGATCTGTAATATTTTGGCTGGGACTTGGAGTTCTGGGCATGCTGTTCTGAAGGCCGTAAATGTCTCTGTTAGACCCAGTGAAGATCAAATATTGTAGAGGAGGATCTGATGTTCTACTTCAGCCAGACTTTGTGGCTTCTTAGTTACGACTTGCATTAGTAAGTCAGTGAGCTGTACCATAAAACTTCATTTTTTTTTTTTCTCAGAAAGAATTTTAATTGTGAAATGCAGCTATATCAAGTACTACAAGGTAGCTCTAGGACTAAGGTGAGGTCTGGAATAAGTTTTCTTGAGGTATTCAGATGGACTAACCACAGTTGTATCTAGAAGGTATGGAAGAGAAAGCCAATTATGAAATAAAATTTCAGCGCTGATGGGCACGAAGTCCAAGGTGTTTTTTTATAGAAGGCTGTTTATGTGGATCAGAGAAGATACCTGCTGTTGAAACCTGCTTTTTGAATATGCTTGTTTTACACTCCTGGAGCTTGTTAAAAGCAAAAAAAGTGACAGGTTTTTCTGCTGTATTGAAGTGTTTTCACACTGTAATTCTAGTGGCTTGCCACTAGGAAGGCAAAGGCAGCCATAAATTGCTTTGAAGATAATTTGGTTTCAAGCTGGGTAGCTGTAGTGCAAAAGGCCAGATCCAAAAGTGTTAAGGTTGTGGATTTTATCAACTTCACTAGCAACAGGACCCTACCTATAATCTCACGGTATCATAGAAATTTGCAACTGGCTAAACCCAGGATATTTATAGATATTTACAAGTCTAGCTTGCTATTATTAACATAACTTACTAATATCTTTAATCCAATAAATCCTGTTTTTTTAGTACCAAATGTGAAATCAAAAAGGAGGTTCAGACTGAGAGCAGACATTGTTCCCCCTTGTGGGAGCTAAGTACTTAATATATTTTGGTTTGGGTTAAATTATGTAGAAGCATAAGTCTAGCTTGCTTTCAGTGAAATGACTATCTAAGTTTCAATATGAGAGCCCCCTAGGAAGTTTACCTGTAGAATGGAGCAACTGTGTCATTTTTGTAATGGATGTATATCATAAGTCAAGGCTTAAGAAAATAACTGTGAAACACTGATTTTTGCAGATTTTTTTACCCTGGGAAGTATTAACAGCAGCACACTGCATCCACCTGTAATCCAGCATATGTAAAACACAATCTTTGAATCTCTTCTTCCTCCAGAATGAAAAAAAATGTTTTTCATAAACTTTTTAAAACTACTTTTAGGTATTCATGGTCTTCCTCTGGCAAAACATATCACTTTGGACAGAGCAGCTGAAATTAAACTTTCATGCAGATTGAAAAGTAAATATTCTCATTTGAAAAATCTTCAAGTGACTTGGAAGAAAGGAAGTGAAATAATTCCACATAATAAAACTGAAAACGTCTGGAGCATCCAGTAAGTAGCATGCTTTACAGTTTGAGTTGCAGGTTCTAAGGAGTTGTTATCACATGCATATACACTGCCCAGTATTAGTGGTATATATTAAAAAAGAGCCAAATATTAAATATATGCCCATAATCAACACTTGAAGCTACAGGAAAGGAAAAAAAGTTGCAGTTGCTTTAAACCTGGAGGGAGAGCTTCTGTTCTTCCTGTAGTGCTGGAAAAACAAGGTTTTGTTAAGAATGTAGAATAAGGACACGGTTCTTTGAGGTCCAGTAATTCTGTTCAATCAGTGATGTAGTAATCTCAGCCTGAGACTGCTAAGGTACCTGAATTTCTGTTTCCACATTCTATTTTCCACCTCAGTGCTGCCTTGCAGGAGTCTGAAAGGCATGAATGACCAGTTTTTTTTCCTTCATAGTTAGCAAAGAGAGAAGTTAGCTTTATGGTAGAGTTGTTTTGGATTGTTTTAAAGGTTTTCTTAACTATTTTGAACCTCTTACGGAGACTCAGGAAATGTTGTAGAAAACTTTCTTCAACTGTTACAATTTACTCTTAGACTTTAGTCCATTTACAGATTTTTAATTCTAACCAGGTAGTCTCCAGTTGATTTTGGTATTGCTTTCGTTCTTAAATAATATTTATATAAAATTTCTATGATAAAAACGTGAGAATGTACTGTCACTTTTCAGCTACTCCACATACACAAATACAACCATGTAAATATTTTTCAAAGTGCTTAAGAAATGTGTAGTTTGCCAGCGGACAAGATGCTGCACTTGATTACATTGCAGCTCTTTAAAACTGCTCTGTGGTGAAGCTATGCTAACCATTGACTGGCTTTAAGAAGAGCAAACCATTTAAATAATCTCTTCTGAAGTCCTACAGAGCACATGTTATATAGTTCACATGGCAAACAAAGGTCTAATTTGGCAACCTGTAGATCATACTGCTTAAAGATGTTTGGCCTTCTGTGAGCAACAAGGTTGAAAATGATATTTATGTTCCCAGGTATGCTTGTGCTGTTTTAAATGTCATGCTGTTTCTACATTGCACTAAACCTTAATCCTAGCGTTTCAGTGATGCATGTTCTTTGCTCCACTACTAATTGCTGCTGGTTTCTTTAGAATGTTAATTAGCAGTCCCTGTTAGTTGTAGGACAACATAAAATAAAAGCAAAAAAGCAAATTGGTGAAACTTGTTTTTGAAGATTGATGATCACGGATGTCAGTAAGCTGGGAGGTTACAGTTGTATTCTGAAAGGTGAAGAAGAAATGAGAGCTACATTTTATTTACAAGGCAAGTAATTTTAAATTTTGCTTTACTTGACCATTGAAAGCCTATATTAATATGGTTTCTGGATAGTATAGAAATTGCAACTTGATTTCCTAAGCAGTGACTAATATGGTCAGGATAAGTGAGAATCACTATCAAAGGCATTTCTATAGAAAGAAGGGGAGAAGAAATTTGAAGCAAAACTAAAAGCCTTCTTAAGAAAATTTGCTAATAACAAAAAGGCATATAAGCCTACTTTTTTTTTTTTCATAAAGGAGTAACTGGTTTCTCCCTCACTGTCCATTCCTATGGCAAGAATGAATACTCATAACTTTCTGGAGGGTGAGAGGAAAGGATGGTGTCTCAAATTCTTCAAAAAGCAGAGCCAATGACTTTGAGATTTGTGTTACAAGAGGAGCAATGATTGGCAGAATGGCGGCAGGTTTTTGGAAGAATTCAGTTGTATTTCTGAAATGCCAACTTATTGCTTTAGTGCCTCTTTCATTCTATATGGTATAAGCTCTTATGTTAGAAGTTGGTGTGCTTCATTGGGCAGTATGAATGCCCATCTGTTTTGTATTCTCTTCTCCAGTAATGTTGCCCTTAACAGCAGTTGGTGAAATCCAGCTGAATGGAAGACATGTGAAAATGAAATAAATAAAACCTGCTGAGAGCTTTCATCTCTAATGAGAGAAATTTCCTTCTCTGTTCCTACCAGCTAAATTTTGCAAAGAGGAAGGCAAGAATTTGATCTGTGAAAACCCCACAGACTGTAATATATAATAAAGATTCTTCCTGAATACAGACTCTTAAAAGTTCTAACTTTTCAAATAACTGCCCTAACCTCAGCTAAACTAACCAGCAGGGCTTTGTAGTTCTCAGTGCTGCAACCTGGCTTTGTTCAGCAGGATATCTGGTCATACAGTTTGAGAAGACTCTCTCATGTATGTTCAGGTCTTGAACAGTGATGTTGCTATCTGCTTTCAAACCTTCAGCCAGGGGAGGCTAGCTTGCAATACTGAAGAAAGACAAAATTGTAGTTTATTTGGACCTTTTAATCTCTAAAAATGCTTAGATATTTTCCTTGTCAACATGTGGGTAAGGTTTAGTTGAATGGCTACCTGAGTCTGTTTAGATTAAAGACAAAGGAGACCTTATTCTTTCGAAAGTGTACAATAACTGTTTCAGTAAGGGCACGAATGACTCAATAGGGAAGTCATCTTTTCCAGAACAGTGCATAAGACTGGTTGATTTATTACAAGATGGGAGAATTGCTTCACAATGGTTGAATGCTGCCACTTCTGATGCCATAAAAAGTACTGGCTTGACACTTCTTAAGATTAATGCAAGAGTGGAGGAAATGGGAAAGAGAAGTCCTTGAATCTTCCAGTCAATAATGCGGAGAGAACAATTCTCAAACTGAAAGATGAGTAATGTATTGGTATAGACTCAGTGGATAAAGTAATCACTGCTGTAACAAACTGCAGTAGCTTTTCCACTGGGCAGGTATTATTGGATGTGTCACCTTTTTCCTCCCCTCCCCCCCATTCTGACTTGGTATAACCCTGCAGATATTTAGGAGTTAAGCTTTTACCTGTTACTCCTTAAAAGGATAGTGTTTAGTGTTTAGAACAAATATATATGAAATGAGAACACTATGCTAGTTATGAGGCTGGATTGATACATGGCGCAGCAAATTCTGAGGTTGTAAGCAGTATTCTTATTAACAACAAGGTTTTACGTATATTTCTGGAATGGAATTTTTGTTGTAATACTCACAAGAAGTGAACTTTTTGGGATAATTAATTTGCGCTCAGCCAGTAAAGGAGGAGAGGGAACAAGAACAATCTTAGTTTATACCAAATGGTTCCATGATAACTGCTAAAAGCAAGTTCTTGGCCTATTTGGTCTAGTATGACCAATATAATTTAAAAGACATACTGGATCTGTACTTACAAGACAGAGCAATGAAGCTTGAAATAAAACTTAATAGATCTGAGGAAAACATGCTAGTAAACATCCTAGTAAAGATGAAAAGAAGAGGTAAGGGGAAATACATACTCTGTCATGATATATATTTGCTTACCTCTAACTCTGTCTTAGGGATGCCTCAATATATTCAACAGCCTCTTTTGGGCTTTTCCTCTTGGAAGGCTGTGGGGCATCTGCAGTTATAATGGCTGGGACAAGTACCTCTGAAGTTATAATCTGAAGTCTTGTTTCTTGTGGCCGTGTCCTGTCCCTAGCAAGTTTGGACCAAAAGTCCTTTTTGTTGGCAGGTACCCAAAAGTCATTACTTCAGCTGAGAAAATATTTGTTACTACCAAGCTCCCTCAATCTCCAGTTTTGTCTTAATTACAAAAAAGTTCTCTGCATACACAACTTGCCAGATACCATGATGTGGTAGCATTATGGCTGAAATAGACTTCTATCAATTTCTGCAGATTGAGTGAAATTGCAGAAAAATTACTATGTTTCCTAGGGTACTAGAACTGAAGCATGTAGCTCACATATGTCAAGAGGGAAAGGGGAAATGGGCAAGAGTAGAAATCAGTCTGATTTTGACTTGGTTTTCAGTATTAATTGGCAACTTTTAAATTCATACAAGAACTGAGAATAGGATTCCTGTAGTCTTCTACACAAATTCTGTATATGGAATATCAGCCTGAAATGACCTTTCATTTAGACCATGAATGATAGAATCATATGAGTTTAAAGGAAAAGGAAATAAATGGAGTACTACTATAAATGCATACCTGCATATATTTATCTTGATGAACTCTTTTCTACTTGTTCTTAGTACCAAAAATTGAAGCAAAAGAAAAACCCATAATCAGTTATAAAGGAGATATGGCCATACTGGTTTGTAAAGTTTCTGACTACACTCCTGTTGCTTGGACCTGGTATAGGACCAACAGAAGTGAACAGGTAAGGTTTCCATCTGTTAGTCAAGCAAAACCATGTTGCAAAAAGCCAAGTACAAACAAGTATGACTTTTCACTGTAGGCTCTACAAATTACACTTAAATTAAAGTTAATGTAAATCTCTGTGCATGGAAAAAATCTGTGATATTTAGAAATAATAATTAATTCAGGCGTTTTTTGTTCTGTTTTATATGATGTTTCGTTTCCAAGAAGTTCTTGCCATACTCTTATAGCCCAGATAAGAGTAAAACAAATCAGAGGAGTCTTCAGAGGCTTGTCTTTACTATATTAATGATGGTTATATTGCTCAAATCTTACTACTTGATAATGAAAAAGTCTTGTCATAGCAGGACACTCCTTAAAGACATGTAAAATATTGGAGGCTTGAGGGTCCCTTCTCTTCCTCTTGCTCCAGGTACAAGTACTTCTGTTTCCCAGCCTGTATGACCTCTCTGGGGCCCTGGACCTGAAGGAGGTCATCCTGTGGGGGAGACTGCTGTGCCACTTGATTTTGAAGGAGCTGCAATCTCTTCTCACTTCAGCTCCTGCCTTAAAGGCTGTGAGGAAAAAAAAATCTTGCTCAGCAGTTTTCTTCCTTCACATACCATGTTTCAGGATTCCACTTAGCCTTGGAGTCATAGCCACTTTGTTTCTGGGGGAAGCACTGTCAGCTAAGAGGAAGTAACTAGATCTGTCTCCTCTACACTCCTGCAGAGTAGCATTGACTTGGGAGACTATGAACATGTTACCCAGTGAAGCAGCATTCCCAGCTCAGCTTCCTTGAAAGTGCATGCTTTGTGCTGTGGGTGACACCTGGGCATTAGATCCCAACACCTAAGGCTGCCCTTGTCAGTGGAGAGTCAATAGTCAAGGGTACCTTTCACCTGATCTTAAATAGACTAAGCCAGGTCAGACTACTTGCTCACTACAAGTGCGTATTTTCATCTCCATTGAATGTAAAGGGAACAAGGGTGGTCAGCTAAGATAAATCCTACCCTTGGAGGTGGAGTAAACATGCTTCACAGATGCTACTTGTTCTTAACTTACTGTAAAGCTCTGTACACAGAGCTATCTTTTGCTAATATAAACAAACACTTTCTTGTTGCAATAATAAGACTTGTAATTTTTTTATTTGCAGATTGCCATTAATGACTCAGCACTGGCACACAAGTATGTAATTAATAGAGTATTTGCCAATGTAACCCATCTGAAGATACTGAAGCTCACCGAAGAAGACAGTGGTATATATTTGTGTGAAGCTGCTTTCAAACTAGGGAAAAGTAAAGGAAAGCTGCAGCTTAAAGTCTTGACCTACGCAGTGCCTCTCAAACCCTTTGTAGCGGTTGTGGCTGAAGTTGTTACTTTAGTAACTATTATTTTCCTCTATGAGATGTATTCAAAAAAGAAAGAAGGGGCAGGTAAGTATTTTTCAATGTCTTCTTGCTTTCCATTGAAATTGCAGCCAAAGTTAGAAAGGATGACCCATAGCACTTCATGTATGAAGTTCATTGTGATTTTTACTTTTTTTATAAAATACTTCCTAAAATGTTGCATTATTTAATATTTTTAATTGTCCATGAGTCTACAATTTGAATACAAAGTGCTTTCAATAAGTAGTACTTTCTTACGAAGGGTTTGATATAGTCCTTATTTTTTCCTTACGAGACAAAGGAATTTAGAAGCTCTACTCTGGGGGAATGCATAGGAATGGAAGCAACCGTTAGTAGTCTTGATGGGAGAAACTTCTGTCAAGAAATTGAGGAATAAGGAAAAATGTATTGGAACACACTGTTGGTTACTGAACCTAATGTACACTTAAATGAGCTGGTCTAGATGTGCAGGATGAAACAGAAGTGACACACGTAGGCACATATATACACAGATTTTTATATATATAGTACACGTATGGTATTATATATACATACATGTATTTTTCTCTTATATATTACATGATATGTATTAAAACCAGATTAATAGAACTTGATCAAAGTAATTTTTTTGACAAATATGCAGGTGATTCCTTTGAATAGAAGAACACAATTTGAATTACAAATTTAAGGAAACAAAAAGAAAAAATAAGATTTTGTTTTGCTTGTATATCAAGTAAATATAATTAAACAGTATTTTTCTAGTGTTTGTTAAACTGAGGTCTTATATAATTCTTTTTCCTGTTTTGCAGAACGCAAAAAAGAATTTGACCAAATTGAGCAACTGTAAGTAAAGATTTTTTTTTTATACTGTAGTTAATATTTATACTATCTTGCATATTACGGTGTTGTGGGGACCCGGTCCACTTTCCAACTGGGGGAGGTTCAAAATGTTCCCAAGAGTGAGATTAAGACACAAACAAGGTCAGATGCCGCTAAACAATCTTATTTTCTTTTTATGCCTAAAGCTAGAGCGACAGAGAAAAGGGGAGAGAAATTAGGAGGAAAGTTAAGCAAGTATGTGAGAAGATAAGGAAGAGATAAGCGAGAGATAGTCACTGCCAGGGATCCAAATGCGTCTTCCGTTGGGCAGCTCTCAGGTTTCAGGTCCTGGTAGCGCTGGCAGTTTGCAGGTCTCAGGTTGTGCCGGTCCCAGTAGGTGCTGGCAGCGCTCAGGTCTCAGGTCCGCCGGTCCCAGATGACAGGTTTTGGTCTTGGTGGTGGATGGCCACACTTGCAGGTGGTAACCTGGGCATTTTATGGCAGTTGGTGGCGGGCGTTGCCTGAGCACACTGTAGGCCTGATCACAGATGTTGGTGGCTGATATCACTGGAGCTTCACTTGAGCTTACACAAGCTTCAAGCATTCTTTGAGTTTTAGCAATTCACAGTGATCATGCATTTTGCACTTTAACTCACTGTATTTAGGCCTTTACAGCAGGCCCAATTAAGCAAGCAGCGTGAGCAAGCATTTTTCTTTAACAAGCAGGCCTTAAGCATATGATTTTAGCAAGCAAGCAAGCTTGGAGACAAATCCTTAAGCATATTATTTTCACAATATTTCAGCCTTCCACACTTATGCTGTGTGTTAAGGACCACTGTCTCTCACACACACTCAAACCGTATGCTGAGAACCACTGTCTCTTAAAAGTGTGTTGTATAAAGTTATACCTTGTTTTTGACCCAACTGGTAGCAGTTAAAGATGAATGTGAAGTACAGTTTACTCCTTTCCTTAAGACATCGTAATTCTGGAGTGTGCAGAATGCTGTTCGCTTATTGGCACTTAATTTTGTTGTTTGGAAGATACTTCACTCTTTTGTAGAAGCACCGTGTGTCCTCATCATAAACTCAATCTAAAGGGCTATAGCGATGAGCAAAATCACTTTCGGGTGGTAACTTTACAAAAGAGGCTTTGAAATTTTTTTTCTCATGCGTGTTTTGTCCATATTAACATGTATTTCTCTCCATTGCATGTGGTCAAAGCCCTGGCTCTCTTAGGTAAGCCTGTAATGGCTTGGTTGTTGGGAGCTGGCTTTGGCTGTTTTGTTGGTGCCTCCAACCTCTCTGAGGGGGCCTCTCACTGCTTGTGGCTTGGGCTCCCTGGGCATGGGAGCTGCTCCAGTAGAAGCCAAAGCAACAGGTGTAGGCACATCTGTTGCTGTTCTGCTGCTTGAGGATTGGTGCTTCCATGCTGGCTTATCCTTACGATGATGCATTCCTAGAGGCTTGCTTGTTGAAATAAGCTGTATTTCTCTCCCTCTGCTCATCCTTTGAAGCCCAGTCACTTCATTTGGCCTGTGACTTTCCTTTTGTTTTAAGATGCAGCCTAGCAGTTCCCCTTCTCTTTAGATGTGTCCAGTCTACTCCAGTTTTCTTTCCACTTAGTCCATTCTCTCCTCCTATCTCCCCCCTGCTTTTATTTTCCCCTGAGTATTTCTGTCTTTCCTTTTGAATTCCTTGCCACAGCAACCTTCTTTGTTTCCCAGTGTTGTATTCATTTTCCCATTCTTTTTCCTGTGCTAGCTGAAAATATATTTTGGTGCTTTTCTCCTTACCTAAACAGCTTTAAAACTGTAATTAGATTATACTATAAAGTGGGCATATGTCTTGGGCATATAGTATGCTATTATACTAAGTGTTTGGAGATATGTCTTGGGTTGAAAATTGAATAACTGTCCTTGTTGCACAGCCCTGCTTTTTATAAACATGCTGAAACTGTATTACAGTAGGATTGTAGCACAGTATGGTGGATTAAAATAATGTTTTCATGCTTGATGAGATGTGGGATGTAGTTTGATCAGCTGCTTGATCTGTACTTTTGAGTTCTATGTTAGATAAATGCATATCAGGAAGATCTAGTAAACCATGTACTTCTGCCTAATTTTAATAACTGAAATTTATTTTAACTACTGGCTACTTAGAAAATAGATTTGTGTACCAGAGAGAATGTCTCCAAAGGAGCTCTTTGGGTCACTTATGTCAAGTAATGAGTAATACACAGCTGATCTTGGTTGAGGCTGTAATTAAGATGTCACATCCAAGAATGTATTAGGTGGGAGGCTAGTGATTCAGAAATTGAATTTTTAGCAAGAGACTTGTTAATTCTAGTCTTGATTGTGACCAACACCATATAGCTAGTTGTATGTACTCCAGAAAGAGCAACCATATGACTCTTTCAGTTCTGAGAATGTTGAGCTGTATATTGCTTGTATATTATTTGAACATTTACTTCATATACAAACTCAATACACCCAGTGAAACAATAGTATAACAATCATTTCAGGGAATTCTATCACTTTTATAACTTCTGCTCAGAACTTTGTGGGATTTTTGAGGGGGACTGAGTTGACCATTTATTACTTGGCTGAAAGACTTCAAGAATCAGTAAGTATTTTGGTTGCTTAAATTTTGTTTAATCTTTTTCCTTATAACTTCACATACTAAAAGATAAAATTAAATACATTTTATATGTACTCTTTGATTGGATTGTGACACTGCAATGACTGTGCTCATCCTAAACTTAAATAGTTGAGTTTTGGAATTTAACTTTTTTTCAGCAAATCGGAAGAAAACAATGGTTCAGAAAGTAGTGGTGCTAGGCAGAGAAGAACTGAATCTGTTTCCTAAAGAGGGTAAGAGATGTAACAAACCAGAGTTTAACTTTCTCTTGAGCAACCTGATAAAAGGACAAAAATCCACTGTGCCATCCTAATCTGTGTTTTTTCTGATGTGCGAACGACATAGTAATAGAACTATTGAGTAAAACAATATATAGTCATTTACAATATAATGTCAGGGAGTCCAAAACCTTTTAATTCAATGCTGTCATCATCATTGTGGTTTAATAGTTCTCTGCACCCATGCAGTCCTTAAAAGAGGATCCAGATTAACCTGCTTAATTGCTTGGTTCCTCATCATGAAACATTTCTGTGAATGCGAGGGTAGGTGCTGAGACGTGTGAGAATTGCCGATGTATCCAAAATCCTGCTCTTTCAGACTGTATCTTGAGTGTTGAGTGAGTTGTAGAGGAAGGATGCAAGTGTAATACAAGTGGGGAATGTGACAGTATCAAAGATATGAAGCAAGGAATTATGTGAGTTTAGTAAAGAAAAGAGAGCTTAATAGATGGTGACTGAATGGATTAGTGGTAGAAGAAAGCAGAGGGTATGTATCCCTGTGGAAGCTGTATAATGAACTTCCCTGATTCTCTGCCCTTTTACAGTCTAAAGGCTGCTTCTACTTATGCTAGCTGGGAAGGCTTTTCAGAGGATGGTCTATCAGTTGAGGACCAATCCTACACACTCTAGCTATTTCCCCTTGTTATTCCCTCTGCATCTGGCACCTCAGTCTCTCATCTCAAGATAAGAGGTGTGAGTGACTTTGCATTCCTGTCACTGCTGGTACTGCTTTTTCTCATCATAAGCCCGAAGGAAGATTGTTTCCATACCCTTCATTTTAAAGAACAGAAAGTGTCAGGTAAAGTTTGTATAAAGAGTAACAAATTGGAAAACAATCAAGAACAAATACTTTCCAAGAGTATATTGTCTCCTCTGTTTCCTGCATGGTGGTGTACTTGTTGATTGCTGTGACATAGGTTTCCAAGGATTTATCCTGTGTTGTATCTGAGGTGTTGTTCTTGTAGAGTCCTTTTGGTGCATGACACTCAGTGAATCACTAAGGATTCAGATTTGCATGTTGGATCATCCAAATAGTTGTAAAATATGAACTGGAATGAAATTTATTTCCAAATAAATATGGGAAAATATTGAGCAAAGTAATAAAATTCATGTTATAAGGAGATGTGTGTTTTTCTTTTTTAATTCAGGGGATTTAAACCCAACAGAAGTGGAAATAATCACAAAGCTACAGAAGATGTATGCGGCTATCCATTTTAAACATCCACTATTCTTCTAAGTAAACTCCTCTAATTTCTCATAAGATGCTTTTAAATTAGCTGTGAAACTGCTTATTTTACACAGATATTGTATTCTGATATACTGCATTTAGACCTTTGCTGTCTGTAACATTATTTGCCATTTTACTACTAAAAGGCAGTTTTTATGTGATCAGACTTCCTATTGTTTTATGAGTGATCTGTTTGATTTTTATGTCCTAAATTGGAACCAACCTTGCATTCACTGAATGAACAGGTAATATAGAATGGGCCTATTATCTAAGTGTTATAAAGCTGGACTTGTAAGATCAAAAAAGTATTTCCACCAAAGAAAATTCATTTTACTAGCAAATGAAAGAAATGTGCTACAACCTTTTTTACCAAAGAAATAGTCAAAGGGAAATGTTTATCATTATTTAAATGAAACGTTGACAGTTTTGCAATTTGCTTTGAACAGTAAAATGTCTTTTTAACTTTTCTTAGCTTCATTTAAATGAGAAAGAAGTACAGGTACATTCTGAATACTTAAGACATGAATTTTCTGAAAATGTCCTGCCATATGTCTGTGCTACTATACTGTAATTCTAAATAGGCTAAACTGTATGCTAGTACTGTACAGATCAGATACTTCGGTGGTATTTCGGAGTACATGAAAGAAGCAAAGGGGATACAGCACCACATCAGAATATAACTGAAAGAGTTCCTTATGCTTGCACAAATTAGTGCAAGATCTGAGAGCTGCAAAATGAGTTTTGTGATTTTAAGTTATGCAGAGCACAGTAGTTTCACGAATACACCTATATAGTTCTTGTCACACATCCTGTCAAGTTGGTACTTTAACTTCTTGCAGCATACTGTACTTTTCCTGGAACTCCTTAATATCCAGTCTGATCTATGGTTTTTTGGTTTTCATAGTTTGTTTTACAGCTTTAACAACTAAAAGTTAAAGCCCAAATAAAAACCAGTGGGCAGTATGTAACCACTAAGTGATTGACTGTCAGGGGGGAACACAGATTTCCATTGCTAAGATACTGTGTTTATTGTATTTTGCCTTGGAGTTTCTATGCACTATAAAAATGAGAATGTGTTTACAGGTTTTTATTTGAATTTATCATTGTTATAACAACATTTTTGTTATAGTAAATAAATGTTTGCAGTTCGAAAGTTTTACTTCTCTATATTAATTGTTTGAAACTTTTTTTTGGTAGAAAGTAGCTTGTGGGGTTGGTTTTGTTAGGAAGTTCAGTAGTAAAAATAGTAAGCTTGCAGATCTAAGAATTAGATTCTGAATAAAGCAGAATTAATATCTTTTGCAACAAAAAGGAGGCTAGATACTATCTGGGAAAAAACCCACCTTTTAATCAGAAATGATAACTTGTTTCTACCTTCACTGAGCATTCTTACCTGATCCTGAAACTGTGGTATGAAGTCTCGGCCAACAGAGGCAAGTTACATGAATAGACACTTTTTTGGTATTTGCAAACAATGGCTGCACTGAAGGCAGGCAGGAGCTGGAGAACCTGGATTAAGCATGGATTTTAGATATATGATGTTTGTCATATCAGAACTGTATTATAGTTTGGTTAAATTGGCTGCTCTCATTGTAGTTTTGACCTGTCTGTAGCTTGTTCTGCTTGCCGTGTCTGCGAGGGGTTTGGTGTTTAATTCTAGGTTGTCAGATAGGTTTTTCATCTTGGTAGGTGGTTTTATTCTTCATGTCCACCTACATTCAAACCTTCTTGGGTTCCCCTACAGAGGGAAATAATAAATAATATTAAATTATAAAAATGGCATCATTAATGGTCATAACTTAAGGCATGAACAACCCCTACCACATAGGAAGCTCTGGAAATGTAGAAATGTGTATTTTGAGAAATACGTATTGTATATATTCAAAACATTCCTACTCCAGCTGCTTTGTGTATCTGTTTATTATGCAAACATAGCCTTCAACAATAGAACAAAAATGCAGCAACCTTAAACCAAACATTTAGACAATGGCTTTTTTACCTTATTCAGCCAAGAGATACCAAAACAATCTTGAAGGTATTTCTTTCAAACAGCAGTTAGAGATAAGTGTAAGGATCCACAAATCAAATCCTCCTTCTCTTGCAAGAGGTGATGTTACTGATTTCTGTGCCAACAAAAGCCTTATCTATTTCTTAGATGAAAAGACTAAAGTCTGCAAAATAATCCTGAAGGGCTGTTTCCTAATGCTTCAAACTGGTCACTGCAAATTCCTACTTTTCATAGGTCCAAAGTAGACACAAACAGCTGTGAGACAAGATTCCTGATTGAAAACTGTTCTAGTATTTGTCAGGTTTCAAACTGTGAGTTCAGATAGAACTGAATGAATATTTCCTTAGGAAAGAGACCTAATAATTACCTAATAGTGGGCCAACATAATTAAATAATTAGCTATAGGTCATTTGACACACAGTCCTGAGGAAGAAAGGAAAAACCTGTGAGTATTGATGTTGATACTGAAACCAGAATTCATCTGACACTGTTTTTCAGCCAAAGAAAATTAGGTTTATATTCTGTCTTGAAATTTACTCTCCAAAGCTTTTCAACACTGGCTGCTGAGCAATTAAAATTAGAAAGAGACTGGCTGATGTCTTCAGTGGAGAGGGAGTTTTTCAGTTGAGTGGTGCTCTAAGTGTTGAGCCACCCAGCACAGGCAGGCTGACCACAACTAGTCACGTCATATTGCAGTTCTAGCTGGGAGCTCCCCAAAAATAGGAAGGGGCAAGGAGTGAGGGAAGAAGGCAATTTAGAATGGTTGTAGAGACATGGGAAGGACCTGCAGGTATTCCGTAAGTCCTGAGGGACAGACCGCAGGAGCCAAGGTGACTTGCCATTAGATGTGTACAGGGAAGATAAGATGCAAATGTGTAGCAGAAACTGTTTTCTTAGTTGTGCTATGCAGAGTGTTTGCGTAGGAATTTCTGTACAGTGATTGAAAATCTGCCATTGCTGAGCACTTGCACAGGTGAAAAATTACATTTCGTAAGAGAATCAGAAGTTATGTCCTTAGAAATTTGTTGTCTGCTGGTTTTAAATAGTTTTGCAGTCCTGTCACTTATGCTAGAGCATGTATATATACAGCATGGAAATTCTTTATGGAGATATAAACCAAGTTCTAAACTTTACAACTTGTTACTATAACTCTTTGAATTGTCTGAGTTTACTGTTTAACAGAGTTCATTCTTCTAGTTGAATTTTGTAAGACTTCAGATTTGTAATGTTTGTTCCATCTTAGCCAAAATAAAGATTGTTCTTGCATACAGAAACTTCATCTGATTTGTTTTTCCATTCAGCCATTTACTTAACCAAATAAAGGTTTTCGTTCTCATTCGTTAGGGTAATATTTCTATCAACTGACTTTGCAAATTATTTTCAAATGGACATTAAAAGTTACCTAACAGTGCCTTGAAGGAAAGAATTTGTTTACCCTAGTTAAGTTCATTTTTCGCTTTGTTGTATGTTTTTGATAAGTTTCAGAGGAAACCTGACAGCAAAATCTGTTTTTCTAGTGAAAGACTACTGAGTCTAATGCTTTTATCACACTTGCCTTATTTTGCATTCTGATTTTTATACTCTTATGCTCACTCAATGCTTTTTGTTTGAGCATAAGATGTATGCAGAAAATGGAATAGCCTCTATGTTTGATATATATGCAATAACAAGGAGAGTCGTTATGAGTAGTGTGAATTGACAATATTGTGTTTACAAATAATTCCATTAAATTTAAC
This sequence comes from Caloenas nicobarica, assembly GCF_036013445.1. Classification (NCBI taxonomy): domain Eukaryota; kingdom Metazoa; phylum Chordata; class Aves; order Columbiformes; family Columbidae; genus Caloenas; species Caloenas nicobarica. The sequence goes on along the minus strand of NC_088284.1, from coordinate 24,651,340 downwards.
CATGAAGAATCCATAAAGTGGAGAGTGAACTTATGCCTGGTATCTTACAGACACAAAATCAAACTCTCATTTGTTTTTATTTGTCTATACCCACAGATCTTGTTTTAAACCTCAATTGCTCATTTGCTTGAGTATCAAACTGTATTTACTTGGATCTGTCTATAACCTTCTAGGTAGAAATTGCCAAAGATAATGTGATGTCCAGGTAATTCATTTCTAAATGCAGATAATGTATCTGGCCTAGATCCATCCCTTCTGATTTGGACATCTAAGTTTGGAACTATCCCCTTCGTTAGTGGTTGGGGAATGGGGGGAAGGATTATCTTCCAGTAGAAAATGACAGCCTAAATGGAATCTGGAGTTAAGCAGGGTAAATCTCAGCCTCTGAGACAGTGTTAACTTTCTATAAAGCCCAAAGTGTCAAAACATATTTAGAATGGTGTTGGTATTCATATGAAGACAAATCTCTGCACTTGGCTTGGAAATTGAAGTATATACTGGTTTCAGCTCTCAATTACCATTTTAAAGAAGACCTAAGGATATATTATTAGGTTGCGTTCTACCGTGATCACAAACAGATGTAATATGACAGTACATATTAATTTTGTCTCTACTGTGTTAAGTAACACTGTCCTTGCTGATTGCTTATTTGCCACAAGAGTGCAAATGAAATTAAATAATAAAACTGCGCAGCAGCAACTGTATATTCAGTCACTGTTTTGGCAGTTGTTTTGTTTGTGAGCATCTGTTTTCCCTCTAGCACAGGATAGTAAGATAGGCAGGCAGACCTTAGAAAGAAAATGGAGTGCTTTTAGCTGTAGCCCTTTGGAATTTCTTGTGTAGAAGTACCAGTCTAGGCAAAAATATCAAAGGCTAAAGCTAACGGTTACCAATAAATAGCCACATCCTAAGCAGATGCAGGATGTGCAGCCACAAGGCTTGGAGAACAACTTACTGCCACAGAATAAGAGAGTGAAGCCATATGTTTGTAATAGCAAGCACTTCTCTGTTCTCCTAAATCTGTCATACACATTTAAAAGGCTGTATGTAGAAAAGCGAGAGGGTAATAGCAGAGGGAGGCAAAGTTTGGAATTCTTCCAAAAGAGAGGAATAAGAGGATTTATATCCTTTGCTGCTGATGATCACAGAGTCTTCTAAATGCATGCATACTTCTGAAGACCATAAAGGAAAATATGTAGAACAATACTGTTTAAAAAAAAAAAAGTTGACAGCTTAAACACATACAATGGATTGGGAAAAAATGGTATCTGTATTGCAAATAAAATACCAATAGCCTTCCCATATTGTTTAATGAATGTTGTTTAATCCCTGTAGTTCTATTGTTTCTGTGGATAAAGAGCCAATAATAATGTCCAACATTTTAAAATATATTGGCCTTCAGATTACTTGATAGATAGATGCCCACACTGTTATCCTTAGCTCCCACTGAGACCATCAGAAGCAATGAGGTCATGCAGGGTACTCTTTGAAACTTAGGAATTACTTTGTTTTTATGGTGATGTGGTTCTCTCCATGAGCTAACCTCACTTTGCCAATAGCTCAACTGTTATGTGCAGTTGCACAATCAGGACTTGGGATAGTTCTAGGTTCAGATGCAGTGGTTCTGCTCAGCAAATGTCCGTGCAAATCTCCATGACAATTAAGTTTTATGACACAGAAATGAAGGAAACAAATTGTAAGGAAGAATCAGAAAAATGCTTTGAAGAAAGAAATCCCAGAAGACATAACCAGCAATTCAGAAAAGTAGAGTGTATGTAGAAGAATGTACTGCCCTCTTTCCATCAAAATACAGAGAGATATTAGAAAATAGGATGCAATTTGACACAGCCTGCTTTTGGATAAGTAAATAAAAATATTTATGTTAAATCAGTTAACTTGGGGAAACTATCTTCCTGATCCATGTTTGTTAAGTCAGGCTGGGCAGAAGGAACCACACGTGTCCATAGCGCCCTCAGATGTCTTAATGAGGAAATGAGATGCTATGTTTGAAAGCAGTTGAGGTGATTTTCACTTTGACCAAGCCTCAGTTATTGACAGTGCAGGCATATGCACTAATGAATATTCTGAGTTTCTTCCTGTAACCCTTTAGACTTCCAGACCTTTGGAAGAGTTTTACATTGCTTGGCTGTTTTCTGGCATTAGTAGTAAGTAACAAAAGTGTGTGCAGAGAAAGAAGAGCAAGCTGTCTCCTAACTTACATTTTAGAAAAAATGACATGAGCTGCTATTTGAGCTTGTATTGATAATGGAGTACAGCAAACCTAGTAAAGGAGGAAATTGTTCATTCAACATGGGCATAGGTGTTATGCAAAGTTACCTGTGGGCTACTTTAGGGCACTCTATCCAACTGCACACAAAGCAAAGCCTGTGTACAAAGGAAAAGGCACTAGAAAACGAGGGTTTTAAGGGGAAGAAGAGTTGTGGCTTTATAGAGAAGGGAAAGTTTGCTATGAGATGCTGTGCAGTTATCAGCTCTGTGCAAAATTTTACTGCAGAAGATGTGACAGTTTACTGCTTGATGAAATAGATACCAAACTATAGGCAGTGAGGCTAATAATATTTCCGTCACTTCCTACATATACAGTTATACCATACATTAAGCAACAGTTACAATAATACATTAGAAAAAGCTATCTTTGCCCATCCTAATGCCATTTTCTAAGATCATGGTTGTAATACGTATGTCGAGTAACAGAAAAAAAAACCAAAAACAAAACACAGTGGATTATTTTACTTTTCCTTTGAATCCAGAGATTTTATGTATGCTTTTGCAAGATCACAGATATTCTCTATTATGTGGCTTTGATGTCATTCTCCTAGTGACCTCTTTCTCAAAGAACATGTATGGCAAGTATACTCTGTGATGTTGTTCCATCACAGCATGGAGAAGCCATGCTACCACTGAACAATGCTGCTGGCCGTTGTCTCAGCAGACAGGTAAGGCAAGCAAGAGAGCCTAACCCACAGGAAAAGAGAGGAAAACGAATGCAGATTTCAGGACATCACAAGTGGGCAGAATCGCAGAATCATTTTTGTTGGAAAAGACCTTTAAGATCACTGAGTCTAAATGCTGAGCTAACACTGTCAAGTCTACCTCTAAACTATGTCCCTAAGTGCTGCATCTACATGTCTTTTAAACGTGTCTGGAGACAGTGACTTCACCACTTCCCCGGGCAGCCTGTTCCAATGACTGATAACCCTTTCCATGAAGTAATTTTTCCTGATATCCAATCTAAACCTCCCCTGGCACAACTTGAGGCCATTTCCTCTTGTCCTGTCACTTGCTACTTGGGAGAAGAGACCAGCACTCTCCATGCTACAACCTCCTTTCACATAGTTGCAGACAGCAATAAGGTCTCCCCTCAGCCTCCTTTTCTCCAGGCTGAACAGCCCCAGTTCCCTCAGCCGCTCCTCATCGGACTTGTGCTCCAGGCCCCTCACCAGCTTCATCGCCCTCCTCTGCACTCCCTCTAATACCTCAATGTCCTTCTTATGACGAGGGGCCCGAAGCTGAACACAGGATTCAAGGTGGGGCCTCACCAGCGCCCAGTACAGTGGCACCATCACTTCTCTAGTCCTGCTGGCCACACTATTCCTGATACAAGCCAGGATGCTGTTGGCCTTTTTGGCCACCTGGGCACACTGCTGGCTCTTGTTCAGCCGCTGTCAGTCAACACCCCCAGATCCCTCTCTGCCAGGCAGCTTTCCAGCCACTCTTCCCTGAGCCTGTAGCGCTACCTGGGGTTGTTATGACCCAGGTGCAGGACCCAGCACTTGGCCTTGTTGAACCTCATACAATTGGCCTCAGCCCAATGATCCAGCCGGTCCAGATCCCTCTGTATGGCCTTCCTACCCTCCAGCAGATCAACACTCCCACCCAATTAGGTGTCATCTGCAAACTCACTAAGGGTGCACTCAATCCCCTCATCCAGATGGTTGATGAATGGATTAAACAGAACTGGCCCAATACTGAGCCCTGCGGAACACCACTCATGACCGGCCGCCAACTGGATTTGGCTCCGTTCACCACAACTCTTTGGGCCCGGCCATCCAGCCAGTTCTTTATGCATCGCAGAGTACACCCATCCAGGCCATGAGCTGCCAGCTTCTCCGGGAGAATGCTGTGGGATAAGGTGTCAAAGGCTTTGCTGAAGTCTAAATGCACAACATGCACAGCCTTTCCCTCATCCTCTAAGCAGGTCACCTTGTCATAGAAAGAGATCAGGTTGGTCAAGCAGGACCTGCCTTTCATAAACCCATGTTGACTGGGCCTGATCGCTTGGTTGTCCTGTATGTGCCATGTGATGCTACTCAGTATAATCTGCTCCATCACCTTCCCAGCACCAAGGTCAGACTGACAGGCCTGTAATTCCCTGGATTCTCCTTCTGGCACTTCTTGTAGATGTGCGTCACATCTGTGAACTGCCAGTTGACTAGAACCTCCCCAGTTAGCCAGGACTGCTTATAAATGATGGAAAGTGTCTTGGTGAGCACTTCCGCCAGCTCCCTCAGAACCCTGGAGTGGATCCCTTCTGGCCCCATAGACTTGTGTGTGTCTAGGTGGTGAAGCAGATCACTGGCCATTTCCCCTTGGATTACTGGGGCTTCATTCAGCTGCCTTTCCCTGTCTTCCAGCTCAGGGGTGAAGTGACAGCATGCCAAGAAGGAAAGCCTGGGAGAACAGGCATGGGGAAATATGTGATGTGATGTGTGCCAAAGAAATGGAAGGTGTTAGATAAATTTCTAGGGAGGTAAACGGCAAAAACTGGCAATGATAGTGAATTCAAGCACACTTCCTTCAGAGAAGTTCTCCTTCCTGGTACCAGACAAGCTCAGGAATGTAAGAACTAGTAAACTAGGTAGACATCTGGGCAGCACACCTGTCTCTAAGACACATAAGAGTCAGATACAGGAGCACCTGTCCTGCAGATCAGGGCTTGCCCTGTTCATTATCAAAGTTTGGAAAGCATCTGGAAAGAAATCTTTCAGTTGATAGACAGGTCTTCATGAATACATGGGTTAATACACCAGTAAAGAATAAAATCAGCACACATGAGTATAAATGGTACAATGAGGAAGAGTCAGCAGAGGAGTAGTGTCATCACACAAATCTGTAGGAGTTGTTTGAAGGAATCAATACATGTGGAAAGAGATAAATGGTGTACTTGGACTTAAAAAAAAAAAATTACAAGGTTCCATACCAGTAATGTATGAAAAGACTAGAGGAAAAAGCAATAGACCTGTTATAGAACAACAGTTTGCTTTAACAAGAAACAAAGAAACATGAATAATGTTCAGCTTTCACAGTGTAAGGAGGGATCAATGCTAAGATCCATGGTGTTCAGCATATTAATAAAAACAAAAACAGTGCTTAGTGAGGTGAGAAAGTTTGCTGGTAGTTCTTCAGTATGAATCTAAAACCGAGTTCTCAAAACTGTAGAAGAAAAATATTTTAAACACAATTAAGTTGCAGAAAACAGAAACTGATAAAAGCAAAATAATAGCTACTTTATGTACATATGGTTAGGTTGTAGTTTTCCCCTAAGATGTACTTGAACTGAGAACTAACTGCTACAGGACACAGTGAATATTAAAGTTTAGACAAGCTTAAAAAGTAACTATGTAAATTCACAAATGAAAAGTCATCCAGTATCAAATACTAATTAGAGCCTTTCTCTCTAATCCACGGTTGATTCTAATACTGGCAGATATCCCTGAAGCATATCACCGTGTGCTTGCCATGCTCTCATACCCTTTCCTGGTGATCTGCAAAAGGCTGCTAGCAGAATCATGCTAAATTTGTGGTTCTTTTTCTTATGGTTAATACTGCAATAATGATAGTAGAACTGGATAATACTAATGTATTTGTTTCAAGGTTATGTTTGTCACCACGTAGGACTTAAAGACTCTTGAGATCAAGAGAAACTAAGGTACAGTTTGCCTGATTTTTAAATTTTTCCCAGTAAAGAATACTTTGTAGCAATGATTTTTATACCTTATCAAACCACCAGTGTTTTTACTAATGTAAGTACAACTCTTCACCCATATTCGCTTTAGACTTCCAGTGTTCTTTTATATGAAGATAAGTGTTATACTAAATATTTCAGGGGAGACAGTTAAAATGCTATGGATTTTTTATTCAGTTACCTCTCCTGTGTTAGAAGGACTGTATTAGTGGAACACATCCTCAAAGTCACCCGTGCAGCCACCCACTCGCTCCACTGTCCTGTGTGACAGGGAGGAAATAGAAGGAAGGCAAAAAGCCTCTTGAATCAGGACAGTGAGACTTTAATAGGGGAAGCAAAAGCTGTGGCTGCAAGCAAAGCAAAAGAGGGATTAATTCACCACCTGCCGTTGGCAGGCAGATGTCCAAACACTCCCTGGGAAGTGGGGCCTCAGCATATGTTAACAGCTGCTTGGGAAGATAAATGCCATAGCCACCAATGTCCCCCTTCCTCCTTCTCTTCCCTGAGCTTCTGTTGGTGAGAAGGATGCTATATGGGGTGGAATATTCCTTTGGTCAGTTTGGGTCAGCTCTCCTGCCTTGGTACTCTCCTAATGCCTTGCCTACTCCGAATTCACTCACTGGGGGTGCAGACTGGGAAAGAGAAAGCCTTCATGCTGTGCAAGCACTGTTCAGCAGCAGTCAAAATATTGCTGTGTTATCAACACTGTTTTGGCCACAGTTTTGAAGCACAGCACTGTATGGGGTGCTGTGAAGGACATTTTCCCCATCCCACCAGAGCCAGTACATCAACATCTTACAAGGCTGAGTATGCTTTCCAACACTGGCCCTGAAACAGACCACAAAATCTCTTTTTTCCTATATAACTCTCATAGTACTATCAAGCTTCTTGGTGTCCAAGGTAATTGGCAGTGTATTTCTAGCAGCAGTCAAAACTCCAGAGATCTAAGTAATGACAACAAACATTTAAGAAATACAATGAATATTCCTTTCCCTCCTCCTGAAAATACTGATTGTAAAACGTATCATTCTGTAAGGCACAAGTCATTCAATATTTGGCAACAGGTAAGGCAAACATGCTTCTTTTGGGATTTTGCAGTTTTTAAAATTATCTGTAGTTGCCATAGGTGGTTTTCAAGATTTGGCAGATTTCTAGAGCTAAACACTTTTCATCCAAGATGAGACAGCAATATAGCGGATTTAAACCTATTATTTTTTCATTTCTCTTCCATAAACCTTAGCAGAAGATTAAATATAATCTTCTACTTTGAGGCCCAGCTGGGAGATCAATCTGTGGTCCGTCTTGTAATGTAGTATATCCTGAGTACCTTGCTGTCAGTCTGCACAGAAAAGAGCTAATTTTTTATCTACATATGTGCGAGGGAATAAAGCAAAACAAACTTCTCATAATTTTGTGCTCCATAGATGAGAACTCAAGATTATAATTTCCTTTAATACAATTATGCATAAAAGCAAATTACCTCACGTTGCACAGTTCTTTGAAGATGTACCTGGTAAGTGGGTTTTCCTACCTGATTATAATTAAATCACAGAAAAAGCACCTGAGGCACATGTGTTTGGTCATCCATTGCTTACTATATCTTGGACATTGAAAGACAAAATTGAGCTGGGAGCTGGGTGGTGTAACTCGATTAATTTGTCAATCCAATGATTTCACTAGCTGAAGTACCCTATGTTTAAATTAATTTACCCAGAAACAACAATAACAACAACAAAACCCAAACAAACAAACAAAGCCAAAACCCATTATTGTTGTTCTGGATAAACTGGAGAAGAACTATTTCTGCAATAGTCTAGGAGACACAAAAATTCACTTGTAAACAGGACCAAGACTTTCTCTTCTCATGGCTTTCCCCTGCGAGCCATGAGTCTGAGTATCAGGTGACTCCCAACCTCAGAAAAGGAAATTCCTGTAGCACAACACTGAATGCTACAAAAGGGTACCTGGAAACTGTGCAACTCCAAACTGCAGGGACCAAGTGAGGCAGCTGAGGAGTTACTTTGACAGAGTGAAGCCAGTCAGGAAACATGATATGACATTTGATGTGAATTTCTCAGAAAATTGTTTAAACTGTTGGACAATTCAATGACAAGCACTCATGAAGGAAATTCTACATCCTGTTTCTCAAAACTTGGTAACTGAGGAAAAAATACTGCCTCCTTGTTAGTACTGTAACACTAATGATGGTGAAGAAAAAGCTGGTGAAATTTCTCTTGCACACTTGCTGTGACTCAATTTCTCACTGAAACAGTCCAATACCATTTAAAGACTTATTCATCATCATCACTGCATGGAAGGAATCGTAGAAGCATTGTCCAAAGGCAAAAATGCAGCACAGGATGAGACATGGTGCAGTGGTTTTGCTGAAAGAGAGTATTGCTGAGAAGAATACAGCAGAAAAGATTTCTGGAAGCAATCCATATTAACGTAGCATTTGAAAAAAAATCCTATAAGTCGAAGTAAGATTTCTCTACAGTGATTTGGTGAATAATTTAAAAGCCTCAAGGGGAAAGGTAGATAAGGTACACATTACTGAAATTAGGGGCAATGACAAAGCATCAACAAACCAAACTAAGAGCATGAGCAAGGTCTATTATTTGGTAATCAATACACTACTAAAATTGAATGGTTTACTTTTTCTGCCACTATACTTGTGAAAAAGTGAGGTGGCAGTCTATTTAATTTTGTCTGTTTCTGGTGTCACACCTTAGGTCAAGTACTCTAAATAAAATCATTAATTTCCTTGAGTTATTAAGTGCCAGGCTGTTTTTCACTAGTATTTTTCCATTACAAGAGTTGATAAAGTCTCAGTTGGTCTAAAGGCACAAAACTGACACATCAGCTGAGTCAACCAACAAAATACCCTGTTATTTGATTCCCTCCTCTCTCACCACCAATTCTATTAATCAATGTCTATACTGATAGGTAACATTTCAATGAAGGAAATCTTATGGTGACTTTCTAAAGACTCCAGTAAATTCAGTAGGTACAAAGGAAAATATAAAGGTTATCTGAACTATACTACCCTGGAACACTTCAGGCACTCAGTAACCTAACCTGTCCATCCATTTTCAGACAGTGAAAGAAATGGGATGTTGGAATCTGCCATCTTTGTCATAATCTATGAAACCGCATGTTGCATGTGTTCAGTCTGTGTCATGCTGAGCACTTATTTGTTTGCCATGTAGCATTACAACAAGGTAATGAAGATACCATTACCATACTTCACTAGAGACTCATTCTTCTCTCCCTTCCCTTAGGTAATAAATATTCATTGGGAGTGGGTTGGTTTTGTTTGTTTGTTTTATAAATGGTTGATAAAAGTGTTTTTCACTTCTCAAGAGTTCATTTATTTAGTTCAGTCCAATTCTAAAACATCAATGGCCAAATACTGGCAGTAGAGCATTAAGATTTACAGCATTAGGACGTTCAATGATATCAGCGGGTAGCAATTACGTATTAATATTTTAACGGCGAGCAGAGACCGCAAGAGAGACAGTAATTATCCCTCACTGCCCCTGCACCACCAGAGCTGGAGGTGTTCGTCGTTGTGCACATCTCTCCTTTGGCCGGGAGGTGTCACTTTCCTACCGTTGTTTGCAGCCCTTCAGGTTGACTAGCAGCCGCTGTCGCTCTGCGGAGCCCGGCGGCCTTTAGAGCCCAGCGACCCGCCCGCGGCTGCCGCTGGGGATCCGGAGCACTGGGATGCCCCAAGCACCGGGATGCCCAAGCACCGGGTTGCCACAAGCACTAGGATGCCCCAAGCACCAGGATGCTCCAAGCACCGGCTTGCCCCAAGCACCGGGACGCCCCAAGCACTGGGATGCACCCAGTACTGGGATGCCCTGATTGTCGTGATGCCTTGATCGTCGTGATGCCCTGAGCACCGGGGATACAGGCAGCTGCCAGCTGCACGCAGCCAGGCTTCCCACCAGGAAAGGCGAAATGGCCTCACAATGCAAGTACACTCATCGCTCGTGGTTCTGACACTTACAAGGAATGTTACAATTTTGTGATCTGAGAATTATGTACTACCCCCAATTTTCTACACCCATTTTAGTAGTCAGTTTCTTTCTGGCAGCATTCAGTGACTGCTAATGGTAACATACATAGCACAGGAGATAAGACTGCTTTCTGTGCAAATAATTAGGTTACTTAAATTTCTGAATAATCTTATTTTGTTGTAATCTACAAGAGATAGTGTTGTTCTTGACAGCGGACAGGATGATAGGAAAGTGTGTGACTGAAGTCAGCAATGTCACTGAGAAGTGAGTGGGATGTTGGAGAAGTACTGCAGCAGCAGTGAATTCTCAGACCCGAAGTTTTCGTTCCTATCTTGGGAAACTTAATGCGGCCTCCTGGCTTAGACATCTATTTACCTTACTCCCATTGCATTTCATGGAGAGACAGAGTGAGGTGCAGATTTAAGATAGCCTCAAAGTTGCCCTCTGACCTGATGGACTTTTAGTTTGGCATCACAGCAAGATGCTGGAAATTAGCAGTGGGATGAAGCTGGACCATCTTTTTCATCACTGTCCCTTTTAAACAAGAAAGGACAAGGATGCAAGACTTGAAACATCAACTTCTATCTCTCATAAAATGGGTAGATCTCTTTTTCCCTGGCAGGCTCCTCTTGCTTCCACAACCCTTTTCCAACACCACAGATTTTATCCAAAAGGAGCATGGGTACCGAGCAGGAAACTGTAAGCACCAGATCTGTGCAAAATCCCCTGGACATGTTCTGAGGAGAAAGAGTTTTTAGATAATCACCTTCTGCACAGCCTTCACACACTCTCCCTGTCAGGTCCAATTAGAATCACTGTGAGGAGTGTTATTCCAAGATTATTACCCATGGTCAGTAACCATGCTAGTTCATGATGTACTGGTATAAAAGACGTGACCTTCCGGAAGGGAGTTAACAAAGCATTAAACAAGAATTGTCATTCTATAAAAGCAGAAATATCTAACATGTTCTGTACAATATATGCAGAAAAACTGATCATTGGTATGCTTTCACTGTTTATGATAAATAACATGAAAGTAGTTCTGTATATTTTAATTCAAGAACAACAATAAAGTTCATTGCATATGTCCATTCTTTTCCGATGTGATGAAGAAAGTGGAAAATTCTTTCTCTTATATTAAGGCAATATGAAAGAGGTCTTGTAATTCACTATCAATAATGGTTTATAGAAATGTTAGAAGATGTGGAAAAAATACAAGGAAAGTGCTTCCCTTATGCAGTTTATAAACTATCAGAGTCTCATGATTTTTCCAGAGAGAACCATACAATACCTCGAGCTTAGTTCAGGGTATCTGTTTCTTAAGGTACAATAAGTCAAATCTGAAAAATATTAGCATAATCAAAATGTATTTTGACCTCACAGCTTTCCACCAGGGAGACTGTAAAATGAGAAAGCCACACACTCCTGGGGAGCTATCAGGGGCTTCTTCCATTCTGAGAAAGATTGTGGCTCCAAGGGGCTGCCAAAACGGGGCCACTTTGCAGCTCACTGGAAAATGGACCATGGTAATGAATGTGCAATGCCTGGCATAATGTACTGTCAACTGGTGCAGCACCATTATAGCAATGTATTTCATATGAACTACACCAATTTTCTAGTTCATCGGCTAAGAATGCATTATTTGAAAAAATCATCATGCCAGTCTGTATCATGTGAACAATATAAATTTTCTACTGTATTGATGAAGCACGTGTTCTTTGAATTAAATCTTGACTAATCTAACTTTATTCAAGCCTTTCTTTAGCCTGCAATATTTTTAGTTCTAAAATGTTTGTGGAAATTTTTTAAGTTTGATTCACACGTTTTCTTCTCAGTTCCTTGAGAGAAACACAATTCCTTTCATATCTGAAGAAATTTAACACCATGTTTAGGTTTCTGAAAGAAATGAATACACAACATGGTGCTTTTATGAACACAGCTTTTGACTTGGTTTGGGCCAAGTATCCTGGCCATGGGTCAAAATATCTTCCAAAAAATCCAAAGTCTCTGCTCTTTTTTCTCTCTTTCCTCCTACTAAATGGACCAAAAAAAATTAAGACAGCAGTGTCATTGCTCTCATTTCAGGTGAAGAAAACTTTTCTTTATGATGAATATTGATGGACAGTGGAAAATTGAGAAAGCGTGTTAAAATGTGTATGAAATCTGTTTTTTATAAAAAAAGAAATGCATTTTACAATGTGAGTATCATAGGACCACACTTTGTTCTTAGGTATGGATTACATTCATATTTTCCTTCTTTTAATTCCACTAAAAAAGAGTGTTGCTTTGCCAAACTCTTATCTAGTTAAATATGTTGTTCATGGAGTAAGCTCACTGACCTCCTGTTGGTCTCCCAAATACAATCAGATATTACTGCCTTTTATCATATGTCTACACTGCGATTTTGTTT